>NC_133126.1:20120108-20426448 GCF_048418815.1 Hemitrygon akajei
CTAGCTCAATGCTCAAGCCAACACGGCTGGAAAGCGTGCAAGGAGCTGGCCAGATTTGAACTCAGGACCATTTGCCTCAAGGTCTGATACCGATGCTGCTACACCACCGGCTGCATATCCACTGAATATTTTTTTCTCTCTCGGAAGAATATCATTTGATTTCATCGGAGAGGCAGAAGACTGCAACACTGGAATCTGGAACAAAACGAAAACGAGCCGCTGGAGGAACACAGTTGTTTAGGCAGCATCGGGTATTAGTATTGGCTTATTATTGTCACATGCACTAAGATACAGTGAAAATTTTGTATTACAGATCAAAAATCATTGTGCGCTAGTGTAGAACTAGGTAAAGCAATAACAGTGCAAAGTAAAGTGTAAAATCTACTTAAAGCATAGTGCAGGTGTAACAACAGAGTGCAAGATGGGGTAGATGGTGAGTGTAGTGAACTACATATATCTGTCTGGACACGCCCCCTGATGACTGCTCCTGTGGCTCCTCCCACAGACCCCTGTATAAAGGTGATGGAGGTCTGAGCCCGGCCTCTCTGTCTCCAGGATGTAGTATAGTGGTCACTCACTGCTTGTTCCTTCTTCCAGTCAATAAAAGCCAATATCTCACCTTTACGTCTCAGAGTGAGTTATTGATGGTGCATCAGTGAGGTCAAGAGTCTATCTTATCATGCAAGAGGTCCAATCAAGCGTCTGTTAACAGCAGGATAGAAAGAGTACTTCAGCCTGATGGTATGTGCTTTTAGGCTTTCATAGTGTCTGCCCAGTGGTAGAGGGAAGAAGAGAGAATGCTTTGGGTGGGTGGGGTCTTTTGTTATGCTGACTGCTTTACTGAGAGTCCATGGAGGGGAGGCTGGTTTCTGTGATGTGCCGAACTGTGTCCACGACTCTCCGCAGTTTCTTGCTGGCACTTGCAGGACAGTTGCCGTATCAAGTAACTGCATCCAGAGAGAGTGCTTTCTGTGCTCATTGATAAAGATTGGTAAAGGTTGATAGAGACATGCCAGATATCTTTAGCCTCCTGAGGTGCTGGTGTAGCCGAGGTACTGACGAGCTCTCTTGGCCATGATACTGATGTGGTAGGACCAGGACAGGCTGTTGGTGGTTCACTTCTAGGAACTTGAAGCTTTCAACCCTCTCAAGCTCAACACCGTTGATGTAGACAGGAGCATGTGCATTGCCCCCCTTCTGATGGGCGTGCTATGTTGGCACTGGAATGTGTAACGACACTTGCGGGCTGTCCCCAGCACATCCCCAGGTGTGTTCCTTGTTAACACAAATGATGCATGTGGGTCTTGATGCCAAAGTGATAAATAAATTTGAATCTTGAAGAGTGGAACATGCATGTTTTGGTTGCTATCTATTCGATGAACTGAAGGCCAGTTCTTGTGCTGTATTTCTCTGTGACTCTATTAGTAAACTCTTCCCAGATTCCACTGTGGTGTTGTAGAGCAATACAACAAGAAAAAATCAGTTTGTCCCATCGAATCCATGCTGGCCATGAAGCACTGCTTCACACTAATACTATTTGTAATGCCCTGGTTCAGATTTTTACTGCTATGCTGTAGATATTTCATTTTAGCAGTTCTGTAAAAGCAGTGTGTTCTGCTTCCAGGACGTTTTGATTTCGGCAAAAAGATAAGGGACTATGATGTTCAACTTAGGAATGCTGTCAGCCAACCAGGATGGCGGAATTGGGAGAAAATTTGATAGAGCAGAGCGGAGAAAAATTTATGACAGACAGTGTGGCTCGCAGGTCTTTTTGGGTGGGAGCTGCGGAGGGGACGGGTGGGAAGATGCCTGAGGATGCCGTGGGAGGGAATGTCCCTATTGTATGAAGTGCTTCGTGCAGATGAATGGCTCCAAGGAGGAAGGTCCAATACTCCTGAGCGAGAGCCCGTTGGATTGAGATGGACTTTGAGTGAAGTTCAGAATGCAGTACGTGCTTTCACACAGAGTGTGGGACCGGTGCACAAGTAAAAAGGACAACTTCAAGATGAGTTCCAACATTTGGTCTGGGTTAACTGTGACGGGCTCTTTTATTTTTTTAATTTTCTTTTTCCTCCTAACTGTTGAATAAAGCTGAAATCTCTAAATACAGTTCAGTTCAGTTTGTTTATTGTCATTTAGAAACCACAAATGCGATGCAGTTAAAAAATGAGACAACGTTCCTCCAGATTGATATCACAAAAGCACATGACAAAACAGACTACACCAGAAAATCCAAATAACGTTTGGTAATCCCCAAATCCAGAGTCCAGAGAGGCTGCTGCGTTGCCTTGACGTCGCACGTGATGAAGACCATGGAGCGGCTGATAATACAGAATCTGAGGCCACAAACCAGGCACGCCCGGGATCCGCTTCAGTTTGCGTATAAGGAGAAGGTGGGAGTGGAGGATGCTATCACGTATTTGCTGCACAAATCACTCTCTCACCTAGATGGGGTCAGTTGTGCTGTGAGGATTACATTCCTTGACTTCTCTAGTGCCTTTAACACCATCCAGCCCAAGATCTTAAAGCACAAACTAACGGAGATGGGAGTAGACTCTCACATGGTGGATTGGATAGTGGACTACTTGACAGATAGACCTCAGTATGTGCGGTTGGGAGACTGTAGGTCTGACACAGTGGTCAGCAGCACAGGAGCGCCACAGGGAACCGTACTCTCTCCGGTCCTGTTCACCCTGTACACATCAGACTTCCAATATAACTCAGAGTCCTGCCATGTGCAGAAGTTCGCTGATGACACGGCCATAGTGGGGTGTGTCAGGAATGGACAGGAGGAGGAGTATAGGAAACTGATACAGGACTTTGTGATATGGTGCAACTCAAACTACCTGCGTCTCAATGTCACCAAGACCAAGGAGATGGTGGTGGACTTTAGGAGATCTAGGCCTCATATGGAGCCAGTGATCATTAATGGAGAATGTGTGGAGCAGGTTAAGACCTACAAGTATCTGGGAGTACAGTTGGACGAGAAGCTAGACTGGACTGCCAACACAGATGCCTTGTGCAGGAAGGCACAGAGTCGACTGTACTTCCTTAGAAGGTTGGCGTCATTCAATGTCTGCAGTGAGATGCTGATGATGTTCTATAGGTCAGTTGTTGAGAGCGCCCTCTTCTTTGTGGTGGCGTGTTGGGGAGGAAGCATTAAGAAGAAGGACGCCTCACGTCTTAATAAGCTGATAAGGAAGGCGGGCTCTGTCGTGGGCAAAGTACTGGAGAGTTTAACATCGGTAGCTGAGCGAAGGGCGCTGAGTAGGCTACGGTCAATTATGGAAAACCCTGAACATCCTCTACATAGCACCATCCAGAGACAGAGAAGCAGTTTCAGCGACAGGTTACTGTCGATGCAATGCTCCTCAGACAGGATGAAGAGGTCAATACTCCCCAATGCCATTAGGCTTTACAATTCAACTGCCAGGACTTAAGAACTTTTTTTTTTAAAGCTATTATTAATGCTTTTGAATTAGTGATTTAGATGCATATCATATTATTACTGAGTTAAGTATTGTATGTAATGAGTTTTTGCTACAACAAGTGTATGGGACATTGGAAAAAATGTTGAATTTCCCCATGGGGATGAATAAAGTATCTATCTATCTATCTATCTATCTATTAATATCGCGCTACCATCTTAGTGTGTTCCCCGGAAAGGAGCTCCAAATCCACCAGACAAAACAAGACTACCCAGACACACCAAGTCAGGAGGCCAACTCTACCACCCAACAAACCAAAAACTAAAGCTACAAGACCTACACAAAACCGCATAGTTACAACATATAGTTACAACAGTGCAAACAATACCATAATTGATAAAAAAACAGACCATGGGCACAGTAAAAATAGTCCAAAGATGTTAAAAGACTATAAGTTCGAAAGAAACCACCAGTTTCCACAAGTCCTCAGGGTCCTGATAGACTCGTCATCCCACACAGGCGGCAGAAGGGAATGCTCCCGCTATGGGCTTCTACGGCGCTGGACCCAGCCTCGCAGACGCAGCACAGTGAAAGCACCCTGACCGCCGCGGACTCCGAGTCCGTCGAACCTCCGAGCCTCCGATCATCCCCTCCGGCACAGCTTCTCCGAGTACCATCAACGGCCACTGGCAATGCGATCCCGAGGACTGGGGGCCAGTTCTTCCCAACAGAGAACTGTTCCCTCACAGCAGCAGCATCAACGAAGATGGCCTTCCTGAAGATTTCCAGATGTTCTTCCGTGCTCCCACATCTGTTTTTCATCAGATTAAGATTGCGCATGGCACCCTGCTTGACAAATAACAGATATCAGCTCCGGAGTGGACACTGCAAACTGCGTCGCGCCGCCATCTTGGATCTTGGACACTACCTTTACATTTTATGTGGTGTACAATCTGTTATTTCACGCCAACCAGCAATTGTGTATGGGCAGTATTTACACAACATGAGCTCAAATCGAGTTTCCTTTAATCAGAACATCATGGCGATCCCCAAATCATACGTATTGTGTATTGTTTATGAAAGGTGGCCTTCTCACTGCTGAGTCCCGTGGCTGTTAGCAGAGCTGGCAGACGGGCCAAGTTCTCATACAGGTCCACTGAGGGGGTTGCGTACTTTATTAAGTATCTCGGCCCCAAACGTTGACTGTTTATTCTTTTCCATAGACACTATCTTTTTTTTTAACTTTTTAAAATTGTTTTCAAATAGTTACAGAATAAATGTGTATGAAAAAAAATGTGTTACCCAGCCCCCCTCCCCTTAACCCCTCCCCTCTAACATCCCTATTAAAAAAATAAGAAAGAAAGAAAAAAAAAGGAATGCCTGGATATTGGAAGATCCCCACATGCTCCATGGAGTTTGTAATAACTTTAGTATATATATTTATTTCTTTCCCCAAGTAACCAATTATTTCATCTTCGGAGCACCTATATATTTAATCCTGTCTTTTGTAAATAAGGGTGCCAAATTTTCAAAAATGTTTCATATTTATACATTCTACTTGGTCTTGTTCTAAAATTCAACCTTTTTGGACAAATTTAAGAGTTTTATTGGAACAAATTATTGGAATACACCTTCCACACAACCCAATATTACTTTTACTAGGTGATATTGAAGGGATAAAACCGATATCCAAATTGAATAAATATCAGAAAGAATTTATAAAAATTGCATTGGCAGTAGCCAAAAAAGCTATTGGAGTGACTTGGAAATCGGATACATATCTAAGTATAGATCGTTGGAAGAACAAAATTTATGGCTGTATTCCACATAGACACTATCTGACCTGCTGAGTTCCTCTAGCATTTTGTGTGTACTGCTCTGGATTTCCAGCATCTGCTAAACCTCTGTGTTCCTATTTAATTATCTTCATGTTCCCATCAACTTCCCCTCAGATTCTAACAATCACCTAAAAATAGGGGCATTTTACAGTGGCAGATTAACCTCCTAACCTGTGTAACTTTGGGAGGAACTCCATGCAGTTTAATAATGCTGACATATGTTGTGAACTTTGATTTTGTTTTGCGGAAGTAGTTCGTTGCAATACACAATAATAAAAAAATGTAAGCTGCAATAAGAAATACATGAAAATAATTAAATAGTGAAAAAAAGAGCAAAATAGTGAGGCAGTGTTCCTGTCCATGACAATACCTGACTGAACCTGGCTCTCTGGCAACGCGAGGCAGCAGCTCTACTGGCATGGCAAGAGAGTAACAGGTGCACAGAAGAAAAGGTACAAAGGCTTACACAAATCTACCTGGAAGAGCTGCAACACTAGATCTAATTTTTGGAGTGTCTGGCCCATGAAGAAGGTGATTTTGAGGACGGAAGGGACTGTACTGTGCTGTAGTGTCCTATGTTCTGTGTAACATCCAACCCATGTTATGGAAGCACACAGTAGCCCTGTATAGATAGTATAATGAATGCACTACCCACCCATCCAGCCTTATATAGAACATAGAACAGTACGATGCTGCACCAGCCTGAATAATCCTAACCCCTCCCTCCTACATGGCTCATAATCCTCCATTGTACTTGTGCCTAACTAGGAGACTCTGAAATGTCTATTTTGCTTATTTTGTCAGCCTCTATTACCATCCCGGCAGTGTTCTGGGCACCTACCTCTCTGTGTGTAAAATACCTACTTCTGACATTTCCCCTAAACTTTCAATAGACAATAGACAATAGGTGCAGAAGTAGACCATTCGGCCCTTTGAGCCTGCACTGCCATTTTGAGATCATGGCTGATCATCTACTATCAATACCCGGTTCCTGCCTTGTCCCCATATCCCTTGATTCCCCTATCCATAAGATACCTATCTAGCTCCTTCTTGAAAGCATCCAGAGAATTGGCCTCCACTACCTTCCGAGGCAGTGCATTTCAGACCCCCACAACTCTCTGGGAGAAGAAGTTTTTCCTTAACTCTGTCCTAAATGACCTACTCCTTATTCTCTAACCATGCCCTCTGGTACTGGACTCTCCCAGCATCTGGAATATATTTCCTGCCTCTATCTTGTCCAATCCCTTAATAATCTTATATGTTGCAATCAGATCCCCTCTCAATGTCCTCCACAGCTTAAAAGGATGTCCCCTGGTATTGGCCATTGCATCCCGGGAAAAAGGTGCTGGCTGTTCACTCTGTCTTTACCTCTCATAATCTCATCTCATAAGCCTTTATCAAGTTGTCTCTCAACAAGTTGCGCCAAAGAGAAAAGCCTTAGTTCACTCAACCTATCCTCATAAGACATGCTCTCTAATCCAGGAAGTATCCTGGTAAATCTCCTCTGCACACTCTTTAAGGCTTCCATGTCCTTCTTATAATGAGGGACAATACTCCAAATGTAGTTAGAGAGTCAAAGAACAGTATAGTTCAGAAACCAGCCCTTTGGCCCATCCAGACCATGCCTAACCATTTAAACTGGCTACTCCCATTGACCAACACTGGGACCATATCCCTCCATACCCCTGCCATCCAATAGACCCGTGATCTATCCAGAAGCTTATAGAGTTGCAACATTATCTCACAGCGCTTGAACTCAATCCCCTGACAAATGAAGGTCAGCACACCATATGCCTTCTTAACCACTCTGTCAACTTCTGCAACAACTTTGAGGGGGCCATGGACTTGGACTGCAAGATCCCCCTGTTCCTGCACACTGTTAAGAATCCTGTTTATTAACCTTATACTGTGCTGTGAAGTACAACCTTCCAAAGTGAATCACTTCACACTTTTCCAGATTGAACTGCATCTGCCACTTCTCTGCCCAGCTCTGTAACCTATCAACATCATGTTGTAACCTATGACAAGCTGCTACACCATCCACAACACCACCGACCTTCGTGTCATCTGCAAACTTGTGAACTGTGGTTTCCACATTGGGTTCATAATCTGTCTGAGGACCTGTAAAATTGAAGTGGAAAAAAGGCATTTTTGATCTCAAGGGACTGCCTAATAATGTGGAAAAAGTGACATCATCCATATTATTACATAAAAATGGAAAGGCAAAGTAATTTCCAAATGTTGAGGGATTGAAAGATGTTTGTGTTCGGATGGACCCAGGTGTCCTTGTACACATGTTTAATGCAGAAGTTGATGTGCAGGTACAGCAAACAATTAAGGAGTAAACAACAATGTAATCAGCAGTTTGAGAACAAAAATAAAGATATAATTATATAGAATTCCAGGGAGACCACATTTAAAATATTGTGTACAGATCTACTTTCCCATCTAATGAAGGATATACTGGCAGCAGAGGCAATAACATGAAAATTTACCGGGTGATTCACAGTATGAGGGGATTGTCCTATGGCATACATTAAGCAGCCTTTACATAATAGAGTCCTCCAAGAGGACCACAACTTTGTCATTAGATTTAGAGGTTTACATGCCTCAGAGACCCAGAGAGCTATATTGGCTGGAGTCAGGGCTTTATGCTTTGGTAGGGTCACCCATGCCAAACAGGTCAAAGGGTAGAGGCCAGACTAAGAGTGGTCCACTGGTCCTCCAGGTTCAGGGGCTCAGCTCAGGGCAAACAACCTTGACTCATAAAGCAAAATTGTTACAGAAACAGCAATGAAGAACCTTCTATACCTGTGTGCAACAGTATGGACAGACAGAGATGGAGGACCTTCATTGCTATCCTAAAAGCCAGTGGTGTAAAGGGCAAGAAGTAAGTACTGTATGTGGTAGGGTCTAGAAGAATGGGAAAGGACCTTCCTGAAAGGTATAAAATTCATTTTGGTTGTTGGCAGCATAGATTGGATGAATTTTCACTTGGATTGTGTGTCAAGAATCAGGGGTTAAGATTCTAAATCAATGATCTGGATCAGGTTTATTATCACTGACATATGTCATGAAATTTGTTCTTTTGTGGCAGCAGTACAGTGCAAGATATTAAAAATTACTATAAGTTACAATAAGAAATATTTTAAAAATAAGTAATGCACAAAGAGCAAAATCGTGAGGCAGTTTTCATGGGTTCATGGACCGTTCAGAAATCTGATGGTGGAGGGGAAGAAGCTGTTCCTAAAGTATATAGTGTGTGTCTCATGCTCCTGTATCTCGTCCCTGATAGTAGTAGTGAGGAGGAGTGATGTCCTGGATGGTGAGGGCCTTAATGATGAATGCTGCTTTCTTGAGGCATCACCTTTTGAAGATGGACTTAATGGTGGGGAGGGTTGTACCCACGATTGAGTTGGCTGAGTTTACAGCCCTCTGCAGCTTTTGCAGATTCTGCTCATCGGAGCCTCCGTGCCAATGCTATTCAGGACAGAGGTGAGAAGAACTTTCTTCACCCAGTGTATCTACCCTTGCAGGCTTAGGATAGGATGTTGGAACTGAGGTATAAGATCAGCTGTGACCTTACTGATGCAAACGTGAAGAAGGCACACCAGTGGCTATACTTCATTAGGAGTTTGAGGAAATTTGGTAGGTCACCAAAGACTCCAGCAAATTTCTACAGATGTACCGAGGAGAGCATTCTAACGGGTTGTGTCACCTCCTGCTATGGTGGTTCCATTCCTCCTACAGGAACGCATGAAGCTGTAGAGGGTTGTAGACTCAGCCATCTCCATCAAGGGCACAAGCATCCCTCCTTCTGAGGGCATCTTCAACAGGAGGTGTCTCTAGAAGGGAGCATCCATCATCAAGTCCCCTCATCACTCGAGACATGACCTCTCCTCATTACTACCATCAGGGAGGAGGTACAGGAGCCTGATGACCCACATTCACTGTTTAAGGAAAACTTCTTCCCCTCTGCTATCGGAATTTCAGAGCACTATCTTGATAGTCCTCTTTTGTACTTGTTAATAGTTTTATATGTCTTGCAATGCACGGCTGCCACAAAGGAACAAATTTCATAACATGTGTAAGCCATATCTCTTCAAAATGGACTCTTTACATCCATCTGAAAGAGTAGCAGGGCCTTTATCTGCCATCTTCTTTCAAAAGCAGCACCCCTGCCAGAACTTCATTCTCCCCATGAGATTCAGCTGAACTCACTTTGCAGGCTTGAACCCACATCCTTCTGATTCAGAGCCAGCTAACCACAGTGAGATACACTTAGAGGTGCTAAATAAATATAACAAAATCTGCCCCCTTAGCCAGGGCTGGGTATATGGACAATAGATATTTATTTTCCCTTCAAGAAGTTTAACAAAACCCTGACCAATTAGGAGTGGCAGGGCAGTGAGGAGGTTACAGTGTCTGAGACTCGGGTTTAATTCTGTCTGCAAGGAGTTTGTACATTCTCCCTGTGACCACATGGGCTTTCTCTGAGTGCTCAGGTTTCCTCCCACATTTCAAAGACATACGGATGGGTTAGTAGGTTAAATGGTTACGTGGATGAATTTGGACACAGAGGCTCATTGGCTAGAAGGGCCTGTTACTGTGCAGCATCAAAGTTCAAAGTTCAAAATTTACAGTAAATTTATCGTCAAAGTACATATATGTCACCATATACAACCCTGAGATTCATTTTCTTGCATGCGTACTCAATATATCGAATACCATAAGAGAATCAGTGAAGGGCCGCTCCAACAGGGCAGACACCAGTGTGCAAGGGACAACAAACTGAGCAAATACAAAAAGAAATAATAAAAATAATAATGATACTAAATAAGCAATAAATATTGAGTAAATGAGAAGGTGGAAGTGAGTCCATAGGTTGTGGGAACATTTCATGATGGGGGAAGTGAGGTTGAGTGAAGTTATCCCCTTTTGTTTCAAGAGCCTGATGGTTGAAGGGTGATAACTGTTCCTGAACATAATGGTGTGAGTCCTGAGACTCCTGTACCTTCTTCCTGATGAAAGCAGTGAGAAGAGAGCATGACATTGGTGGTAGAGGTCTCTGATAATAGATGCTGCTTTCCTGTGATAATACTCTGTGTAAATGTGGACAATGGCAGGGATGGTTTTACCCATGATGCACTGGGCCGTATCCACTACTTTATGTACGATTTTCTGTTCAAGGGAATTGGTGTTTCCATACCAGGCTGTGATGCAGACAGTCAATATAATCTCCACCACACATCTATAGCAGTGTGTCAAAGTTTTAAATGTCAAACCAAATATTTGCAAACTGCTAAGGAAGCAGAGTCTTTGCCGTGCTTTCTTTGTAATTGTTCATGTTCTGTTCCAGGACAGGTCTTTGAAATGATACTAAGGGATTTAAAGATGCTGATTCTCTCCACCTCTGATCCCCCGATGAGGACTGGCTCTTGGACCTCCTGTTTCCTCCTGAAGTCAATAATCTTCTCCTTGGTCTTGCTGACATTCAGTGAGAGGTTTTTGTTGTAACACCACTCAGCTAGATTTCCAATCTCCCTCCTATATGTTGATCCATCACCACCTTTGATTCGGCTAATGACAGCATTGACATCAGCTAACTTAAATATAGCATTGGAGCTGTGCTTAGCCACACAGTCATAAGTGTAAAGTGAGTAGAGCAGAGAGCTAAGCATGCAGCCTTGTGGTGCACCTGTGCTGATGGAAATCGTGTGAAGATATTGTTGTCAATCCGAACTGACTGGGTCTGCAAGTGAGGAAATTGAAGACCCTTGGCGGTATTGAGGCCAAGGTCTTGTAGCTTATTGATTAGTTTGAGGGGATGATAGTATTGAATGCTAAGCTGTAGCCGATAAATATGCATCTTCAGTATCCAGGTGCTCCGGAGTCTAATAAATTTATCTCTAAATAAATAAAACTAAAAATTAGTCTGGGTTTTAAATGATCATACAATCTGATGGTCATTTTAACTGGTGATATCTATTCTTTTATAAACACAACAGATTCTGCACATGCTGGAAATCCTGATGAAGGGCCTTGCCCCAAAATGTCAACCCTTGTTCCTTTCACAAACATGAGAAAATCTGCAGATGCTGGAAATCCAAGCAGCACACACAAAATGCTGGAGGAACTCAACAGGCTAGGCAGCATCGATTGAAAAGTGTAAACAGTCAACATTTTGGGGCAAGTCACTTCATCAGGACTGAAATAAAAATTAGAAGTCAGAATAAGTGAGTGGAGGGGGGGAGAAATTCAAAGTGGTAGGTGATAGGTGAAATTGGGAGGGGGAGGGGTGAAGTAAAGAGCTGGAAGTTGATTGGTGAGAGATATAAAGGGCTTGAGAAGGGGAATCTGATAGGAGAGGGCAGAAGATCATGGAAGAAAAGGAAAGAGGAGGAGCACGAGAGGGAGGTGAGAGGTGCTAAAGGAGATAAGGTGAGAGAGGGAAACGGGAATGGGGAATGGTGAGGGGGGGACTGATGTACCATCAATAACTCACGCTGAGACGTAGGAAGCGAGGTATTGGCTTTTATTGACTGGAAGAATGAACAACACTACATCCTGGGGAGTGAGGCAGAGCAACAGGCCACAGACGCCTTTATACAGGGGTCTGTGGGAGGAGCCACAGGAGCAGTCAGCAGGGGTCTGTGGGAGGAGCCACAGGAGCAGTCCAGACAGGTATATCTAGTTCATCACAGGGCCAATATTTGGAAGTTTGAGAAATTGAATTTCATGCCATCAGGTTAGAGGCTACCCAGACGGAATATAAGATGTTGCTCCTCCAACCCGAGCATGGCCTCATAGCAGCAGTAGAGGAGGCCATGGACTGATGTTGGAATGGAAATGGGAAGTAGAATTGAAATAGGTGGCCACCGGGAGACCCCACATCCTTGTTCCTCTCCATGGATGCTGCTTGACCTGCTGAGTTTCACCAGCACTTTTTGTGTGTTATTCGACATCGTTTTCTTTCCCCCACAGTTTTAAAGCTTGGTACAAGCTCTTAATCCATGATGGATAAGAATGGTGCCCTCCAGGGGTAAAACCACTAAGCCAGCCCGGGTTGGCCATGAACCTTTGTGTTTTGAATCCTTTAAACAGAACCCAGAGCTGTTGCCAAGTCAGCTCAGCCTGTGATTAATGGTGACCCATCTCCATCTGCTGGTCACCCGGTGCAGGGACAGTGTTTTTACCCTTCCTTTAGCCCCACCCTTGTGGTGTCAGCCTTGTAACTTGGCATTTGATCCTTCTCCAATGTTACTATATCCATTTTATAAAATATAATTTGCATCATTGTGAATTGTTTGCAGCACTTCTAGTATGGTCAGGTTTAAGATTTCTTTCACTATTTTCAGTTTTATTTTCTCTAGTAATGAACATTATTGCTGATATTTGATATTTTAATGTTTTTTTTTCAATCTACACCATGACTTTGAGTGATTTTGTATTTATACAGTACGCCCGTATCTCTCTTTGCTTCCATCTTATCGAGACCATTATTTGCATGGCAGTTCATATTGAATGTAGAATGGTACCGCACAGGAACAGGCCCTTCAGCCCACAGTGTCTGGACTGGCCATAACTCAAGTGAGTCCCACCTGACTGCACATGATCCCTATCTTCCTCATTCCCTGCATGTTCATGTGCCTGTCTAAATGCCCTTTGAATATGATTACTGTGTCTGTTTACTTCCTCGCCTCCTGGCAGCATATACCAGGCACTTACCATTCTCTGTGTAAAGAAGCTGCCTCACACCTCCTTTAAACTCCCCCACCCCTAATTTTCAAATGATTCAAATTAATATCAGAGAGTGTATATAGTATACAGCCTGAAACTCTTACTCTTCACAGAAACATCCACAAAACAAGAACCCCAAAGAATGAATGACAATAACGTCAGAACCACAAAGCCCCCTTCCCCCACCCACACACAAGCAGCAGCTTCGACTCTCCCCACTCCCCTCCTTGCACCAGCATTAGCAATGACACCACTGCCGCCCCCCCCCCCCCCAATCATCCAAACAATAGCAAAAGCCCCCGAAGAGACCTGGAAGTGCGTAGAGTCCATCAAAAGCTACTGTCCACAACCCCACAACCCACTTTGGTATCTCAGACGGGCTCTCTCTCATGAGGGTGACTTGCTTTCTACTCCAGTCTCTTGGTTTCTCAGGTGACTGAATGCGGGATCCGCAGGTCCTCCGGCCGACGGCAGGGGCAGATGATTGGTGGTTTGAGAGGTAGAAAGCTCCTCCTGCTCTTCATCTTGGCCTTCCGTGTGTGTCCTGAAACAGGGATTTCAGATTCTCCAGCCCATCCTGAGAGCTCCTTCTGCACCGAGGGCAGTCATCTGGCCAAGGATTCACAGGGGATGTTGCATAGGGCAAGAAGGAGTACATGCGGAAATCAAAGTTCAAAGTAAGTTGAAATGTATTATCAAAGTACGCGTATGTCACCGCATACTATCCTGAGAGTCATTTTCTTTCCAATGTTTTTATTAGTTTCTACATTGAAGAATACAGAGTACAGAGAGTCATTTTCAAGGTAATATATGGTGACATATGCAAACTTGGAGAATAAAATTGATAAACATTTCCTTTGTGTTCTTGGCAACCTCTTCCCATAGATTCAAATTCATTTATTTATCACATGTACATTGAAACATTTTCATTAATAACCCAAGGAAGTTCTGGTGGCAGCCTGGGGATTGCCACATATTCCAGTGCCAACATAGCGTGTTCACCATGTTCAGCTGAACAATGCAACCAACATAACAGCAGCAGTAAAACAAGCCTCTTTACTCCCACCCACTCACACACAGACAAATTCAGCTCACTGCATCCGGGCTCCCAACCTCCAGTTCCTGGCCAAGAGTCAGATACATCAGGCCTCCGACTTCCAAACTCACTGACTTAGATTTTCAACCTTCACATCGACCACTGGACTCACCGATCATGGGTCTTTGAACTCCAGGCCTCAAACACTGGACTTGCACAGGCCTCCAACCCTGTGACTCACCGCCCTAGGCGGGGGTGGGGGTTGGTTCCTGGCCTAAACTCCAGCCTCTGATTTCTGGACACGTCGACCCAGGCCTTCAATTGTCGGGCCTTGACTTTGGGACTCACCAACCTCGGTCTTTCCCCTTCAGGCTTCAAGCTTCGATATCGAGCCCAGGACTTGCTGATCATGGGGCTTTGAACTCAGTGTACTCAGGCTCATATTGTGTAGCAAACCCATCATGCCTAGAATCAGTCTAGTGAATTATTGAGCACTTTATCTTCCTTTGCTTGTTAGTTGACTGAAATTCACTTTCACTGTGCAGCATTGATTAATTGGTGCATTAAATACCAAGACTATTATAGCACTGTCACTTTTGGTTAAGATTATGCTCTTAGTAACTGCTCCCAGAGAACACAATCTTACATCTCCCCTGCACCACTGGGGTGCAGTCTGATACAGGGAGATCACTGAAGTGATGAAGGAGCCGCCACAGGAAACAAACAGCGATGATTTAAGCATAAACACAAGAGAGTCTGCAGACGCTGGAAATCTTGAGCGACTCACACAAAATGCTGGAGGAGCTCAGCAGGCCAGGCAGCGTCTATAGAGGGTAATAAACAGTCGACGATTCAGGCCGGGACCTTTCATCAGGACCGAAGGGGAAGGGGGCAGCAGCCAGAATAAGAAGGTTGGGGGAAGGGAAGGAGAACAAGCTGGCAGGTGATAGGTGAGACCAGGTGAGGGGGAAAGGGCTGAGTGGGGGGAGGGCGGGATGAAGTGAGAAGCTGGAAGGTGATAGGTGGGAGAGGTGAAGGGCTGAAGAAGGAAGAATCTGATAGGAGAGGAGAGTAGACCTTGGAAGGAAAGGAAGTAGGAGGGGAACCAGAGGGAAGATGAGGAGACGAGAATGGAAAAAAGAGAGAGGAGAGAGGGAAGAAGAAATTACCAGAAGTTAGAGAAATGGATGTTTATGTCAATAGGCAGGAGGCTACCCAGGTGGAATATGAGACGTTGCTGCTCCAACCTGAGTGTGGTATCATGGTGGCAGAAAAAGAGGCCATGTTCAGACATGTTGGGATGGGAATGGGGTAACAGTCTCTAGCAGACCAACATTAGCTGAAGAGCTTAGTTCCGAAAGAGGTACAAGAACAGGGATTTCCAGGAGCAGATGGATGTAAATTGTTGTGGCGGGATAGGTTACAAAAGTTGTTAAAAATACAAATGCTGTGACTTTATGGGATAGACTGCAAAAGCAAGAATGCCAGGACGAACCTTCACAAGGCAGGAATATGGTCACAAAAATTATATTTCCTTTCAGGAAAGAAGAGAAGACCTGTTACATCAAGGGGGGGGGGGCTATTTTTGCCATCAAGTCAATGTTTAGTGAGTCTAACTTCTTCTCCCAGAGAGTTGTGGGGGTGTGGAATGCACTGCCTCAGAAGGCAGTGGAGGCCAATTCTCTGGATGCTTTCAAGAAGGAGCTAGATAGGTATCTTATGGATAGGGGAATCAAGGGATATGGGGACAAGGCAGGAACCGGGTATTGATAGTAGATGATCAGCCATGATCTCAGAATGGCGGTGCAGGCTCAAAGGGCCAAATGGTCTACTTCTGCACCTATTGTCTATTGTCTAACCCCTCTGTCCCCTCTCTGTGGCCATAATTCTTTCTTTCTGGTACCTATCCAGCTCTTGTTGAACCCTGTGATTGAATTTGCCCCCACTGCTACCCCCAACCACTAAGCCACGCACAGTGTGAACATCTTTTCCTCGTGATCCTTTTGGTTCTTTTGTTAAATGTCTTCAGTCTCTGTCTCCTGGTTCATGGTTGTTTTGCCAATGGGCAGTGTTTCTTTTAACCTGCCCTGTTGTGGTTTTCAAAGTCTCTATCAGATGCTCTTTAATCTTCTCTGATCCAAAGAGAAGAACACCAATCTCTGATCTCCCTCATAACCAAAGGTTAACAGACTAGATATAGGGAAGATGGCTCTCTGGCTAAAGAGACTAGGACTAGTTTCACAATAAGGGCTGGGATATTTGGCACAGAGAAAGACCTGCACCTGGAGGGTGTGAATCTTGGAAGTTCTCAACTCTGGTAGCCAGCTGATGAATTTATTCCAAACAGAGAAGCATAGAGGCCAGTCTGACATGTGAAGGGGAGGTAGATGAGTTTTGAAAGTTTGAAAGATCAACTCTTGCCAATTTTTAACCATGCACCATAGAAACCATTCCATCTGGGTGCATAACGGCTTGGCATGGCAACTGCTCTGCACGTGACAGCGAAGAGTTGTGAACACAGCTCAGCACAAGCCAGGAATAACCCTCCCCTCTAAGGACTGTCTACACTTCTCACTTCCTCAGTAGTGCGCCCAGAATAATCAAATACCCCCACCCACTATGAACATATTATTTTCTCCCCTCTCCCATTGGATACAAGATACAGAATTACCTACTACCAGGGTCAAAGACAGCTTGCACCCCACATTTCTAAGACTATTAAACATTCACAATCTATTATGATCTTGCACCTCGTTATTTACCTGCACTGCACTTTCCCTGTAGCTGTTAGACTTCATTCTACATTGTAGTCTTACTTGCTTTACCTCAATGCACGGTGTAATGTTTTGATCTGAACAGTCTGCAAGACGAGCTGTACGTTGGTGCATGTGACAACAATAAGCCAATACCAATATCAAATGCAGCCTGTGGTGAACTGGCGCAGGGGAGGAGGTGAGGCCCGGAGCAGATCAGCCATGATCTTGTTGTCTTGAGGAGCTGGTGGTCTACTTCCACCCCTACTTTCTTGCGTTCTTCTGTTCTCTAGATTTCTGAAAAAGGAATCAAGGCTTAAGGGGATATTGCTAAGATAGGGCACTGAGGTAGAGTATCAGCCACAATAGTAATGAGGGGACTGAGCCGGAAAACCTGATGACCTATTCCTTCTACTCATCTTTATCTTCCAATGTTCCCTCATCCATGGAATTACTTCCACTAATGTCCTGTGCACTCTCCCAAAGCCTTCATATCTTTCCTAAATACACCGACTGTGGTGAGACCCGGGTTACATTTTGATTTCCTTCCTTCATGCCTCCATTAATGAAGCCCAGGACTCCACATGGTTTTACAATTTGCTGGTCCAGATTCTATGAACTGTGCACATTTATTTCCTGTATCTCTCAGTTCTTTTAGCCCTTTTAGAACTTTTCTCATTGGCTTACATTGGCTTCCTCAGTTTTTCAATCAAGAAGCAATATTTTGCATTTCACAGCACTAACCTTCACCTGTCACCTATTCACCCATCCAGCAACCTGTCTGTAAGTCCTTGAAGTCAATTACCATCATTCTCAGAGTTAACTAATTTCCAAGTTACATGTCATCTGAAAATATGGAAAATGTCCAAATTCACAGAATACAAAGAAATGCCAGGATACTTACTTCTGTGATATTTTAAGGCCTGGCCTTTGCACTTATTACCACTTGTGAACGTCATGATAAAGAAGCAGGTTAGGGACAGATCTCTACGGCAGATGGAAAACTACAAAACGAATCAATGCCATATGCTCTTGAAAAAACCCCAGATAATTAACTGTTAATGTTTTCTTTCAATAGCTCAATTTTAACATTTGCCTTTCCATTTATACAACATTAGATTTATTTTTATGTCAGTTCCCTCTGAGATTCGCACAACAGGACCACACAGAGAATGACATTCATCTCCTTCCAGGTTCTGAGCTAAAAACTGACACCTTCTCATCACCTAAAGCTATTTTCAACTTCTTTTTCATTCTTTATTCTCCTTTTTCTTCATTCTCCACCCTTTGATTTTGTTTTCTTTGCTGCTTTTATGATCTTCTGGCCTTTGAAGGCAACTGAATCCTGGGACTCGATGCCAATTATGGTTAAATGTCATTACAACTTTTTGATGTGGGTCTGCTGCAACATATCACAGTTTTGTGTTATCCCATTTTCCAGGGAAATCATATCTAGAATATACATGGGAGAAGGGAAACAATGCAGTCGGGAGATACTACTGGGATGAAAGATATTGACAGGAAAATATAAAACAGTAACATTCTGTAATTTCCTTTAACTCTATTATTTTATCTCGTGCTGACCAAGAATGTGCAACTTAAAGCCACAGAGAGCATTTTTCTGAGTCTTTCAAAGCTAAGCCCACCCTAAAATATTGACTTTAATCTGTCAGAGTTGCTGTGTTCTGTACAGAACTCAAAACTGAGGTTACGTCTGCCTACTTAGCTGAATGTGGAAGATCTTACCACCTCTATTTGTGGTATATTTCAGGTCAATGACTTTTTTGAATTGATAAATTAGTAAAGTGGTTTATTATTGTCACATGTTCTGAGGTACTGAGTTCTGAGTGAAAAACTTGTCTTGCACACTGTCCATACAGATCATTTAGTGACATTGGCATTGAAGTAGACCAAGGTCGAACAATAACAACATGCAGAGTAGAGTGTTACAGCAACTGAGACACCCAGAGCGTGCTCTGTTCTCACTGCTGCCATCAGGAAGAAGGTACAAGAGGCTTAGGGCTCAGGCCACCAGTTTCAGGAATAGCTACTACCCCTCACCCATCAGGCACCTGAACCAAAGTTGAATAACTTCACTTTACTTCACTTGCTTCATCCCACAACCCATGGACTCATTTTCAAGGACTCTTCATCTCATGTTCTCAATATTATTGCTTAGTTATTTTTTATAATTATTATTTATTCTTTTTGTATTTGCACAGTTTGTTGTCTTCTACACGCTGGTCGAATGCCCCAGTTTGGCACTCTTCCATTGATTCTATAATGGCCATTATTCTAGAGAGTTATTGAGTATGCCCACAAGAAAATGAATCTCAGGGTTGTATATGGTGACATATATGTACTTTGATAGTAACATTTACTTTGAACTTTGAAAGTGCAGTACAGGCAGGCTGTAAGGTACAAGGCCATTCTAGTCCATGCCGAACGCTTACTCTCACCTAGCCACACCGACCTGCACTTAGCCCATAACCCTCCATTCCTTTCCTGTCCATATACCTATCCAATTTTACTTCAAATGACAATATCGAATGTGCCTCTACCACTTCTACTGGAAGCTCATTCCACACAGCTATCACTCTCTGAGTAAAGAAACTCCCCCTTGTGTTACCTCTAAACTTTTGCCCCCTAACTCTCAACTCATGTCCTCTTGTTTGAATCTCCCCTACTCTCAATGGAAAAAGCCTATCCACGTCAACTCTATCTATCCCCCTCATAATTTTAAATACCTTTATCAAGTCCCCCCTCAACCTTCTATGCTCCAAAGAATAAAGACCTAACTTGTTCAACCTTTCTCTGTAACTTAGGTGCTGAAACCCAGGTAACATTCTAGTAAATCTTCTAATTACAATAATCATTCTAATAACAAGGTAGACTGTGGGGTCATGATTCCATTTTGTCATGCTAGGGGACTGTTCAATAGTCTTATAAGTACAGGATAGATTGTGAAGTTTTTCATCAGAAATGTGAGAAGTTGGATGTAACACAGTGTTGGGAAAGTGTTGGAAGCAGATATGATAGCAATGCTTAAGAGGCATTTAGACAGGTACATGAAGAAAAGGGAACTCAGGATCTTTGGAGACGAATAGACAGCTGACATTGATTAAGGTCCTGATGAAGGGACTCAGCCCAAACTGTCTACTATTCCTTCCCAAAGATACTGCCTAACCTGTTGAGTTTCTCCATCATTTTGTGTGTGTGTGTTACTCTGGATTTCCAGCATCTGCAGAATCTCTTGTGTTTAAGCAGGCAGATGGGATTAGTTTGGATTGGTATCACGGTCAGCTTGGATATTGTGGGCTGAAGGGTCTGTTCCGATACTGTATTGTTCCATGTTCTATACTGATCGTGATCAGATCTCAGTTATTGGAAGCTTGCTGTTTTCAGACCGATGGCAATTTTTCTTGTTTTGCCACAGTAGCTACACTTCAGTAGTAATTATATAAAACTAGATGGGATATTAGCCAGAGACACAACTGGTCCATGCTCCATTTGAACCTTCTCCATGATCTCCATATCTAAATCCATCACCGTATCCCTAAGGGTTGGAAAAAGTTGTAAAATCTGCCTGCCCCGGTATGGGCACTAGCCTCCCCAGCAACCAGGACAGCATCAAAAGGCAATGCCTCACAAAAGCTGAGTCCATCATTAAGGACCCTCATCACCCAGGACATGCCCTCTTCTCGTTACTACCATCAGGGAGTACAGGAACCTGAAGCCAGACACTCAGCAGTTCAGTAACAGCCTCTTCTCCCATGCCATCAGATTTCTGCCAGAAAACTAAAATTTTCACAACATAGAGTATGCCAATGATATTAAACCTGACTCTGATTCTAAGGTACGTTTTGCTCTCATAGGCTTGTCCACCCTTCCATGAATTGCTATTTGCTGCATGCACTCCATAATGGAGGTTACAATAGAACGGCAAGCTTTTTGCCATCCCTCAGGCATCCATTGAATAATTGACGCAGAATCTGTATGCCGGGGAAAACGCTCCCTGTTCATTGTATCACCATGGACTGTTGGAGGTACGTGAATGGCTTGCAGCACGTTATCGTTTCAGGCCAAAGCTCCAGTGCTGCTCAATTACACCGTGTGACCAATTAACCCACTGTATTAACCGTATGTCTTTGGAATGTGGGAGGAAACCCATGTCGTCATGGGGGAATGCTCAAACTCTTTACAGACAGCGGTGGGGCTGAACCGGGATTGCTTGCACTGTAGTATCGGTATGCTAACAGCTACGCTACTGTGCCACCCTGAACCGATCTCCTGATGTTAGCAGCATATCCAGCGACAACAATAAACAAACGAGATTAACGTGTTCCCAGTCTCACAGTGGCCATAGTTTGGAGTGTTGAGCTCCTGTTTATGCCAGTGTGGTTTGGTGTCTGTTTATGCCTACATATTGAACATTGAAAGGCCTAGATAGAGTGGATGTGGAGAGGATGTTTTCTATAGTGGGAAAGTCTAGGGCCAGAGGGCACAGCCTCAGAATGGAGGGTCATCCCTTTAGAATAGAGACGAGGAGGAATTTCTTTAGTGTGGGGGTGGTGAATCTGTGGAATTTATTGCCACAGATTGATCTGGAGGCCAGGGTGTATTTAAAGCCAACATCTTCTTACAGCCGCCATCCAGACCAAGGTGTGAACAAAGTCTCCTTGGATTGTGAGAATCCCACAACCCAGTGTGGTCAGCAAGGAAAGGAAAGGGGAAAGCTGAAGAAGTTTTGAAATTATTAAAAATAAACTTTACCAGTCGGTAAATATTCTGCTCTGCTGGAGTCAGTGGGTGCAATTGGCTTGTTGGGATCCTTCTTGTGCCTTGGAGCGCTGGCATTGACGTGTGGCTCCTTGCAGTGTTTGCTTCTCACATCTACAATTCAATAATGCAGAGTGTCAGCATAATAAACAGTGGTCAAACAAATAAGGTATCTACACTCACACACACCTGTGCACACAAACACATATAAACGTACAAACCACAGTCACACACACACAAACACATTCACTCTCCCTCTCTCACACACACATATACATACAGGGTCTAACATCCACATACACTCACAAACATAGACTAATTGCACACACACACACACGTATTCATTCATACAGACAGAATTTGGAACTGGATGGTCATGTGGGTTGTGAGTGAGGATTTGGGGTGCTGGCAACAGGTTACATGACTAGGCACGGGCACGGCCAATGGAATATAATGTGGAAAATGTGAGGCCATCTTCTTTGGCAGACAAGATGGAAAACTGGAGTAATTTTTCAAGGGTGTGAGACTGAAGGGTGCTGGTGTGTAGAGGAACACGGTTTCCTTACACAGATCAGTGGAACTTAATGAACAGGTACAACACTCCATTAGGAAGATAAGTGGCATGTTGGGTTTTATTGCAAGAGGATTTAATACAAGGGTGAACATAAATTACTGCAGGTATACAGGGGTGCGAGTGACAACACACCTGGAATATTATTTGTAGGTTTGGTCTTATTGAAGGTAAGAATAACTTGTTTCACTAGACTTATTCCTGGAGAGAGATCAAGCAGGCAGGACTGGTATTGTCTTGAATTTAGAAAGAATGTGAAGTAACTGCAGATTATTACAAGATTTGACAGGATGAATCCAGGAATGATCTTTCTCTTGATCCCAGTGTCCAGAATCAAAGGCAAAGAGCCTTAAAATATGGGGTCAGCCCTTCAAAACCACGATGAGAAATGTGAGGTATGTTGCTTCTTGAAAGCTATTGGTATCATTAAGTATGCCTGCTACCCTGGCCATTGCCTTTTCTTTCTCTTCTACCTCTGAGGAGAAGATACAGGAACTTGAACACATGGATGAATTTGGGCTTGAGTCTGGTTGTGTGGGCTTTTAAACTCCTGTATGTTCTCTCAGAAGGTATATAAAATAATGAGGAATCTAGATAGTGAATGCATGCAGGCTTTTCCACTGAGGGTTGAACTGAGGTCAGAGGTTTAGAGTGAAAGACAAAATACTTAAGGGGAATATGAGGAGAAACTTCTCCACAGAGGGTGTTGTGAGTGTGGAATGAGTAGCCAGTGGAAGCAGATGATGCGGGTTCAAATGTAACACTTAAGAGAGTTTGGATAAGGACATGGATGGGTGGAGTAGGGAGGACTGAGGTCCAGGTGCAGGTCAATGGGACTAGGCAGAAGACCAAGTTGGCATGGACTAGATGGGTCAAAGGGCCTGTTTCATCGCTCACTCTTCCTGATGTTCATTCCTCTCTCCAGGGCGTGGAGCCTTTCCCTTTTCCACTGTTGGGTCAATTTACATGCCAGCCCAGACAGACTGAAGAGACTGGGTGTCGGTCGGGGTGAGAGCAGATTTTGCTCGGTCTCAGTCATGGTCATTTCCATGGCACTGAGTCTATGAAGACAGCCCCGGCTGCTGTGCTGCGTGCCCACTAATACGATGAACTGATAAACAAAGCTTTGAGCCTTCTCCAGTCTGCTCTGGGGTTGGATCTGAGGGCTCAAATTTAGTTCGGATTGTTGTTGTTCACTTCACTTGCTTCCATGATTTGTATTTTTTTTTCTTTCTCTTGCGTGTCGAGAGTTGATCTTTTTTTTTGAAATTGGGTTCTTTTCGGGTTTCTTGCTTTGTGGCTACCTGTGAGCAAGCAAATCTCAAGGTTGCTTAATTTACATATTCTTTGATAATAAATGTACCTGATTTGATTTTCCATGCTGTAGTACTCTATGACTCTAAGGTAGAAGAGAGCAGAGGGAATGGCCAGGGTGGTAGTATCCTCAAAAATACCTGGTCTTATTTGTTATATTGTAATTCACAAGAACAATTTATGACTACGTTCAAAGTTCAAAAATTTAAAGTAACTTTATTATCAAAGTACATATTTGTCACCATATACAATCCTGATATTCATTTTCTTGAGGGCATTCACAGTAGAACAAAGAAATACAATAGAATCAATGAAAAACTACACTCAAAGACTGACAAACAACCAACGTGGTAAAGAAGACAAAAGGTGCAGATAAAAAATAAGTAAATAAATAATACTGAGAATATGAATTGTGGAGTCCTTGAAAGTGAGTCCATGGGTTGTGTTGACGATCAGTTCGGTGAGTGAAGTTATCCTCACTGGTTCAGGAGCCTGAGTGCTGAAGGGTAGTAACTGTTCCCGAACCTGTTGGTGTGAGACAGAAGACTGCAGTCCTTTCTTCCTAATGGAAAATGATCATCAGAGCACCCAATATCTTTAAAGTCACCACCTTCAAAACTCTGGGACCTACAGTACTGTGCAAAAGTCTTAGGCAGATCGATATAGCTAGGATGCCTAAGACTTTTGCCCAGTACTTTAGTAATTTGATGTATTGCACTGTACTGCTGCCACAAAACAAGCAATGATAAACCTGATTCTGATATTGGGAAGGGGGCAGGGAGAGGAAGATCATGGTTGGGAAGTGGGAAGGGAGAGGAGAGGGAGTGTGAAGCGCCAGAGAAACAGTCTGTAGTGATCAATAAACCAATTCAACACTCACACCATACTGGAGGAGCTCAGCTGATCAGGCAGCATCTATGGGAATAAACAGTCGATGTTTCGGGCCGAGACCCTTCTTCTCCAATAAACCAATTGTTTGGAATCAAACGATGTTGCCTGGTGTCTCAGGGCTGGGTGTGTCTGCACCCTCTCCACCGTCTGCCCCGGCACTCCTTCTCAGCCACCTGTCCCACACCCCTCCTGCGGCACTCCACCATCGCCATTCCCAACATCCTTTGCTCTTGTCAGCTCAACAAACTGGTTCTCCACTCTACATTGATAAATAGAGTCCTGTGCAAAAGGTCTTTGGCACCTTAGTTATATATATATGTGCCGAAGATGTTTGTACAGTACTGTACGTTATCAGGCCCCTGGGCCTCAGTCTCACCAACTTCTCCACAGTTTGTGTGCGTGTTTTTTTTAACAAGTGCTTATTTCCCTCGATAGTTCTGATCGAAAATAACATACTGATGCTGACAACTAGGACTCCAGGTCTCCTCCCCAGTAGAGCTGGAGCTTTACAACACACAGACAAGTGACACATTGATGTGTAAAAAAACATACTTTTTGTAGTGTTAATAACTATAATCTGTTATATCCAGAGCAAGAAATGAGATCTGAATGTCCTGTCAAATCAGTCTGCCAGTGACACTCTTCCCCTCCTCTTCTGTTGTATACTGTTATTTGCTGCGTCAGCTCCACAGTTAGTTTCTACACGACTCCACTTCAGCCGTGAGAACAGGAATATTTTAACCCTGTACCTGGCCCTGGACTCGGTTTGTGGGAGAGTCCTCTCACGTCAGTAACAGAAGTCAACAGAAATGTCAACATCAATAACAGCGAAGGCATTTGTTGAACTGCGGCTGGAGTATCGTGAGCAGTTTTGGGCCCCTTATCTAAGAAACGATGTGTTGTCATTGGCGAGGGTGCAGAGGAAGCTCATGAGGATGATCCTGGGAATGAAAGGGTTAACATATGAGAAGTGTTTAATGGCCCTGGACCTGTACTCACTGGAGTTTAGAAGAATGAGGAAGGAGGATCTCATTGAAACCTATTGAATGTTGGAAGGCTTAGATAGACTGAATATGGAGAGGATGTTTCCAAAGTTTGGCGAGTCTTGCACCACAGTACACAGCCTCAGAATACAAGGACGTTCCTTTAGAACAGAGATAGAGGAGAAGTTCTTTAGCCAGAGGGCGGTGGATCTGTGGAATTCATTGCCACAGATAGCTCTGGAGGCCAAGTCAACAGGTATATTTAAAGCAAAGGTTGATAGGCTGTTCATAAGTCAGGGTATCAAAGGTCATGGGAAAAAGGCTTTTTAATATAAATCAGCCTTTTTAAACCCATCTTTGAGGGGCCGAATAACCTAATTCTCTGCTCCTTTGACTTACGGTCCAGAAAGTTTCCTCAGATATGTATCCATCTTGTGCTTTACACCCCATCCATTATTCCCCTCTTTTTCAGTTCAGCAAAGAGTTTTTAAAAATTAGCTTTATCTGTCACATCTAAATCGAAACATACAGTTGAAATGCGTTGTTTGTGTCAATGACCAACACAGTCCGCAGATGCGCTGGGGGCTGCCTACAAGTGTTGCCATGATTCCAGTGCCAACGCATCTTGCGCCTTTGGAAGGTGGGAGGAGGTCCGAGCAGCCCGAGGAAACCACGCGGTCATGGGGAGACAGAGGCAGGAACTGAACCTGAGTCACTGGTGCTCTAAAGCGTTACAGCAAGGAGTATTCCCTCTTGGATGCTACTTGGGGGGAGGGGTGGTGTGGATGACCTACCAGGGCACAGCAGCAGCAGCCAGCCCAGTGGCAATGAGTCCAGCAGGGAAGGGTAAAGTCAGGCAGAGTGGTAGTGACAGGAGATTTGATAGTTAGGGGTACGGACAGGAGATCATGCAGCTGTGAAAGGAATGAAAGGATGGTATGTTTCGCCTCCCAGGTGGCCAGGGTCCAGGATGTCTCAAGAGGGAAGGTGAGCAGCCAGAGGTTGTGGTGCACATTGGCACCAATGAAATAGGTAGAAAGTGGGAAGAGGTCCTGCACAGTGAGTACAGGGTGTTAGGGAAGAGGCTGAACAGCAGGATCTCTAAGGTACTAATCTCTGGATTACTGCCAAGGTTCCAAGGTTGTCAAGCCGAGGAGTGGGAGTGGGGACAAGCTCCCACTACCTAAAAGTGCTCCTCACGGCATGCACCTCAAATAGCCTCTGACAACCAAGTCCGACTCCTGGCCTTCTCGTGTGGCTTAGCTACTAAGCCCGGTGGAACTGTTTCTACTGACAGGAGAAGGGGCAAAGGTGGGTCCTGGTGCCTTAAAACCAGTGCTTCGGGTAGAGGGACCTCGTCAGCCTGGGAAGGCAGTCCAGCTAAGAGAGGGAAAGCTCTGATTTCAAACCTCCGCTGCCTTGCGGCCATACCCACTCATGGGAAAGGCTTCGGGAGTAAACCCTGAGGACAAATCTGGAGCTGGAGTCCCTAAGGCAGTCCGACGTTGCCTTCAATCTCGTTCTGGCAACTCCTGCGACGACACTGGTGCCAAGCTGTATCAGCCCTTGCCCTTCCCTTGGACAACGTCAGTGTCGTGGAGAGGGGAGACTTACTGCATGGATAACTGTCGGTCTTCGATACAACCTTGCCCAGGCCTGCGCCCTGGAGAGGACAAGACTTTCCAGGCACAGATCCATGGTCTTGCGAGACTAACGGATACAATCAAATCACTCCCAAGACCATGTGCTACTCAGGAAGGGAATAGGATGATGGAACAAATGAATGAGTGGCTGAGGAACTGGTGCAGGGGGCAGGGCTTCAGATTTCTGGATCTTTGGGATCACTTCTGTGGGGGGGGGGGGGGGCGGTATGACCTGTACAAAAAGGATGGGTTACATTTGAACTTGAGGGGGATTGATACCCCTGTGGGCAGGTTTGCTAGAGCTGTGGGGGAAGGTTGAAACTAATTTGGCAGGGATATGGGAACTGGAGAGATAGGGCTGAAGGTGGGGCAGTTGCTAGGCAAGTACTTGCAGCATGTAGTGAGACTATGAAGAAGGACAGGCAAATGATAGGGCAAAATTGCAGTAAGTGGGATGAGGCAAAGTGTAACGGGGGCAAAATTGAAAAGGATGTTGAATACAGAATTGGATGTGTTAAATTGGAATGCATGCAGTGAATGGTACAAGGTAGATGATCTTGTAGCGCAGTTAGAGATCGGCAGGTGTGATGTTGTGGGCATCACTGAGACATGGCCGAAGGAAGATTATAGTTGGGAGCTTAACATCCAAGGATACATGTATTGATAAGACAGGCAGGTAGGCGGAGGGGTGGGGTAGCTCCCTCTGCTTGGTAGCTTGGTAAAAACTGAAATCAAATTCTTAAAAAGAGGTGACATAGGATCGGGAGATGTAGAATCCTTGTGGGAAGAGAAAAGAAACTGCAAGGATAAAAAGACCCTGATGGGAGTTATACAAAGGACTCTGAACAGTAGCCAGGATGTAGGATATAATTTATGACAGGAGACAGAACAGGCATGTAAAAAAGACAATGTTACAATAGTAATGGGGGATTTCCATATGCAGGTAGATTGGGAAAATCAGGTTGGTGCTGGATCCTTAGAGAGGGAATTTGTAGAATGCCAATGAGATGACTGTAGAGTGCACTGGTTGAACCCACTAAGAGAAAGGTAATTCTGAATTGGGTGTTGTGTAACAAACCAGATGTGATTAAGGAGCTTAAGGGAAAGGAATCCTTAAGATGCAATGGCAGAATTCACCCTGTAGTTTGAGAAGGAGAAGATAAAGTCAGATGTATCAATAATACAGTGAAGTAAAGGAAATTATAGGAGGCATGAGAGAGGAGCTGGCCAAAGTTGACTGGAAGGGGACATTAGCAGGGATGATGGCAGAACAGCAATGGCTAGAGTTGCTGTAACGCTTCAGATGTGCAGGATAGATACATCACAAAGATGAAGAAGTATTCTAAAGGGAGGATGAGGTAACCATGGGTGACAAGGTAAGTCAAAGTCAGCAGAAAAGTAAAAGAGAGGGCAAATAACATAGCAAAAATTCATGGGAAGTTAGCGATTGGGAAGCTTTTAAAAACCAACAGAAGACAACTAAAAACTCCATAAGTAGAAAAAGAAGAAACGTGACAGTAAGCTAGCTGATTATACCAAAGAAGATACCAAATTTTTTTTTTCAGATATATAATGAGTTAAAGAGAGACGATAGACAATATTGGACTGCTGGAAACTGGCAGTAATAGGGTATAAAGAATGGTGGACAAATATAATAAGTATTTTGAGTCAGACTTCACTGTGGAAGACACTAGCAGTATGCTAGAAATTCAAGAGCTTCAGGGGGCAGAAATGAGTGTCATTGCTATTACTAAGGAGAAGGTACTTGGGAAGCTGAAAGGTCTGAAGTAGATAAGTCACCTGAACCAGATGGACTATACCCTAGAGTTCAGAAAGAGGTAGCCGAGGAGATTGTGGAGGCATTAGTAATAATCTTTCAAGAATCACTAGATTCTGGAATGGTTCCAGAGCACTGAAAAATTGCAAATGTCACTTCACTCTTTAAGAAAGGAGGAAGGCAGAAGAAAGGTATTTTTTGGGCAGTTAGCCTGACCTCAGTGGTTGGGAAGTTTGTTGGAGTCCACTATTAAGGATGAAGTTTCAGGGTACTTAGTGGCACATGATAAAATAGACCAAAGTCAGCATGGTTTCTTTAAGGGGAAATCTTGCTTAACAAAGCTTTTGGAATTTTTTGAGAAATAACAGGCAGGATGGACAAAGGAGAGTCAGTGGATGTTGTTTACTTGGATTTTCAGAAGGCCTTTGACAAAGTGTTGCACATGAGGCTGCTTAACAAGATAAGAGCCGATGATATTACATAAAAGGATAGCATGAATAGAAGATTGACTGGAAGGAGACAAAGAGTGGAAATAAAAGGAGCCATTACTGATTGGCTTCCGGTGATCTGTGGTGTTCTTCAAGGGTTGGTGTTGGGACTGCTTCTTTTCACATTATATGTCAATGATTTGGATGACGGAGTTGATGGCTTTGTGGACAATTTTGTCAACGATATGAAGGTAAGTGGAAGGGCAGGTAGTGTTGAGGAAGCAGGGAGTTTTCAGAAGGACTTAGACAGATTAGGAGAATGGGCAATGAAGTGGCAGATGGAACATAGTGCCAGGAAATATATGGTCATGCACTTTGGTAGAAGGAATAAAGGCTTAGACTATTTTATAAATGAGCAGGATTTTTGAAAGGCTACATTACAGGTTGAGTCAGTGATAAGGAAATCAAAT
The DNA here is from genome assembly GCF_048418815.1 of Hemitrygon akajei. Classification (NCBI taxonomy): domain Eukaryota; kingdom Metazoa; phylum Chordata; class Chondrichthyes; order Myliobatiformes; family Dasyatidae; genus Hemitrygon; species Hemitrygon akajei. The sequence continues at coordinate 20,149,760 of NC_133126.1, forward strand.
GCAATGCTAGCATTCATTACCTGCGAACTAAAATATAAGATGAAGGATGTAATGCTGAGGCTTTTTAAGGCATTGTTCAGAGCGCACTTGGAGTACTGTGGACAGCTTTGGGTCAGTTATCAAAGATGTGCTGGCATTGGAGAGGGTCCAGAGGAGGTTCATGAGAATGAGTCCATAAATGAAAGGGTTAATGTAAGAGGAGCATTTGATGGCTCCGGGCCTATATTCTCTGGAGTTTAGAAGAATGAGGGGGCTCTCATTGAAACTATCGAATATTAAAATGCCTAGATAGAGTGAATGTGGAGAGTCTAAAAAAGTGCTTCCTCATCTCAGTTTTAAAGAGAAAATCAAAATGGTTAAATGAATATGAATAATTTAAAGGATAAAATATTTTAAAAACTAAAATTCCTGAGTTTATTTGAAACCATATTCAAGCATCATTAATTATATATAGTGTGATTTCAAAGTTCAATGTTCAAAGTAATTTATTATCAAAGTACATATACTGTAAGTTACATTATACAAACATGAGATTCATTTTCTTGCGGCCATACACAGTAAATCTACGAAACATTATAGAATCAATGAAAGACTGCACCGAACAGAACAGACAAATAATCAATGTGCACAAGGCAACTCACTCTGCAGACACAAAAGAAGAAGAAAGAAAGAATAATAAAAAAATTAAACAAACGAGCAATAAATATCAAGAACATGAAATGAAGAGTCCCTAAAAGTGAGTCCATAGATTATGGGAACAGTTCAATGATGGGGTAAGTGAAGTTGAGGGAATTTATCCCCTCAGGTTCAAGAGCTGGATGGTTGAGGGGTAATAACTATTCCTGAACTTGGTGCTGTGTAAATGCTACCAACCAACCAACCAAATAAAAAAAAACAAATGAAGCCAACAGCAGTGTCCGGCTCACTGTTACTTTCTTCAAACTGCAAATTGGTGGTGCTAGGCTGTTAAGGATGATTTCAAAATTTTCTACACGAAAGCTGTACTTTATCTTGGTGTCTGGTTTTTCAGTATTTTCTTTCTTGTGGCCAATGGGCGGGTGAATGATCTGTTAATTTTTTGTGTGTAACAGCGGGAGCTGGGGGTTTTGATTCTACAGTTACTGTTCTTTTCTGTGGGTGAGGGGGTCGGGGTTTGCTATTATTTCTGTTTCTTTCTGTGGGGGAGGGGGTGAGGACTTTGCAAGTTTTGTTTCTTTTCGTCCTTGTGCTGGTGGGGGGTGGGGGGAGTTGACGTCTCTTCGTTCATCAACTCCCATGGTCTTTCTGTATTCCATGGCTATCTGGAGAAGACAAATATCAGAGTTGTATTCTACGTGCATACTTTAACAATAAAATGAACATTTGAACCTTTGGTTTCCGGTTGTTGGCTTTCACTTTAATCTGAAGGAAAGTAACATCCAATCAGGTGTTACTTGTCTTGTTCACAACTTTCAATATCTTCCAGTCAAAATTAGGTTTATCATTGACATATGTTGTGAAATGTGCCGTTTGTGGCAGCAATATAGCGCAATACATAAAAAAAATGATGTGGCAAAAGGAGTTTGTGTTCTCCCTGTGACCATATGGGTTTCCTACTGAGGCTCTGGTTTCCTTCCACGTTCCAAAGAAGGATGGGTTCGGGTTAGTAAGTTGAGGATGTGGGGACACTTGTGGGTTGCCCCCAGCCCATCCTCAGACCGCCGGTTATTGATGCAAAGAATGTATTTTACTGTATACTTTGATATTCCAATGTACATTTGACAAATAAAGCTAATCTTTCTATTGTGTATCTGGTCTACAGGTGACAACAATGACTCTGAGATGGCTCAGCAAAACAGCCAGGTCAAGGACATGAGAAATCAGGAGCTGGCTTTGACAGTGATAACCACAGCCTTTGAACAGATTAGAAACAGAAACTACACTTGGGGGAGCTAGTTGGCTGTCTGTTTGAGTTGAAACTGCCGAGAGAGTGCAATGACACTTCTGAAGAAAACGCAGTAGGAAAGGACATTATGAGGGTGTGTGCTTTGCCGGGAGAGTCTCCAGTGATTGCCACCCCTAAGTGATCCACGTGAAAGTGGTGATGAGCCACTTCTGATGTCTCTGTTCCTTGTGGTGAACCCCTGCACCACCCCCCAGTCCACCTTACAGTTCTGTCAGGTAGAAGGAACCAGGACCAGGATTCAGACCCTGGCAATGAGAGAATGCCAATCTATAAGACCATAAGACAAAGGAGCAGAATTAGGCCATTTGGCCCATTGAGTCTGCACTGGCTTTCTGTCATGGCTGATTTATTATCTCCCTCAACCCCGCTCTCCTGTCTTCTCCCTGTAACCTCTGACTCCCTTACTGATCAGGAACCTATCAACCACTGTTTTAAATGACCTGGCCTCCACAACTGTCTGTGGAAATGAACTGCACAGAGTCGCCATCCTCTGGTTAAAGAAATTCGTCCTCATCTCTGTTCTAAAGGGACGTCCTTCTTTTCTGAGACTGTGCCCTCTGGTCCTGGACTCCCCTGCTATAGGAGACATCCAATGAGATCCCTCTTCATTCTTCAAAACTCCGGTGAGTACAAGCCCAGGGCCATCAAATGCTCCTCATTAACCCTCTCATTCTCGGGATCGTTCATGTGAACCTTCTTTGGACTCTCTCCGATGCCAGCACATCCTTCCTCAGATAGGGAGCCCAACACGGTTCACCATATTCCCGATGCAGAGTGAGCAATGCCTTATAAAGCCTCAGCAGTACATCCTATTTGAAACTGTGAAGCTGCGTAAGGAGTATGACTGAGAAAGGCACTGACAGATAGCCGGTTTCTTACACACCTGCTACTCCGACCGCTCTAGGAGAAGCTCCTGGCGTGGACAACCTGTTCGGGAGCTGTCAGTAGTTACTGAAGTGTATTTTTAAAACGTCCAAAGCAAACTTTATTTACAACAAGCCTATATACAAGAGAACAAACAGTGGCAAGTTGGGATTGGTTTATTATCGTCACACGAGCCGCCAGCAGAGTGGTGGGTGCAGGTTCAATTGCTTCATTTAAGAGAAGTACCTAGTTGGGAGGGGTATGAAGGGCAGTGGTCCGGGTGCTGGTTAACGGGACCAGGCAAGATAACAGTACAGCACAAACTGGATGGGCTGAAGGGCCTGGTTCTGTGCTGTAGTGCTTTATGACTCCATGTACCGAGATACAGTGAAAACTTAGTCATGCATACTGTTCATTCAGATCAAATCATTCCATGGTGCATTGAGGCAGAACAAGGGAAAACAATGACAATACAGAATAAAGTGTAAAAGCTGCGGAGAAAGTGTAGTGCAGATAAATGATCATAACGGAGCAGATTGTGAGATCAAGAGTCCATCAGAATCAGAATCAAGTTTAATATCAGGCTCAAAGTACATTAATTATTAAAGAATGCATAAATTGTACAACCTTGAGATTTGTTTGCTGACTGGCAGTCTCAAAGCAAGGAAACTGAAGGTAGGCCCAAAGCCTCGGAATACAGTTCATCATATTAGCGGGGCAAGTCGCCACAAAGTTCTCAGACATGAAGACACAGTAGCCGGGCGGGGCAGTCTCACAGCAACAATGTCGTGGAGAGAGGACACCCCCCCCCCCACCCCCAGACTATTTGGGCTGGCGTTTAAATTGTCCAAACCTTGCACTAGGAACCGGGCCACACCGTGATAAATCACTCCAGGCCAAGATTTCACTGCCAGGGAAGTCATTCTTGACTTCTCCGTATTGGCGTGGTGCTTGAACAATCCAACCTCGCTCGACTCCTCAACACCTATCCTTTCCAGTCTATCTGAGCCAGTGTCTAGATTGTCTAAACAGCATATTGTACTTCACATTAGGAGCCGGGCCTCCCTGCAGCGAATTCCTCCGGGCTCAGATTGCGCCACTCAGCCATTCACTTCAGACCTGGATTTTGCTGCTGAAGAAGCTATTCTCAACCTCTCCAGATTGGCTCGGCACTTGGAGCGATCTACTCTCGCGCCTGGGTTAGTTGGATGGGAATTGGAACTCCTTCATCTTGTCTTCTCACCTCCGAATTGTCCTCTCCAACTGCAGCACATGTCATGAAATTTGTTGTCTTTGCAGCACATACATAATAATACAGAATATCGTGAATTACGGTAAGTATATGTATATCTATCTATAGCTATCGATCTATATTTATTTATTTATTCATTTATTTATTAAATAGTTAAGTAGTGCAAAATTTAAAAAAAGTAGTGAGGTAGTGTTCATGTGTTCAATGTCCTTTCAGGAATCGGATGGCAGATGGGAAGAAGCTCTTCCTGAATCATTGAGTGTGTGCCTTCAGGCTCCTGTACCTCCTTCCTGACGGTAACAATGAGAACAGGGCATGACCTGGGTGATGGGGGTCCTTAATGATGGATGCTGCCTTTTTAAGACATCGCTCCTTGAAAATGTCTTGGATATGATGGAGGATAGTGCCCACGATGGAGCTGACTAAGTTTACAACTCTCGGCAGTCTATTTCGATCCTGTGCAATAGTCCCACCCTTCCCTATGCCAGATGGTGATGCAGTCAGTTAGAATGCTGTCCACAGTATGTCTGTAGAAATTTGCAAGTGTCTTTGGTGACAAACCAAATCTCCTCAAACTCCTAATGAAATATAGCTGCTGTTGTGTCTTCTTTATAGCAGCATCGATATGTTGGGACAGGTTAGATTCTCAGCGATGTTGACATCCAGGAACTTGAAATTGCTCACTCTCTCCACTTCTGATCCCTCTATGAGGATTGGGCTGTGTTCCCTCATTGTACCCTTTCTGAAGTTCATAATTAATTCTTTGGTCCGACTGACATTCAGTGTAAGGTTGTTCTGTGACACCCCTCAACTGGCTGATTTATCGCGCTCCTGTACGCGTTCTCATCACCATCTGAAATTTTACCAACAAATTTGTAGATGGCATTTGAGCTGTGCCTATACACACAGTGACGTGTGTAGAGAGAGTAGAGCAGTGGGCTAAGCACACACCCCTGAGGTGCGCCAGTGTTGATTGTCAGCGAGAAGGAGATATTATTTCCCATTCTCACAGATTGTGGTCTTCTGGTTAGGCAGTTGAGGATCCAGTTGCAGAGGGAGGTACAGAGACCCAGGTTCAGCATTTTTGATCAGTGCTGTAGGAATGGTGGTGTTAAATGCTGAGCTGTAGTCAATAAAGAGCATCCTGACATAGGTATTTGTATTATCCAGGTGAAGAGCTACTGAGATTATATCTGCTGTAGACTTATTGTGGCAATAGGCAAATTGCAGTGGGTCCAGGTCCTTGCTGAGTCAGGAGTTAATTCTAGCCGTGACCAACCTCTCAAAGCACTTCATCGTAGATGTGAGTGCTACTGGATGATAGTCATTAAGGGTGAGGTGCCTTAACGACTATCACCCAGTAGCACTCTTCTTGGGCACTGGTATAATTGTTGCCCTTTTAAAGCAGGTGGGAACTCCTGTCTGTAGCAGTGAGAGATTGAAAATGTCTTTGAACACATCTGCTAGCTGGTTGGCACAGGCTCTCAGAGCCTTACCAAGTACTCCATTGGGGCCTGTTGCCTTGTGAGGGTTCACCATCTTGACAAACAGCCTGATGTTGGCCTCTGAGACAGAGATCACGGGGTCTCCAGGTGCTGCAGGGATCCCCATGGCTGTGGTTTTATTCTCCCTTTCAAGGCAGGCATAAGCTCATCCTAGAGTGAAGCATCACAGTCATTCACACTAGGGAAACATTTAATAGTCTTATTACAGAGGGGCAGAAACTGCCCTTGATCCTGGTGATACTTGCTTTCAGGCTTTTGTATATTCTGCTTGATGGAAGAGGGGAGAAGAGAGAATGTTTGGAGAGGGCAAAGCCTTTGATTATATTGTCTGATTTACTGAGGCAGTCAGAAGTGTAGACAGAGTCCGTGTAGGGGCTGCTGTTTCTGCGATGTGGTGAGCTGTGTCTACAACTTGTGTCATTTATTCAATCCATTCAGTTAGCACATCTTTCTTTGACAGCACCATTGCCAGTCCCTGAGGTGATACAATCTCCTGTTGCTTAAAGGGTTTCCCCCACCATGCTCAGCACCTCAAAGTCCAGAAGACCGTAGACACAGGAGCAGAATTGGGCCATTTGGCCCATCGAGTCCAATAGCAGAAGGACACCAGCATGTGATCCTCCTCCTGAAAGCCTTTTCATTGGCGGCACTGAGCTTCAGTACATCCCTCAGCACCTCCTCCTGCAGCATGGAATGCAAATGGCACACGCTCCAATGAGCTGGTTGGAGTGAATTTTCAGCAGAACAACCGGAGGGTGTTGGCAGCCCTTCCACTGCTTTGCTGTGGGCCACTGCTAGCTGCCACTCATTGACTGGGTGATTTTTGAATGCTCTGATTGTGTGTAATCCTATTTACTTATTGGTATATTCTGAGTCTTGAAATTTAAGTGCCACACTTCCAAAAGAATGCCTGCAACACAAGAGATTCTGCCAATGCTGCAGCTTAAAAACAACACATAAAATGCTGGAGGAACACAGCAGGTCTGGCAGCGTCTATGGAGCAGAATGAACAGTTGATATTTCAGGCCAAGACTTTGTCTGGGAGAAGGGAACTTCAGCTTCATCAGGCCCAGGCCCTGACCCTTTAGAAATGGGATCCTATGACTAATCCACCTGGTCCAGAGCCTTTCTCGCAGAGAGACGGAATCAAACATTAGAGGGAATGGGCTTAAGATGAGAGGGAGAAAAACTGGAAGGGATCAGAAGGGGAAAGTTTTCACACAGAGGGTGGTGGGTGTGTGCAATGAGAGGTGGTGGAGACAAGTACAATAACAACACTCACAAGTTACTTGGACAAGTACATGGCTAGGGAAGGAAGGTTATGAGCCAAACAAAGGCAAATGGGACTAGCTTAAATAGGCATCATTATTATTGAGTTGAACCAAAGGGCTGTATAAATTTATGACCCTGCCAGCTCTGTACGTCAGAAATATTCAAGTGGAATCGGTGATTCTGGTTTAGTCCAAAATTGCCTCTTTGCACTCACAATGGCCTTCCAGAAGTTGCCCCTGGCCTGGTGAGAGGGATAAACCCCCAAAGGGTTATTGCGTTTGTTCCCCTTCCAGCTGCTGAGTCCTCTGAGGGGAGGAATGTGGATGTGAAGAGCAGCAGGAAACAGCTCCTGGCTTCCAGGCCAGCGATTCTGTTACAAAACGTGGGTTAGTTAGGACCGAAGATGGCTAAAGTCACTCAGCACTTTCATGCAAGGGTGTTTATTAAGAGTGTCAAAAATCAAACGTAGAAAAATTTGTGAAAATAGCAAAAAGAAAACTGTCAATATTTATAAAAAGATATCGGCAAATGCAATAAATAGATCCAAACTATATCCAGAGTGGTAGCTCTGTCTCTCTCTCTCTCTCTGTCCCTGAGAGTGATCCACACACTTTATTTAGGCACCAGAACATACCGGCTTTAATTACTCACAAAATTAACTTAAGACTATACTCGAATCAGAATATGATGCACCCCACAGTGTGGTCGCATTCATATTATAAAATAATCAGTAGTATCTGGCTTAAACAACATATAGACATCCCCATTACTAAAGAAATGGAATATTCTGCTGTGTGTGGTGGGAAAGGCACCATTAAGCCAGCACATTATTGGAATATACCAGGGGTAAGACACTGACGTGTGCACACTCAACGTAATGACGAGGTAATGTTTGTGTGCGAGTGTAAAAATGTGCTTGAGTACAGAGTGCACAAGATTCCCCTCAAGCAGCAAATGACCCAGCCAGCTTAGTAACACTGCTTGTGGGAGCATGCTGTGCGCAATTTAGCCGCTACAGTTTCTGCAATGGGTACTGCAGTAAATTGGCTGCATTTTATTGGGATATACTGAAAGAGATGTGACAGGTGCCACAGGAATGCAGGTGTGTCTCTTTGTTTCCAGTGTTTTAGGAGCTACAGGAGCCTGAAGACACACATCCACTCAGTGTTTTGGGAACAGCTTCATTCCCTCTGCCATCAGATCTCTGAATGGACAATGAACCAATGCACGAACACTACCTCACTAACTTTGCTCGCTTTTTGTAATACTTGTAATACTTATTTAATTTAGTTTTGATACAGTGAGTGGTGAGTGCGTGGAACACCCTGCCAGGGGTGGTGATAGATATTTAAGAAACTCTTAGACAGGCCAATGGCTGATAGAAAAATGGAAGGCTAAATGAGAGGGAAGGGTTAGATTACTCTTAAAAGTAGGTTAAAAGGTTGGCACAACATTGTGGGCCGAAAGGCCTGTAATGTGCTGTAGTGTTCTATATTCTATATCCCTAACACCCACATAGTTTAAGCGTCTGCTTGATTTCATGACAGTATATATAACTATCCTCCCTTCACTGGCATTTTCCTGAGAGATTACCCTGAGTACAGCTCCAACACCACACACAAGTTTGCTGATGACACCACTGTTGTAGGCGGTTTCAAAGGTGGTGATGAGTCAGCAAACAGAAGCGAGATTGAAAATTTGGCGGAGCGGTGCCATGACAACAACCTCTCACTCAATGTCAAGAAGACCAAGGGGCTGATTGTGGACTTCAGGAGATGGAAATCAGTGGTCCATGAGCTAGTACTCATCGGAGGATCAGAGGTGAAGAGGGTCAGTAACTTTAAATTCCTGGGTATGGCATCAGGTTTGGTAGGTGTCTTCTAGGTTGCCAGTGTCACATTGCTGTTAGTGACATGATCATCACTGAGAGGTAAGTCCGGTGGCTGTAATGTGTCCATTTTGTTGGATGTAGTGTGGATCTGAGGTGTGTTCTTCAGTTGCACATCCAGGATCTGGCCCACAACATGTCTCGATGTCTGATCTCCAACTCCCACTGTGTACATCAGTTCTTGTAGCTATCCTGCTGGGTGTCTACTTGTCTTGCACTAGGACTTCCTGTCCAATCTTGAAACTCCTTGCTGTGTCACTTTGCAACAGGCTGAACTGTTTATTCTGCACTTCCCTCTGTAGATCTGGTTTCAGGAGGTCTACATGAGATCTCATCCTCCTGCTCATGAACAACATTGCAGGAGTTTGATTTGTCATCACATGAACAGAGTTCCGATACACTAAAAAGGAAGCTGTCCGCCTTGTGCTGTAGAGAAATGTCCTCCCTGTCCATTGGTTTAATGGATTTCTTGAATGTTTGGATAAACATTCAGCTAACCCATTCATTGCTGGGTGATGAGGAGTGGACTTGAAATTTCTGATGCCATTTTTCTTCATGAACAGACGGAATTCTTCTGATGTGTATTGTGGTCCGTTATTACTCACAGTTTGTTCTGGTAAGGCATTTCTGGTGAAGCTAGGCCTCAGGGCAGAGACAGTCTTTGCTGAGGAGGTTGACTTCATTGGTATAAACCTCCGGCCATTTCGAATGAGCATCCACAGCAATCAGAAGCATGGAGTCCATGAATGGCCCAGCAAAGTCAATATGTACTCTTTGCCGTGGCGACAGTGACCACTCCCATGAGTGTAACAGTGCCTATGTGGGTGTATTTTGAACTTTTTGGCATCCCCAACACCTTTGGACATATTTTCAATCTGTTTATCTGTTACCAGCTACCACACTTAGCTCCAGATGATAGTCTTTGTCTTGACTGTACCAGGTGTCCTTGGTGCAGATTGTCTAACATTCTGGTGTGCAGTTTAGAGAGAACCACAACACAAGATCCACACTCAGTGTTCTTTGACATACTGACAGTTGGTCTAGTCTCACTGAGAACTCTAGAAACATAGGGTTACCATGAGCTGGCCATCCTTGCATAGTGATTTCATAAACTTTTGACAGTTTCGGGTCATTCCTCGTTTCCCTTTGTATTTCAGAATTTGTTACCAGCGACAGGTCCACCAACATGGTGTAGAACACTTCTGCTGGGTCACAGTGTGAAGACTTTTCTTCTTCAGTTGCCAATAGTGGAAGCTATGACAAACCATCAGCTTTGTTGTGTTGTTTGGTACCTTTGAACTCTGTCATAAGAGTGGGCTCCGAGAAACAATGCCCAATGTTATAACTGGGTAGCAAATATCACTGGAATTTCCTTCCTGAGTTTGAAAATAGACACAAGGGGCTGGTGATCTCTTTATTTTGTTATTTCCAACTTGTTATTTATTGCTATTTATTTATATTTGTATTTGCACAGTTTGTTGTTCATTGATCCTGTTAAACAATTACTGTTCCATAGATTTACTGAGTATGCCCGCAGGAAAAAGAATCTCAGGATTGTATGTGGTGACATGTATGTACTCTGATAATAAATTTTACTCCTATTTTACTTTGTAATTCGAACCCTGCTTCTATTGGGAGAAGTTGCTGTAGCTTCTCTTTCCTCTGCTCTTTGATCACTTTTTTTCTGAATAAGACAATCTTGTTTGAATTATAACGAGTTGGTGGTTTGAGTCACATCACCTGCTCCAACATCTAACTCTTTAACTTGCACAGTGTTGTCAAAGGCTAATGAAAATCAAAAAGAACTGCAGATGATGGACATCAGAGATTAAAAAGAAACAGAGAATGTTGGAAACACTCAGCAGGTCAGGCAGCATCTGTGGAGAGAGAAACTGAGACAGTTTCAGATAAAATAAGCAGCCTTTGATCTGAAAAGTTAACTCTGTTTTTCTTTCCACAGATGCTACTTGACCTCAGAATCAGATTTGATATCACTGGCACATGGGGTGAAATTTGTTATTTTGCGGCAGTAGTACATTGCAAATTTTAAAAACTATAAATTACGATAAGAAGCATATATAAATATTTATTTAAATAAACAGTGTAAAAAGAGAGGAAAAAATAGTGAGGTAATGTCCATTCAGAAATCTGAAGGCAGAAAGAAAGGAGTTACTTCTGAAATGATGAGTGGGTGCCTTTAGGCTCCTGTACCTCCTCCTTGATGGTAGCAATGAGAATGTCCTGGGAGATGGGGGTCCATAATGATGGAAGCTGCCTTTTTGGGGCATCACCTTTTGAAGGTATCCTTGATACTGGGGAGGCTAGTGCCCATGATGGAGCTGGCTGAGCTTACAACTTTCTTCAACTTTTCCTAAACTGTGCAGTGGTCCCTCCATATCAGACAGTGATGCAACCAGTTAAAATGCTCTCCACAGTACACCGATAGAAATTTGTGAGTGTCTTTGGTCACATACCAAGCCTCCTGAAACTCCTAATGAAACATAGAAGCTGTTATGCCTTCTTTGTAATTGCATCAGTATGTGGGGCTCAGGATAAATCGTCAGATATTTTGACACCCAGGAACTTGAAATTTCCACTTCTGATCCTTTGCTGAGGATTGGTGCGTGTTCTCTCGACATCCGCTTCCTGAAGTCTACAATCAATTCCTTGGTCTTACTGACGTCAACTGCAAGGTTGTTGCTATGGCACCACTCATTCAGTTGATCTATCTTGCTCCTGTATGCCTCTTCCCTGCCATCTGAAACAATAGTTAAGGTGTCAGCAAATTTATCAATAGCATTTGAACTATGCCTAGCCATAGTCGTTGGTGTAGGGAGAATGGAACAGTGGGCTAAGCAAGCATCCTTGAGGTGTGCCAGTGTTGATTGTCAGTGAGGAGGAGATGCTATTTCTGGTCCACACTGCCTGTGGTCTCCAGGTGGGGAAGTCAAGGATCCAGCTGCCTAGGGAGGCCCAGATGCCCAAGATTTAGAGCTTGTTGATTAGAACTGGCGGTATGATTGTGTTGAATGCTGAGTTGTAGTCAATAAAAAGTAGCCTGATGTAGATACTATTATTGTTCAGGTGGTCCAAGACTGAGTGGAGAGCCAGTGAGATTGTATCTGCTGTAGACCTATTGTGGCGATTGGCAAATTGCAGTGGTCTAGGTCCTTGCTTAGGCAGGACTTAATTCTAGCCATGATAAATATCTCAAAGCACTTTGTCGCAATCAGTGTGAGTGCCACTGAATGATAGTTGTTGAGGCAGCTCACCCTGCTCTACTTGGCCACTGGTATGATTGTTACCTTTTTGAAGTAGGTGGGAACCTCCGACTGTAGCAGTGAGAGATTGAAGATGTCCCTGAACACTTCCGCCAGTTGTTTGGCACAGATTTTCAGTCCCTTACTAGGTACACCTGATGCCTTACGAAGGTTTGCCCTCTTGAAAGATGTTCTGATGTTTTGGCCTTGAGACAGAGATAACAGGATCACCAGATGCTGCAGGGATTCACACTGGGTAGTTTTATTGTTCCTTTCAAAATGTCCATAAGATGTGTTGAACTCACCTGGGAGTGAAGCATCACAGCCATCCATATAACCATATAACAATCACAGCACGGAAACAGGCCATTCCGGCCCTCCTAGTCCGTGCCGAACTCTTAATCTCACCTAGTCCCACCTACCCGCACTCAGCCCATAACCCTCCACTCCTTTCCTATCCATATACCTATCCAATTTTACCTTAAATGACACAACTGAACTGGCCTCTACTACTTCTACAGGAAGCTCATTCCACACAGCTATCACTCTCTGAGTAAAGAAATACCCCCTCGTGTTTCCCTTAAACTTTTGCCCCCTAACTCTCAAATCATGTCCTCTCGTTTGAATCTCCCCTACTCTCAATGGAAACAGCCTATTCACGTCAACTCTATCTATCCCTCTCAACATTTTAAATACCTCGATCAAATCCCCCCTCAACCTTCTACGCTCCAATGAATAGAGACCTAACTTGTTCAACCTTTCTCTGTAACTTAAGTGCTGAAACCCTGGTAACATCCTAGTAAATCGTCTCTGCACTCTCTCTAATTTATTGATATCTTTCCTATAATTCGGTGACCAGAACTGTACACAATATTCCAAATTTGGCCTTACCAATGCCTTGTACAATTTTAACATTACATCCCAACTTCTGTACTCAATGCTCTGATTTATAAAGGCCAGCGTTCCAAAAGCCTTCTTCACCACCCTATCTACATGAGACTCCACCTTCAGGGAACTATGCACTGTTATTCCTAGATCTCTCTGTTCCACTGCATTCCTCAATGCCCTACCATTTACCCTGTATGTTCTATTTGGATTATTCCTGCCAAAATGTAGAACCTCACACTTCTCAGCATTAAACTCCATCTGCCAACGTTCAGCCCATTCTTCTAACCGGCATAAATCTCCCTGCAAGCTTTGAAAACCCACCTCATTATCCACAACACCTCCTACCTTAGTATCATCAGCATACTTACTAATCCAATTTACCACCCCATCATCCAGATCATTTATGTATATTACAAACAACATTGGGCCCAAAACAGATCCCTGAGGCACCCCGCTAGTCACCGGCCTCCATCCCGATAAACAATTATCCACCACTACTCTCTGGCATCTCCCATCTAGCCACTGTTGAATCCATTTTATTACTCCAGCATTAATACCTAACGACTGAACCTTCTTAACTAACCTTCCATGTGGAACTTTGTCAAAGGCCTTGCTGAAGTCCATATAGACTACATCCACTGCCTTACCCTCGTCAACATTCCTCGTAACTACTTCAAAAAATTCAATAAGGTTTGTCAAACATGACCTTCCACGCACAAATCCATGCTGGCTACTCCTAATCAGATCCTGTCTATCCAGATAATTATAAATACTATCTCTAAGAATACTTTCCATTAATTTACCCACCACTGATGTCAAACTGACAGGTCTATAATTGCCAGGCTTACTTCTAGAACCCTTTTTAAACAATGGAACCACATGAGCAATACGCCAATCCTCCGGCACAATCCCTGTTTCTAATGACATCTGAAAGATCTCCGTCAGAGCTCCTGCTATCTCTACACAAACTTCCCTCAAGGTCCTGGGGAATATCCGGTCAGGACCCGGAGATTTATCCACTTTTAAATTTCTTAAAAGCGCCAGTACTTCCACCTCTTTAATTGTCATAGGTTCCATAACTTCCTTACTTGTTTCCCACACCTTACACCATTCGATATCCTTCTCCTTAGTGAATACCGAAGAGAAGAAATCGTTCAAAATCTCTCCCATCTCCCTCGGCTCCACACATAGCTGACCACCCTGATTCTCTAAGGGACCAATTTTATCCCTCACTATCCTCTTGCTTTTAATATAACTGTAGAAGCCTTTCGGATTTACTTCCACCTTATTTGCCAAACCAAACTCGTAACTTCTTTTAGCTTTTCTAATCTCTTTCTTAAGTTTCCTTTTACATTCTTTATATTCCTCGAGCAATTCCTTTACTCCATGCTGCCTATATCTATTGTAGACATCCCTCTTTTTTCGAACCAAGTTTCTAATATCCCTTGAAAACCATGGCGCTTTCAAACCTTTAACCTTTCCTTTCAACCGAACAGGAACATAAAGATTCTGTACCCTCATAATTTCACCCTTAAATGACCTCCATTTCTCTATTACATCCTTCCCATAAAACAACTTGACCTATTCCACTCTCTCTAAATCCCTGTGCATCTCCTCAAAGTTAGCCTTTCTCCAATCAAAAATCTCAACTCTAGGTCCAGTCCTGTCCTTCTCCATAATTATATTGAAGCTAATGCTATTGTGATCACTGGACCCGAAGTGCTCCCCAACACATACATCTGTCAGCTGACCTATCGCATTCCCTAACAGGAGATCCAACACTGCCCCATCTCTAGTCGGTACTTCTATGTATTGTTGCAAAAAGCTATCCTGCACACATTTCACAAACTCTAAACCATCCAGCCCTTTTACAGAATGAGCTTCCCAATCTATGTGTGGAAAATTAAAATCTCCCACAATCACCACCTTGTGTTTACTACAAATATCTGCTATCTCTTTACACATTTGCTCTTCCAACTCACGCTCCCCATTAGGTGGCCTATAATACACTCCTATCAGTGTTACTACACCTTTCCCATTCCTCAATTCCACCCAAATAGCCTCCCTAGAGGAGCTCTGTAATCTATCCTTCCAAAGCACCGCCATAAGATTTTCTCGGACAAGCAATGCAACACCTCCTCCTCTGGCCCCTCCTACTCTATCACACCTGAAGCAACTAAATCCAGGAATATTTAGTTGCCAATCACACCCTTCCTGCAACCATGTTTCACTAATAGCTACAACATCATAATTCCAGGTATCAATCCACACTTTAAGCTCATCCACCTTTCTTACAATGCTCCTAGCATTAAAATAGATACATTTAAGATACTCTCCACCTCCTCCTCTCTTTTCATCCCTAGCAATGCATTCAAATTTATTATCCTTTTCTTTCTTCTCCCCTACAACTTCGGGCTGAGCGCATCCCTCCTCCATCACCTGCCTGTCCTCCCTCACACACGGTCTACTTACTTGCTCTACTGGTGAACTAACCTCCTCTCCCATAGTTTCCTCAAATTGATTTCCGCCCCCCCATCTTACTAGTTTAAAGTCTGCCCCGTAGCCCTAGCAAACCTCCCCGCTAGGATATTGGTCCCCCCAGGATTCAAGTGTAACCCGTCCTTCTTGAACAGGTCACGCCTGCCCCAGAAGAGGTCCCAATGATCCAGAAACTTGAATCCCTGCCCCCTGCTCCAATCCCTCAACCACGCATTCATCCTCCACCTAATTCCATTCCTACTCTCACTGTCGCGTGGCACAGGCAGTAATCCCGAGATTACTACCTTTGCGGTCCTTCTTCTTAACTGCCTTCCTAACTCCCTATACTCTCGTTTCAGGACCTCTTCCCCTTTCCTACCTATGTCATTGGTACCTACATGTACCACGACCTCTGGCTCCTCACCCTCCCACTTCAGGATATCTTGGACGCGATCAGAAACGTCCCGGACCCTGGCACCAGGGAGGCAAACTACCATCCGGGACTCCCGATCACCTCCACAGAACCGCCTGTCTGAACCCCTGACTATCGAGTCCCCTATTACTATGGTCCTCTTTCTTCTATCCCTACCCTTCTGAGCTACAGGGCCGTCCTCTGTGCCGGAGGCCCGGCCACTGTCACTTCCTCCAGGTAGGCTGTCCCCCCCAACAGTACTCAAACATGAGTACTTATTGTCAAGGGGTACAGCCACTGGGGTACTCTCTAGTACCTGCCCCTTCCCCTTCCTGACCGTGACCCACCTATCTGCCTCCCGTGGCCCTGGAGTGACCACCTGCCTGTAACTCCTCTCTATCACCTCCTCACTCTCCCTGACCAGGCGAAGGTCATCGAGCTGCAGCTCCAGTTCCCTAATTCGGTCCCTCAGGAGCTGCAGTTCGGCGCACCTGGCGCAGATGTGGACGTCCGGGAGGCTCGGAGACTCCAGAATCTCCCACATCCGACACCGAGAACAACAAGCTGCCCTCACACTCATACTTCCCGAATAACTGAAAATAACAAGAACTAAAAGATAAGCCTACTGTGCCCTCTTCCGCCTAAGCCCTCTGAGCCCAAGCCCTACACTCTGCTCCCGACTCACTCCGCTGCCCGCAAACGAAGCTGCCCGCTGCTTAAGGCTGCGTTCTTTTTATATCTTCCCTCCTTCCCAGGCCTCCTTCACGTGCCTGCGCAGTCCCGCCTCTCAGAACTCCGATCTGAGAAGCAATTTGAAAATGGCCGCCGCCGCACTTCTTCTCAAAGCCTCGCTGTCCTCATCCATGATGTTTAATTTCACCTTGTTGGAAATAATGGCCTGCAACCCCTGCCAGAGCTGGATGCGCATCCAACACTGTCTCTAACTTCAATCAGAATTGTTTTTTTGATCTTAAAATAGCCTTCCATAGGTTGTGCCCTGGACTTCTTGTATAGTTCTTGATCACCAATCTTGAATGTTACAGATCTAGCCCACAGAAGAGTATGAATCTCCTGGATCATCCATGGTCTTTGGTTTGGGTATGTCTGGTATGTTCTTGAAGGCACACACTCATCTACACAGGTCTTGATGAAGTTGGCGACAACTGTGACATATTCATTCAGATTTGAAGATGAATCACTGAATATTGTCCATTCCACCAACCCAAAACAGCCCTGTAAGAGCTCCTCCACCTCCCTTGACCATACCTTGTTGGTCCTAATCACTGGTTCTATGGTCTTCAGTCTTTGCCTATATGCTGGGAGTAGAAGTTCAGCCAGGTGATTGGACTTTCCAAAGTGTGGGTGTGGGATGATATAGTAAGCATTCTTGATGGTGCTATAACAATGGTCAAATGTGTTGGCTCCTGTTTCCACAGATGATATGTTGTTGGTAGTTGTTGAGAGACTTCTTCAAGCTGAAATCCCGCAGAATGGTAGGGAAGGCATCAGGGTACGTTGTTTTGTGACGTCTTGAGTGTTTCCAGCATTTCCTGGAATTTTCTTTCCCTGAAAGTAATATAATCATAGAGTCATACAGCATGGAAACAAGCCTTCTGGACCAACTCATCCATGCAGTGTTGCCCAAGTGAGCTTGTCCCACCTATCAACATGGAACACTTGGACCCTCGAGTGATATCCTGGGACTGAGATAATTGATGATCCATGATTACTGTTACGCCTGTGCCCCAACTCTGAGGGGCCGAAGGGTACAAAGTAGCCCCCTCCTTTTTGAGAATCGCAAGATCGCTATTAATTCAGGTCAGGAGACCCAGGAAATGAGAGAGAGAGACGCAGAATCCACAGGGGGTTTGGAATGTCCTGGCCCCTCAACGATACAAAGCCACGGGAAACGGCCATTGTCTCTTGGAGACAGAATTGTGTATTGAGCACTGTGCTATTCATCGACGCCCTCAAGGAATGAGCAACATGGGCTGGTTGGGGGGGGGGGGTGGCATCATCCCAACCTGATTGACATCTGAGACCCCGTGAGGAAGGATAAAAGAAGGTCTGGGGAACAACCCCTTTAGACACACCAGGAGAAACGCTAGAAATCCCGTGACAGCGTTTAATAGCGACAGCCGGTGTAAGGTCCACGTGTGTCCTTTCCCGTTGCCCGGGATTGAGGCCTTACCACGGAAGACGGCTTAGCTAAAGAAGAGATCACTACCGATGACATTTCGAAGGATCGACATCATAAAAAGGAAAACGGGCAAGTTCTAAAAACATCGTCTCTCTCTCCAACCAAAAGCTGCAGCTTGAATGAACTTGAATGACTTTTATATTTCCATCGGACAATACATTATCCCCTAGACAACGATAGAACTATTTCTTACTGATTATTATTATACCCGCGCTTTTAGATTTATTATTGACGACGTATATTATCTGTATGTTTGCATTGATATTATTTTTGTGTATTTTTATCAATAAATACTGTTAAAAATAGTACCATCAGACTTCAACGGACCTCTCTATCTTTGCTGGTAAGTGACCCAGTTACAGGGTACGTAACACTACATACATCTTTCATTGTATGATTCCAGCCATTGGAATGTTCTTGATTGGAAGAAACTGCAGAGATTTCTGGACACGGCTTGACACATCACAGAAGCAAGCCACCCCTCAATGGACTCTAATTATTCTTATTGCTGCCTCAGTAATGCAACCAACATAATCAAAGACCTCGCCCACCCCAGACATTCTTCCTTCTGCTCCGTTCTGTTGGGCAAAAGATACCAAAGCCTGAAAGGACGTACCATTAGGCTCAATAACAGGTTCTGCCCTGCTGTTTAAGACAATTAAATAGATCCCTAGTATGATAAGTTGTACTTTTGACCTCACAATCGACCTCACTATGATCTTGCACCTTATTGTTTACTTGCAGTTTCTCTGTAGCTGATACACTTTATTCAGCATTGTTGTTTTATCTTGTTCTACCTCAATGCACTGTGTAATGATCTAATCTGTATGAACTGTAGGCATGACATTTTCTTCACTGTATCTCACTGTGTATGATGATAATAAACCAATTCCAATTCTAGCCCGAGGAACAATTTTCACTCAATGAGAGGAGAGGTTTGGGACTCACTATCTGAAAGGGTGGAGAAGCAGAAACACTCAGCATGTTTTAAAAGTACTTGAATGAGCTCCTGATTTGTTGTCACCTCCAGAACTATAGGTCAAGTGAGGGAAAGCAGGCTTTTTCCTAAGCAACACAGACAAAATGCTGGAAGAACTCAGCAGGTCAGGTGGTATCTATGGAAAGGAATAGACATTTGATGTTTTGGGCTGAGGCCCTTCATCACGACTGGAAAGGAAGGGGGAAGAAGCCAGAATAAGAA
The DNA here is from genome assembly GCF_048418815.1 of Hemitrygon akajei. Taxonomy (NCBI): domain Eukaryota; kingdom Metazoa; phylum Chordata; class Chondrichthyes; order Myliobatiformes; family Dasyatidae; genus Hemitrygon; species Hemitrygon akajei. The sequence continues at coordinate 20,168,925 of NC_133126.1, forward strand.
GGTGTTTTTAAAAAATGACTTGCCGGGTTGTGAAAGGATTACAGAAATCCAAGTCCCTCACTGGTGAGACCATGTAAAACTCCCACTTTATTCATCAGTGCTTTGAAACATGGCCTACTGGAAAATTAAACTAATGAAATATTTGTGTAAATCTATTGTAATCAGGTCCAGAGAATATCCTTCTTTCTCAAAAAGAAGTAATTAATCTGAAGTCAATTCAAGGGCAGGTTTGTAAAACAGTCTGGCAAAATCTACCAAATTACCTCTCACATAGACAGCATATGCTTCAGTGATCTTAATAGCAACTGTGACCTATATTCACTCGGGAGTGAAACACACCGCATCTCTGAATGGCTGATTAGATGGACTGCAGTGAGATTGAATGGCTACAGAGAAGAAGCCAATTTAAAACAAACCAGTGTCTTCTGCGAGAAGCGTTTGGCAAATCATTTTTCTTTGAGAAGGGAGAAAATATTTTTGTACCGCGGTGACATTCCGTAAAAATGACTCTATTAAGTTGTTAAATGATATGTAATTGGTGAATAGAAGAAATATAGCTTGTGAAATGTATTTACAACAAGGATGCATTTTCTGTTGAAAAGGATTTTAAAGGAACCCCTCAGTGTCTCAGCTGAACCACATAGATTAAGAGGGCCCTGGTTCAATCCAGTTGTGGGCTTTTACTGCTCTGCTCTGGAGTTCTTGCCAAGCAGGTGAATGTTGGGTATCTTCATCCTGTCCCAAATTAAATGGCAGGCCCTGATCCATTTTAGCCTTCAATTCAGAATCAAAACTGCTTCATGTTCCTGAGAGTCAACATCTCAGAGGACTAATCATGCGTCCAGATTATAGACACAACCAGAATTCAACGAAGGGTCTCGGCACGAAACGTCGACTCTACTTCTTCTTATCGATGCTGCCTGGCCTGCTGCGTTCCACCAGCATTTTGTGTGTGTTGCTTGAATTTCCAGCATCTGCAGATTTCCTCGTGTTTGCACTTGAAACTTGAATGTCATCGAAGGCTGTTCTACAGATGTTGAGTGGAAAGATTTCTGACTGGCTGCACCAATGCACAGGAACGCATGAGGTTATGCAGTAAGAAACCTCAGTGCCAATCGGGAGGAAACTTTGGTGCCATTAACAAGCTTCCACAATCAACTTAAGTGATCTTCCTTGGTCGAAAGACCTTGAGCACTCTCCTCTAAATGCAGCTTCTGAGACAGACAGGGGCACAGGTTAATATTGTCACAACCATGGACTCTGCTGCAGGGTCTACACGCCCCCACGGGGCTGCGTAACAGAATTGGCAATTACACTCGTGAGTCTGCACGTTCCAGCTAATTACTGTTTCATTCTGACGATATAACTTCCTTCTTTTCATCGTAGTCTTGACCAAAAGCACAGCAATGTTTACGTTCCCTGCGTACCCTAATCCCTGTCTAGGAAAGAGGACTACCATTTCGACTGATGCTGTGAAGGAGCTGTGTTTGTTCAGTATTTAGTTATTGCTTCATGCCCTGGTGTTGGTGTTTAACTTTCAGTTTGAGAGATTTAGTTAATTACACTGTTGGCCTAGTGTTTATTGTTTTTCTTTTCCTTTAAGTTCTGCAGCAGTTCTCATTAAAGTCAGTGAACTGTTGACCTGCTTCAGTGTCTCTCCCTCTCCCCGCACGTGGGCCATATCCAAATGTCTCATCTGATAGGTGAGGTTCTGCACTGCAGTCTGCAGCACGCTGGGATCTCACAGAATTGTGAAAGCAGAGAGTTGTGGACACAGCTCAGCACATCATGGGTACAGGCCTCCCCTCTATGGACTCTCAGTGCAGCTAGCAGAATCAAAGATTCTACCCACCCTGGACATTCTGTCCTGTCCCCCCTCACATCAGGCAGAAGTCTGAAAGCATGTACCACCGGGCATAAGGACAGCTTCTATCCACTGTCACCACAATCTCGAGAGACCTCTTGTACTCTTGTGATTGTGGAAGAGGATGTTTCCTGTGGTGGGGGTGGGGGGAGTCAAAGACCAGAGGACACAACCTCAGAATGGAGGGACATCCTTTTAGAATGGAGGTGAGGAAGGATTTCTTTAGCAAGAGAGTAGTGAATCTGTGGAATTTGTTGCCACTGGCGGCTGTGGAGGCCAACTCATTGGGTATGTTTAAGGCAGAGGTCGATAAGTTCTTGATTGGTCAGGGCATGAAGGGATACAGGGAGAAGGCAGGAGATTGGGGATGAGAAGTAAATGGGGTCAGCTCTGATGTAATGGCAGAACAGACTCGATGGACCAAATGGCCTAATTCTGATCCTATATCTTATGGTCTTGTAAGATGGACTTTTGACCTTACAATCTACTGTTATGATCTTGCACTTTATCATTTACCCTTTCTCTGTAGCTGTTATATTTTATTCTTCATTGATATTGTTTTAGTTTGTTCCACCTTAATGCACTGTGTAATGATTCAGATTTGTTTGCCACATGTACATGAAAACATAGAGTGAATTGGGGTCACTTGTGTTAACAACTAATACAAGCTAAGCTGTGCTGGAGGGGGACAGCCCACAAGAGTTGCCATATGTTCCCCAAATGCCCTAAATGTTCAGCAGAACAGCACAAGCAACAAGAGCAACAACAACAGCTACTACAAAACAGAAACAACAGCAAATCATAAACACTGGAGATTCTGCAGATGCTGGAAATCCAGGGCAACACACACACCATGCTGGAGGAACTCAGCAGGACAGGTAGCACCTATGGAGAGGAATGAACAGCCGAAGTTTCGGGCTGAGGCACTTCATCAGGACTGGAAAGGAAGGGGGAAGAAGCCAGAATGAGAAGGTGTGGGGGGGGGGGGGGGGGGAGAGGTGAAGGAGTACAAGGTGATGGGTGAAACCAGGTGGATGGGGGAAGAGGGGATGAAGTGAGAAGTTGGAAAGTGGTAGGTGGAAAAGGGTTGAAGAAGAAGAACTCTGATAATGGAGCTAGGCAGGAAGTGAAGAAGGGGCACTGGGGGGAGGTGATAGGAGATGAGGAGAGGAGGTAAGAGGGGAACCAGGGGAATGGAGGAAGAGGGAAGGGGAAGGGGAGAAACTGCTGGTAGTTCTCTTTCAGCTCCTCCCACTTTCCCCAAACCCATGGTGTAGTATAGATACCCACATGGGTCCCAGCTGTGCCTGCCTCTTTGTTGGCCTCATGGTACACTGGAAACGCTCCCCAGCTCTTTCTGCGCTACATTAATGACTGCAATGGTGCTGCTCATGCACCCCTGCTGAGCCAATCAATTTCATTAACTTAGCCTCCGTTTTCCACCTTGCCCTTAATTTCACTTGGGCATTTTTGACACCTCTCTCCCTTTTCTTGATCTCTGTCTCTATCTCTGGAGACAATCTGTGCACTGATATCTTACTGACTCTCATAGTTATCTTGACTATGCTTCCCACTCTGTCACCTGTAAAAATACCATTCCTTTTCTGAATTTCTTCATCTCCGCCACATCTGTCCCCAGGATGAAGCTTTCTTTTCCAAAACATCCAAGGTGTTCTCCTTCTTCAAAGAACAGGATCTCCCTCCGTCATTGATGCTGCCCTCAGCTGCATCTCCTCCATTTCTCAGATGCCTCCTCATGGCAGTAGAGGAGGGCATGGATTTTGACTTCTGACCTCGGCCTCTGAGTATCAACCCCAGAACTTGCCAATAACACACTTTGACCTCCAGGCCATGACCTCCAGACTTGCATGGGCCTCAGCCATTATTAAGGACTATCACCATCTGGGACATACCCTCTTCTCATTACTACCGTCAGCGAGAAGGTATAGGACCTTCAGCATTTTAGAAACAGCTTCTTCTGCTCCACCATCAGATTTCTGAATCATCCATGGATCCATGGAACACTGCCTCGCTATTCCACTCCTCATTTATTTTATTTCTTATTCTAAATTCTAACAAAACTGAGGTCGTGTTCCTGGGTTCAATATCCATTCAGAAACCAGATGGCAGAGGGGAAGAAGCTGTTCCTGAATCACTGAGTGTGTGGCTTCCGGCTTCTGTACCTCTTTGCTGGTGGCACCAATGAGAAGAGGGCATGTCCTGAGTGGTGGCGGTCCTTTTTGATGGACCCTGCCTTTCTGAGACATCGCTCCTTGAAGATGTCTTGGATATTACGGAGGCTAGTACCCAAGATGGAGCTGACTAATTGTACAACTTTTGATCCTGTGCGGTAGAGCTGCCCGCCATCCGCCCCCATATCAGATGGTGATGCAGCCAGTCAGAATGCTGTCTACGGTACAGCTGTAGAAGTTTTCGAGTGTTTTTAGGTGACAAACCAAATCTTCTCAAAATCCTAATAAAAATAGTCACTATCTTGTCTTCTTTATAGCTCCATTGATATGTTGGGACCAGGTTAGATCCTCAGAGGTCTCGACACCCAGGAACTTGAAATTGCACTCTCCCTCCACTTCTGATCCCTCTATGAGGAAGGGTGTGTTTTCTCTCATTTTACCCCTTCTGAAGTCCACAATCAGCTCTTTAGTCTGACTGACATTGTGTTAGATTGTTGCTGTGACTCCACTCAGCTACCAATCATATCTCACTCCTGTACACCCACTCGTCTCCATCTGAGACTGTCAACAATGATTATATCATCAGCAAATTTGTAGATGGCATTTGAACTATGCCTAGCCACACAGTCATGGGTATAGAGAAAACAAAGCAGTGGGCTAAGCAGATATCCCTGAGGTGCGCCAGTGTTGATTGTCAGCGAGGAGGAGATATTATCTGCACAGATTATAACAGCAACACATACAAAATGCTGGAGGAACTCAGCAGGCCAGGCAGCATCTATGGAAAAAAGCACAGTTGACATTTCGGACTGAAACCCTTCAGCAGGACTGGAGAAAAAAAGCTGAGGAGTTAAAAGGTGAGGGGAGGAGAGAGAGAAGCACCAGGCGATAGGTGAAATGGAGGGGGAGGGATGAAGCAAAGAGCTGGAAAGTTGTTTGGTGAAAGAGACAGAAGGCCATGGAAGAAAGGGAAAGAGGGAGGGGGAGGAGCACCAGAAGGAGGTGATGGGTTGGGGAGAAGGGGAGTGTGGGGGAGAGGGGAGTGTCGGGGAGAGGGGCAGTGTGAGGGAGAGAGGGGAAAGGGAATGGGAAATGGTGAAGGGGGGGCGGTTATTACTGAAAGTCTGAGAAATCGATGTCCAAGCCATTGGGTTGGAGGCTACCAAAATGGAATATAAGGTGTTGTGCCGAAGGGTTTCTCCCTGAAATGTCAACTGTGCTTTTATCCATAGATGCTGCCTGGACTGCTGAGTTCCTCCAGTATTTTGTGTGTGTTGCTTGGATTTCCAGCATCTGCAGATTTTCTCTTGTCCGCACAGACTGTGATCTTCCTGTTAGGAAGTCAAGAATCCAATTGTAGAGGACAGATACAGAGATCCAGGTTCTGTAACTTATCGATCAGGACTGTAGGAATGATGGTGTTGAACGCTGAGCTATAGGCAATGAACAGCATCCTGACATAGGTGTTTGTATTGTCTGGGTGATCTAAGGGCGTGTGAAGAGCCATTGAGATTGCGTCTGCTGTAGACCTATTATGGTGATAGGCAAATTGCAGTGGGTCCAAGTCCTTGCTGAGGTAGAAGTTGATTCTGGCCATGACCAACCTCTCAAAGGACTTCATCACCGTAGATGTGAGCGCTACTGGACGATAGTCATTAAGGCAGCTCACACTACTCTACTTGGGCTCTGGTTTAATTGTTGCCCTTTTGAAGCAGGTGGGAACTTCCGATCTGAGAAGTTGAAAATGTCTTTGAATACACCCACCAGTTGGCTGGCAGAGGTTTTCAGAGCTTTATTCTCCCTTTTAAAGTAGGCATAAAAGGTATTGAGTTCATCTGGTAGTGAAGCATTGCTGCCATTCATGCTATTGGGCTTCACTTTGTGGGAAGTAATGTCCAGCAAACCCTGCCAGAGTTGTTGTGCATCTGATGTCACCTCCAACCTCGCTCAGAATTGTTTCTTCACTCTTGAGATAGCCCTCCACAAGTCATACCTGATGTTCTTGTACAGGCCTGGGTCGCCAGGTGTAAATGCTACAGATCTAGCCCTCAGCAGTGTCCAAACCTTCTTGGTCCTCACTACTGGTGCTGCAGTCAGTCTCTGCCTATACTCAGGGAGTAGAAGTACAGCCAGGTGATCAGACTTCCCGAAGTGAGGGCGTGGAACAGCACGTTAAGCAATCTTAATATTTTGATGTATTGCATGCTACCATTGCTGCGAAAGAACAAATTTCATGACTTATGTCAGTGATAATAAACCAGATTCTAATTCAACTTGTGTAATGTAAATTACCAGCTAATATTTCCTTCTTCCCGGTGGTGGTCTAAGGGGATGAATGTTAGCCAGTACAGTAGAATTGTTCCTCTCGATGATGTAGAGATCTTCATTGTGTGAAATCATGGGTGGTACGGTAGCTTAGAGGACAGTGCAATGCTCTACAGATGTAAGATCGGGGTTAATTTCCCTGCTCTGCATGGGTTTCCTCCAGATGCTCCAGTTTCCTCCCACATTCCGAAGTCAGTGAAGGTTACTGAGATGTGGGCAAGCTACGTTGGTGACAGAAGAGCGGCAACACTTTCGGGCTGCCCAGCACAACCCTTGCAGATTTGATTTGATATATTTCACTGTATGTGTGACAAATAAAGGTTAGCTCTTTTACCTTTAACAGCCACTTCGACGAGGTCCTCAGTATTCCTCTGGAGTCCCAGCCTAGTTCATTACGTTCAAGGTACTTGGTGAGGTTAGATCCTTTGACCTTTCAAATTGTGGATTAATGTGTTAGAGATTAGCGTGAGTCAGACTGACACACAAATGACTGAGTCATCTAAAAGATCAGAATATAAACAGCTGTTTGATCTGTCTGTGGTTGGATGAATAATTGAAAACACAGAGCAAGAAGAAAGCATGCTGCTGGAGGAACTCAATGGGTCAGGGAGCATTTGTGAAGGGAATGGATTTGTCGTCATCTCAGGTCACGACCCCGCATCAGCAATAAATACAAAACCTGAAACACAAGTGATTCTTCAGACACTGGAAATCTTGAGCAACTCACTCAAAATGCTGGAGGAACTCAGCAGGTCAGGCAGCATCTGATGAATGAGCTCCCCCAGAGTTTTCCAACACAGAGGAAGCACGTTACCTTCCACTAGACTCAGATTGACATTCTGCAAGACCATAAGACAGAAGAACCAAGTTAGGCCATTCAGCCCATTGAGTCTGCTCTGCTATTCCATCATGGCTGATTTATTATCCCTCTCAACTCCATTCTCCTCACTTCTCCCTCTAACCTTTGACATCCTTACTAATCAAAAATCTATCAACATCCACTTTAAACACACCTAATGACTTGGCCTGCACAGCCATCTGTGGCAACGAGTTCCACAGATTCAGCATCTTTTGGCTGTGGAAATTCCTCCTCAGATCTGTTCTAAAGGGACATCTTTCTATTCTGAGGCTATGCCCTCTGGACCTAGATTCCTTCACTAAAGGAAACATTCACTCCATGTCCAATTTAGCCCAACAGACCAAAGAATGTGCATTTCTGTAGCACCTATCACTTCCTCAAACCATCCCGAAGGATTTCACATCTCACACCATTTGCATCTTAAGTGTGGTTGCTGGTGTGGGAGAGAAATGGGGCCCAGCAAATACGTGCACAGCCAGATCCCATGAACAGAAGTGCGAAGGTGATCTGATGTGAATGTTCTGAGGCGAGTTTTATTATAAAATGACACACAGGTTAGTGGTGTTGCAGTTGGTGTAGAAATTCATCAGAGGTTACAACAGATACCAACAGGATGCAGAGCTGTGCTAAGAAATGGCAGATTAAGTTCAATCCAGAAAAGAGTGAAGTGATACATCTTGGAAGGTCAAATTTGAAGGCAGAGTACAAGTGTAACAGCAGCATTCTTAGCTGTGTGGAGGATCAGAGGGAGCTTGGGGTCCATGTCCATAGATCCTCAGGGCTGCTGCATAAATTGGTAGGGTGGTTAAGAAGGCATATGGTGTGTTGGTTTCCATTAGTTGGGGGAATAAATTCAAGAGCCACAAGGTTACGTTGCAGCTCCATAAGACTCAGGTTAGACCACACTTGGAGAATTGTGTTCGGTTTTGATCACCTCATTACAGGGGGGAAAAAAAGTGGAAGCTTTAGACAGAGCACAGAGGAGATGTACCAGGATGCTGCCTGGATTAGAGGGCATGTCTTATGAGGAAAGGTTGAACAAGCTTTTCTTTCTGGAATGAAGATGGATGAGAAACAAGCTGATAGTACTGTATGAGACGATAAGAGGCACAGATAGAGTGGGCAGCCACTGCCCTTCTCTTGGAGCAGCAATGGCAACAAGGGGGCGTATTTTTAAGGAGATTGGAGAAAAGTATAAGAGGGATGTCAAGAGTAGGTGTTTTACACAAAGAGTAGTTGGAGCACAGAGCACGCTGCGAGGGTGGTGGTAGGGGCATATACATTAGGGGCACATTAAAGAGACTCTTAGATAAGCTCATGGCTGAAAGAAAATGGAGGGCTATGTGGGAGGTAAGGTTTAGAATAATCTCGGAGTAGGTTAAAAGATTGGCTCAATATTATAGGCTGATAGTGCTGTATTGTTCTACGTTCTGTAGAGTAATGTAATGGGTGACAGATGACACAAATGGTCCACAACAAAAACTGTTCTACCTAATTCACAATCATCATCATTGAGTTGTTGTGTTCACTTTAAGAGATGGTGTCTGATGTAATGACATCAGTGTAAGCTGACTGCTTTTGGTTTTTGTTGGCAATGGAAGTAAAGGTCTGTGGCTTTTGTTCAGCCCTTAAAATGACTCACTCATGTTTTATTCACAAAATCCTACGTTAATGACCCTGATGACCTCAGATGATTCCAGAGTTACTCAATGACATGTTGATCAACACGTTGGTTTTGAAGCTGCCAGAGGCTTGGGAACAGCATGCTGCCACGTAGTTTGCACAGGTGGAAGCCCAGTTCACACTGTGAGAAATTAGGGCAAACCATACTAAGTTTTTCTGTGTCAAAGCATTGCTAAGTAGTTTCACTGCAGCCAGAGTGGTGAGTCCACTGAAGCATGTGATAAAAAAGTCACTTTAGTGGACGTCCGGTCAAGATGGTACCAGTTTACAATGCTTCTTCCGTCAACATCTTCTGGATAGATGATCAAACTATATATTTAATTTCTTCCGTGTCATTTACATTTGTTTTTTGTCTTGGATGTGATTCTGGAACTATTGGAGCCTTGTGATTTGCTGTTTGGAGATCGTTTGGGTGTTCCAGCACTCTTGCGGTCTCCGGGAGGATTCCGGGAGGCAGAGGTGGTAAGTGTGGGCAGGGTAAGGGATGGGGCACGAGACAATGTTCGAATCCACTCTGTCAATTAAAGCTTCCTTTGTTTGCCAATTAAAATGACCAGGGACATTGAAACGTTGAGGTGAATGTGGAAGCCTGGAGATCGTTTGGGTGCTTCAGCCCACTGCAGTCTCCATGAGAATTCTGGGAGACAGAGGCAGACAGACAAACTTTATTGATCCCGAGGGAAATTGGGTTTTGTTACAGCCGCACCAACCAAGAATAGTATAGAAATATAGCAATATAAAACCATAAATAATTAAATAATAATAAGTTAATCATGCCAAGTGAAAATAAGTCCAGGACCAGCCTATTGGCTCAGGGTGTCTGACACTCCGAGGGAGGGGTTGTAAAGTTTGATGGCCACAGGTAGGAATGACTTCCTATGACGCTCAGTGTTACATCTCGGCAGAATGAGTCTCTGGCTGAATGTACTCCTGTGCCTAACCAGTACATTATGGAGTGGATGGGAGTCATTGTCCAAGATGGCATGCAACTTGGACAGCATCCTCTTTTCAGCCACCACTGTCAGAGAGTCCAGTTCCACCCCCACAACATCACTAGCCTTACAAATGAGTTTGATGATTCTGTTGGAGTCTGCTACCCTCAGCCTGCTGCCCCAGCACACAACAGCAAATGTGATAGCACTGGCCACCATAGCCTCGTAGAACATCCTCAGCATCGTCCAGCAGATGTTAAAGGACCTCAGTCTCCTCAGGAAATAGAGACGGCTCTGACCCTTCTTGTAGACAGCCTCAGTGTTCTTTGACCAGTCCAGTTTATTGTCCATTCGTATCCCCAGGTATTTGTAATCCTCCACAATGTCCACACTGACCCCTTGGATGGAAACAGCATGCACAAACCTCATGGCGAGCAGACTTCAGGACGGGTTCCAAGCCAATATTTGACTCTATTTTGCCAGTTAAACCTTCCATTGTTTGCCAATTAAAGCGGCGAGGGTGATTGAAGCATCAAGGCGGATGTGAAGGGTTAGTGCAGCTGCCTGTCTTTTGATCGTTCCGCTATGGAGAGAGAAGGCCCTGCCAGAGAGTGTTGCCCATGTTTTCTGCATTTTGTTTGGACTTGGACTATAGACTCTTTTCAGTCTTACAGTTCTTTATATTCTATGTTTTTCACCAGATCTTTTGAGTTTTTTTATGCAGAGAGAGGGGTTTGGGGGTTGATGTGCCTGTCCCATTTGGTTCATTTTTTCTTGTGCAGGAGGAGGGATTTGGGAGTTCAGGTGCTGGTTCTGTTTTCATTCTATTTTTTTGTGTGGGAGGAAGGATTTGGGAGTTCATGTGCTGGTTCTGTTTTTTTTTGTTTTTTTTTGTGTGGGAGGAGGGATTTGGGGATTGATGTGCCCGTTCAGTTTTGTTCATCTTTTTGTGGGATAGGGTGATTTGGAGGGTTGATTATTGTGCTGCCTTTCTTTTCTTTCTTAGTTTCATGGCTACCCAGAGAAGGAGAATATCAAGTTATATACTTTGATAATAAATGAACCTCTGAACCTTTGAAACTTTGAAAACTCATCTATAACAGACTTGGACAACACACACAAATGCTGGTGGAACACAGCAGGCCAGGCAGCATCTATAGGAAGAAGCACTGTCGACGTTTCAGGCCGAGACCCTTCATCAGGACTAACTGAAAGGAGAGATACTAAGAGATTTGAAAGTAGTGGGGGGAGGGGGAAATGTGAAATGATAGGAGAAGACCGGAGGGGGTGGGATGAAGCTAAGAGCTGGAAAGGTGATTGGCGAAAGTGATACAGAGCTGGAGAAGGGAAAGGATCATGGGACGGGAGGCCTCAGGAGAAAGAAAGGGGAAGGGGGGGAGCACCAGAGGGAGATGGAGAACAGGCAGAGTGATGGGCAGAGAGAGAGAAAAAAAAACAAACAACTAAATATGTCAGGGATGGGGTAAGAAGGGTTGGAGGCTACCCAGCCAGTATACAAGGTGTTGTTCCTCCAACCTGAGTGTGGCTTCATCTTGACAGTAGAGGAGGCCATGGATAGACATATCAGAATGGGAATGGGACGTGGAATTAAAATGCGTGGCCACTGGGAGATCCTGCTTTCTCTGGCAGACCGAGCGTAGGTGTTCAGCGAAATGGTCTCCCAGTCTGCGTCGGGTCTCACCAATATATAAAAGGCCACACCGGGAGCACCGGATGCAGTATAATACACCAGCCGACTCACAGGTGAAGTGTTGCCTCACCTGGTAGAACTGTCTGGGGCCCTGAATGGTGGTGAGGGAGGAAGTGTAAGGGCAGGTGTAGCACTTGTTCCGCTTACAAGGATAAGTGCCAGGAGGGAGATCGGTGGGAAGGGATGGGGGGACGAGTGGACAAGGGAGTCGTGTAGGGAGCAATCCCTGCGGAAAGCAGAAAGGGGGGGGGAGGAAAAGATGTGCTTGGTAGTGGGATCCCGTTGGAGGTGGCGGAAGTTACGAAGAATTATACGTTGGACCTGGAGGCTGGTGGGGTGGTAGGTGAGGACAAGGGGAACCCCATCCCAAGTGGGATGGCGGGCTGATGGGGTGAGGGCAGATGTGCGGGAAATGGGAGAGATGTGTTTGAGAGCAGAGTTGATGGTGAAAAAGGGGAAGCCCCTTTGTTTAAAAAAGGAAGACATCTCCTTCGTCCTGGAATGAAAAGCCTCATCCTGAGAGCAGATGTGGCGGAGACGGAGGAATTGTGAGAAGGGGATAGCATTTTTGCAAGAGACAGGGTGGGAAGAGGAATAGTCCAGGTAGCTGTGAGAGTCTGTAGGCTTATAGTAGATATCAGTAGATAAGCCGTCTCCAGAGATGGAGACAGAAAGATCAAGAAAGGGGAGGAAGGTGTCGGAAATGGACCAGGTAAATTTGAGGGCAGGGTGAAAGTTGGAGGCAAAGTTAATGAAGTCGACGAGCTCAGCATGCGTGCAAGAGGCAGCGCCAACGCAGTTGTCGATGTAGCGAAGGAAAAGAGGGGGATGGATACCCGTATAGACTTGGAACATGGACTGTTCCACAAAGCCAACAAAAAGGCAGGCATAACTGGGACCCATACGGGTGCCCATGGCTACACCCTTGGTTTGGAGGAAGTGGGAGGAGTCAAAGGAGAAATTATTGAGAGTAAGAACTAATTTGGCTAGATGGAGGAGAGTGGTGGTAGAGGGGGATTGGTTAGGTCTGATATCCAAAAAGAAGCGAAGAGCTTTGAGACCATCCTGGTGGGGGGTGGAGGTATGTAGGGACTGGACGTCCATGGTGAAAATAAGGCGGTGGGGGCCAGGGAACTTAAAATCATTGAAAAAATTCAAAGTGTGAGAAGTGTCCCGAACATAGGTGGGAAGAGATAGAACAAGGGGGGGATAAGACAGTGTCAAGGTATGCAGAAATGAGTTCGGTGGGGCAGGAGCAAGCTGAGACAATAGGTCTACCTGGACAGGCAGGTTTGTGGATCTTGGGTATGTTACGAACCCCGTAACTGGGTCATTTACCAGCAAAGATAGAGAGGTCCGTTGAAGTCTGATGGTACTATTTCTAACAGTATTTTTTGGTAAAAATACACAAAAATAATATCAATACAAACATACTGATAATATACATTGTCAATACTAAATCTAAAAGTGCGGGTATAATAATAATCAATAAGAAATAAGCTCTATCGTTGTCTAGGGGATAATGTATTGTCCGATGGAAATATAAAAGTCCCTCAGTTCATGCAGTTCATACAGGCTTCAGCCTTTGGGGACCGCTGGGTTTTCAATTGTTGGAGAGAGAGAGAGAGGTTTTGAGAATAGAACTTGCCAGTTTTCCTTTATCCACTCTTGATCTGTATTCGTCCTTTAGCGAGGCCGTTCCGTGGAGGACTTGTCATCCGGACAAGGATGGACACACACACAAGCCTCCACCGGTCTCATACGTTTCTCCTGGTGTGTCTAAAGGGGTTGTTCCCCAGACCCTCTTTTATCCTTACTCACGGGGTCTCAGATGTCAATCAGGTTGGGATGATGCAATCCCTCAACCAGCCCACTCTGGTCATTCCCTGAGGGCTTCAATGAATAGTACAGTACTCAATACACAATTCCGTCTCCAAGAGACAATAGTCGTTATCAATGGTTCCGCCTTTCTGGGGGCCAGGACACATTCCAAACCCTTGTGGATTCTGCGTGTCTCTCTCTCATTTCCTGGGTCCCAGACCTGAATTAATAGCGATCTTGCGATTCTCAAAAAGGAGGGGGCTACTTTGTACCCTTCGGCCCCTCAGAATTGTGGCACATTCGTAACAGGTAGGAGGTAGAAACGGGAAGTGCGGGGTGTGGGAACTATGAGGTTGGTGGCAGTGGATGGGAGATCCCCAGAGATGATAAGGTTGGTGATGGTATAGGAGACAGTGGCCTGGTGCTCCTTAGTGGGGTCATGATCAAGCGGTAAATAAGAGGAGGTATCAGAGAGTTGTCGCTGTGCCTCGGCCAGGTAGAGGTCAGTACGCCAGACAACAACGGCTCCCCCCTTATCAGCAGGTTTTATAGTGAGGTTGGGATTGGTGCAGAGGGAGCGGAGAGCAGAGTGTTTGGAAGGAGTTAGGTTGGAATTGGAACACGGTTTGATGTCCCGTCGGCAATTAGCAATAAAGAGATCCAGAGCAGGCAGAAGACCAGAGCGGGGTGTCCATGAAGAGGAGGAGGGTTGAAGACGAGAGAAGGAGTCATTGGTGGGGGTAGGAGAGTCCTTGCCAAAGAAATAAGCTCGGAGACGGAGCCGGCGGAAGAAGAGTTCAGCGTCATGGCGTACGCAGAACTCGCTGAGGTGTGGGCGAAGGGGGACACAGCTGAGGCCCTTACTGAGGACAGAGCGCTCTGCCTCAGAGAGATGAAGGTCAGAGGGAATGGTAAAGACCCGGCACGGATGAGAGATGGGATCAGAGGGGGGAGGGAGGCTGGTAGTGTCAGTGGAGAGGGAAGGGTTGGGGTGAGAAGAAGATGGAGCCTCTGATGACCCAGGAGCTGATGATGGGATCTGAGGGAGAGGGGATGGCAGAGTGGTGGTGGGGGAAGGGGAGACGGAAGTCACAATCGCCGCATGTGAAGACCCGGCCTGGAGTTCAAGGCTGGAGTCGCAGTCGGTGGCTGCGCAATCGCTTTGAAGCTGTCCATGTCCGTTGGAACCCACATTGATGGTGCTGGAGTCCGGAGTTTCAAAATGCCCTGGGTTTCTGGGGCAGCTGAGATTGACTACCGGGGCCAATCCATGGTCGTTGGAACACGCAGTGATGGTGCTGAAGACCGGGTTTTGAATATGCCCTGGGTTGCTGGGGCAGCCAAGATCGACAGCCGGGCCCAGGGACGCAAAACGAAGACCATGCTCTGGGGTCTGCAGATGGAAGATCTTGCGATCCTTGCAGGACGTGATAAAGTCAAAGAAATGGTGATTGCATGCATGGATCCGACGGAGGATGAAATAATGGACAGGTCTATTGCAAACGGAGAAAAAGGTGTCCTGGAGGTGTGGAAGGGATTGTGATAGGGATGCCAGGTACCTTCTCATGGCGGAGAGTGTCGCCTTCAGAACTCGATGGGAGAAACAACGGGAGGCAGAGTAAATTAAATGTGAGTACCTGGGATCCTCAGAAGGTCCAAATTGAGAATTCTGGTGCTCCCCCCTCCCCCTTTCTTTCTCCCGAGGCCTCCCGTCCCATGATCCTTTCCCTTCTCCAGCTCTATATCACTTTCGCCAATCACCTTTCCAGCTCTCAGCTTCATCCCACTCCCTCCGGTCTTCTCCTATCATTTCGCATTTCCCCCTCCCCCCTCCTACTTTCAAATCTCTTAGTATCTTTCCTTTCAGTTAGTCCTGACGAAGGGTCACAGCCCGAAACGTCGACAGTGCCTCTTCCTATAGATGCTGCCTGGCCTGCTGTGTTCCACCAGCATTTTGTGTGTGTTGCTTGAATTTCCAGCATCTGCAGATTTCCTCGTGTTTGCTCTATAACAGACTTGGAGCTGTCTGAGTCTGAGCGCACAGAGCACTTTCTCTCCTTGTACTACCTGAGTGACGCTAGGCCTTTAGAACTGACGGACCACACGCTGCCTCTCTTGGGGAAATCACCATCCTTGTTTTATTCTTAAAGAACGCTTTTTGCAGCAAATGCCTGATCAAGTTCACATAGCCCTCACTAATGCACGCATGAAGGACTATAGGAAGCTTGCTAAGTGGCCGATAGTCTACATTCAGCCAGGCAGAGGTGCATCACTCCTCCTCTTTTCTCTTTCTCAATAAGCCCTGTCAGCCGAGCCTCCAGTAGACTCATGCCCACGGCTCCAAACCAGACAATGCCACGCACACTTTGGCACGAATGCCAAGAAGAGCCAACCACCACACAGCTTCACATTGCCAACACATTGGGACATCGGGGGTCCAGCTGCCAGGGTCCTCAACTGTTCATTATGGACACACTTCCTGTGTGACACCTGTGCTTGAGTGAATATGGTGACAGCATCACCCATTGACTATAAGGCAGAGAGTGATAAGACTCTTGCTGGAGGCCACCAATGGCAGCAGGATTTGGACTTATGGGACATGACATATGACCCTCTGCTTCAGTGGATGGCGATACACATAGGACCTTATCTTGGCTAAAGTTACTAGACTTCTGCTCGGCATAGATTTCCTGTGCCCCAAAGGATTGTTAGTAGGTCTTCAGAAGTGCTGGCTTGTGGACACAAAGGACTTTGGTCATCACCCTGTACCCCCAGTAAGTTCCCCATGACGACTCTGTCCAGATCATGCATCACCACATGTGAATTCACTCACCTGCTGGGTGAATTCCCAAACCTCATCAAGCCCACATTTTCCACTACAGTCACTAAGCATGGGGGTTGAGCAGCACATTTCCACCAATTGCTGGCCAGTCCACACCCAAGCGTGTAGACTGCACTCAGAAAAGCTGGCCAGCACGAAGGCCGAGTTTGCTAACATGGAAACGTACTCAGGCCAAATAGCCTTAGGCTTCACCCTTCCACGTGGTCCCTAAGCCCGATGGCAGTTGCCGTCCAAGCGGTGATTACTGCGGTCTTAAAGACGACACCACCCCTGGATCGTTAGTCATTCCCAAATATTCAAGATTTTTCAGCATGCTCAGCTGGAAAGATAATTTTTTCTAAAGTGGTCTTAGTCAGGGGCTACCATCAAGTGCCTGTGTGCACTGAGAACATTCCCAAAAATGCTTCTTGTAACCCCGTTTGGCCTAATTGAGTTTCTGCACATGCCATTTGGGTTGAAAAATCAAGCCCCAACTTTCCACTGACTAATGGACTCTGTTAAAAATCTTAGATGTTCTTTCTGTTTAGATGGACGACATACAACGGTGCTAGAAAGCTTGTGAACCCTGTAGAATTCTCTCTATTTCTGCACAAATATGACCTAAAATGTGATGTGTGCAAGGGAGTCACACCAGTTACTGAAGCAAAGGTTCACATACCTTTTCAAACAAATACATATAATTTTGGATCATTTTTCTCAATAAATGAATGAACAAGTATAACATTCTTTGTGCTATTTATTTAATTGGGTTCTCTTTATCTAGTTTTCAGACTTGCATGAAGATCTGATCACATTTTAGGTCATATTTACGCAGAAGTATCAAGTCAAGTCAAGTCAACTTTTATTGTCATTTCGACCATAACTGCTGGTACAGTACATAGTAAAAATGAGACAACGTTTTTCAGGACCATGGTGTTGCATGACACAGTACAAAAACTAGACTGAACTATGTAAAAAACAACACAGAGAGAGAAAAAAACCAACTACACTAGACTACAGACCTACCCAGGACTGCATAAAGTGCACAAAACAGTGCAGGCATTACAATAAATAATAAACAAGACAATAGGGCAGTAAGGTGTCAGTCCAGGCTCTGGGTATTGAGCAGTCTGACAGCTTGGGCGAAGAAACTGTTACATAGTCTGGTCATGAGAGCCCGAATGCTTCCCAGACGGCAGGAGGGAGAAGAGTTTGTGTGAGGAGTGTGTGGGGTCCTTCATAATGCTGTTCGCTTTGCGGATGCAGCGTGTAGTGTAAATGTTTGTAATGGCAGGAAGAGAGACCCCGATGATCTTTGCAGCTGACCTCACTATCCGCTGCAGGGTCTTGCGATCCGAGATGGTGCAATTTCCGAACCAGGCAGTGATGCAGCTGCTCAGGATGCTCTCAATACAACCCCTGTAGAATGTGATGAGGATGGTGGGGTGGGAGAGTAGAGAAAATTCTACAGGGTTCACAAACTTCCTTGCACCTCTGTATGAAATAAGTAGATGATTGTGTAGCACAGTTGGAGATGGTCAGGAATGACGTTGCGGGCACCTGTAGTCGTCACTGCCGAAGTCTCAGACGATGCTGTGGGTGCTGTGCACAAGGATGGAGGCCTGTGGCATCCGCTCGCCTTCAGCCAGCAGCTCTGCCCCTGGCAGGAAGTACAGCAAGTTTGACTGCGAGCTTCTTGCTCTCTATCTGGCTGTTGGCTATTTTCATTTTCTACTGGAGAGTTGGCATGTCACAGCTTTTGTTGACTACAGATCTCTTGTGAATGTCAGACCCTTGGTCTGCACGGCAGCAATGCCACCTGGCCTACAGATCAGAATTCCTGACTGGCTTATAGCATATTGAAGGGAAAAGTAATCCTGTGGCTGATTGCCTCTCAGGGCCTGCCGTCGCTGTCGGACACATCGGGGCTGACCATGCTGGCATGGCAGCTGACCAAACTACCTACCCAGAAGTCCAAGCTTCTTGGACATCAATCAATCCAAGAACATCAATCATGGGCCTGTGGCTGGCTGACATCAAATTTGAAGATGCTGGAGTTTCTCTCCTCTGCAATGAATCAACCGGTTGCCCTTGCCCCATAGTGCCTGCAAACTGGAGGTGGACTGTTTTTAGCCCCATCCGGCAGGGAAGGCCTCTGTTTGCTTTAAGGTTTGTGTGACATGGCCTAGGGAAGGATATGTGATAGTGGAGTACAGACTGTGCTGTGTGTCAGTGGGCGAAAATTAATCATCATGTTTAGGCAGCATCGGCACCTTTTGAGGTCCCTGAGTGACAGTATGACCACATCAGTGTGGACCTGGTTGGTCTTCTCCCACGCACACCAGCCCCTACCCCCCATGGTTTCATGCATCTCTTTACCACGGTGGACCATACCACCAGGTGGCCAGAGGTTGTCCTTCTAGCGTTGATGATGGCTGCAGAATGGCATGGGCGTACATCAACACCTGGGTTGCTCGGTTCGGCACCCCATCGGGTATTTCTTCCGACCGGTGTCCCCAGTTCCTGTCAGACCTCCAGGCTGCAATGGCACAGAACCTTGGGAGTTAAATTACACCAGACCACAGTGTATTATCCGCAGTCCAACGCCTTGTGTGGTAGTTTCACCTTTCCTTAAAGGCTGCTCTGAGGGCCTCCCTGACAGACGAGTGTTGGCACAATCGTCTCCCATGGGTCCTGCTGGGGCTCAGAATGCCTCCAAAAGAGGATCCACAGTCCTCCACAGCTGAGCTGGCAAATGGGCTGTCGCTATGAGTGCCAGGTGATTTTATTCCTGATGTCACGACTGGCTGGTCAGCGTTAACCCCTCATCAGTAAACTCAGTTCTTGTACGCCTATTCCTTCTTCCCATCGTGGCTACAGCATTCTTGGCGTTCAGTTGACCCACATTCTACCCCGTTTGTTTCCGTCCGCCATAGGGCACATCAACACCCCCTTAAGTCCCCTTAAGATGGCCTGTTGCATGTTTTGGAATGGGACAAAAAGACTTTTATCGTAGATAGGAAGGGTAAACCTGAATGTATTTCTATAGATCACTTTAAATTGGCCCAGCAAAACCTGGATGGTTCCAGTACCGTATCCCCTAAATCACGACATTGCCACATGCATGTCAGCACACCCCTGGATGAGCAAGAGGCACCTGTTGTTACCCCAATCAAGGTACGTAGGACCCAAGCTGGGCAAGCTCCAGACAGGTTCATAATGCCCCTTTCAGTGAATTTTGTGGGGGGCCTGTTTATGTAAAGGGTGACAGATGAAAGATATTGTTCACAATAGAAACTGTTCTACATAATTCACAAACAGCGCTGTGGGGTTATTGTGTTCACTTTAAGAGGTGGTGTCTGACTTAATGATGTCAGTGTAAGGTGACTACTTTTGGTTTGCTTGTAATGGAAGTAAAGGGCTGTGGCTTTTGTTAAGCACGTAAAATGACTCTCACATGTTTCATTCACAAAATCCTAGGGTTTGACACCCTATAAAAGTAGATCAGGTCAGCAGGAAGAACCCTCTTGCTCTCCTGTGAAGTCCACGCACCTGAGAGGGCAGGAGGAAGCCACCCAGCCCAAATTCAACCTCGCTTCTCCAGCCAAGGATGCACATGGACCCTGGAACAGAGGTAAAGTTGTCACCCAAGTGAGGCACAAATGAAACCAAACCCAAGATCCAGGCCTACTTCAGAATAAAAAATAATTACTGAAAATTGAACACATTAGATTTATGAACACAGCTTAATTTACAACATTATTTTTCCATTATAAATAGCTAACTAATGGTTTGTTTCAACATTGCTGAGTGCAAAGATTTCATAACATAAATCTTGTCGGAACAGTTACCAAGGATGACCACATATGAAGTATGTGTTGCTGAAAATGCAGCTGTAACAAACAGCCTCTCCTTGAAATGCTGCAGGTTCACCCTCAGGACACCCATTAAGGATGCAGGAAGCAGCAGTTGGCTGAGTTACTGGGCTCCCGGGGGCATTGGTGCCTGGGAGGGGCCAAGGCTCCTCAGCTGGGGCTGTCACATCAGCACCGTCACAGGCGCCCACTCGGATGGCGTCCGAAAATACCCGCGACCCGGGAGATAAGAAAGGTTCAGGGAAGTGGGGGAATGGGGGAGAGGAGAGGGCCTTGGGTTTGAGGGCAAAGGTTGAACCAGGAACGGTAACATGGGAACAGAGGCAATGCAGTTATAGAGTTTTGGAAACTGGAGGTTGCTAAGTTGGGCGGCACAGTCAGCATAACGCAGTAACAGCCCCAGCAACCTCAGTCCATTTCTGCTGTGTGTGAGGAATTTGTTGTACCATGTAGGTTTCCTCTGGGTGCTCTGCTTTCCTCCCACTTTCCAAAGACGTACTAGTTGCCTGTTAGGAAACAAATCTCAGAGTTGTAGAATGGATATGTACTTTGATAATAAATGTGCATTGAACTTTGGTTAATTGGTCACATCGGTGTAAATGGATGGCATGGGATCTCCTGGCTGCAAGGGTCTGTTACTGTGTTGCATCTCTAAATAATAGTAATTAGCAGGCGACAGTACAGATTTCCAGCATCTGCAGAACCTTTTGTGTTTAGATATAGAGTAGAGGTGAATGGGCTGGAGGAGGGAAAGTTACACATTCCGAGTCAAGGGTAATGGAGTAAAATGGATGGGTGGAAGGAGAGAGGTGAGTGTAGGGAGTGTGGGTGAGTTGAGGTAGGGTGAGGGAGAAAGGGAGGCTGGCTCTGTTGAGGGAAAGTGGGTTGAGGGGAGGTGAGTGAGGACTTGTTTATTAGCTAAAACTCTACCTTCAAAACCATAATTCAAAGCCAGCTCATCCCCAAACTCGTAAGTCTGGGACTCAGTGCTATTTGTCACACGTCCATCGAAATTGACTCAACGACCAGTGAGGGTGTGCTGGGGATAGCCCACAACTGACACCATGCTTCAGCACCAACAGGGCGTACCCACAACTTATTAACCCTTCGGAATGTAGGAGGCAACCCGAGCACCCAAACAAAACCCATGTGCTGAGAGGGAGAATGCACAAACTCCTCACAGACACCGGCAGGAACTGAACCCCAGCCGCTGGTGCTGATGGCTATGCTAACGTCCCGCGAAGAGCAGATGTCATTATTTTGGGAGTGGCTCTGCTGTCTTGCTCTGGGCAGGTGCTGGCAATGCAGAGGGAACCTGAAGACGGGCAGTCAGAGGGCGAGAGCTGGCTCAGCCGCGTGAGAAATGCGGAAAAAAACATTACTCACTGCAATAACAGTTGTTCAGGCAATGCAATTAACAGCCCATCAAACAGGCCGTGCTTGTCAGGAATATAAATCAGATTTGTGGTAATGTTTTGACTGAATGCACGCAGAATGATATGTCTCTCCAAACAGAGTGTCTGTGAGCTGGAGTCTGCGGTGAATGCCTCAGGAGCACTGATGGACTGAGACATCACTTCCACTGGCAACATTCCTCATGTTCTGTCTCAGCCTCTTGGCCCTACTGTGTGCCTGCAAATGGGGGCATCCACCTCCAGGCAGATGCTCATGGCTCCTTGAGATTTTATTCAGTGCAGTATTCTCCATGACAATGTTTTACATAATAAATCCAAAATTCAAAGTAAATTCATCATCAAAGTACACATGTCACCGTACACTACCCTGAGAGTCATTTTCTTGCAGGCATTCATGGGAGAACAAAGAAGTAGAATAGAATCACACATGGACTGACAAGCAACCAAGGTGCAAAATAAGATCAGCTGTTCAAATACAAAAGATTAAATAACAATGATAAATAAATGCTAAATAAATAATACTGAGAAAATGAGTGATAGGGTCTTTGAAAGTGAGTCCATACTTTGTGGAATCAGTTCAGTGTTGAGGTTGAAATTGTAACAGTGGCAGGACATTCTCCCTGTCAAACCTACTCTTCAATCCCAGAAGCTTAAGCCACTGCAAATAGTATTTTCCTGCCCTACCCCTGTAAAGCCTGGAAATCTACCCATTTCTGTCCGTAACCCAGTGACTGAGCCTCCGTGGCCCCCTGGCGATATAGCTCTTCCATACCTTCTGAGTTTCATTTCAGTTGTGAACAGCTAACTCCTCATTTTGAGTCAGTGACTCTTGAGGGGGAAACATCAAGAGGAACCATTCAACACAAGTTCTTCAGCTTTTTTTTTGAAAAACTGAATGTCTCAGGAATCAAGGTGACAAAGTTGTATTAAATTTGTCTGGATGTCTGTCTTGCTTTGTCTGTATTCTGATTTCATTTTAAGTGAACCTTTTAGTCTAATTGGTCTGTCTGCTTGCGTGTTTTGCATTCATTATCTCCTGTCTCATTGAGTGTTCTGTTTTCAGAGCCCACAATCATTCGTGGATATTGATTAAAAATGAGCCCATTTGCCGAAACGTCAAGATCAGAGCAGAGAAAAAGAGCTGCTTTTTCTTCATGAAAGAGGAATTTAAAATCAGTGGTCACAATCCACTGCTTTGTGCTACAACGTTAGGAAATGTCACCCCAGTAAATTGAGTTTCATGCTTTGAGCTCACTCTCTGAAGCCTGTGTATGAGATGTGGGGTTTCCTCGGAGACCAGGGCACCAGGATTCAGTGGTGGTGCAGTGTAAGGGGGAGATCAGGACAGCTCTGTTCTGTCCCAGTGATGTTGTGCTGAAGCCTATCAAATGATGAGGAATCTCGCGGTTTAGGAAGTGAACCAGACCATGAAGTCATAGAATCACTGAGCACCACAGCATAGAGACAAGCCTTTTGGCCCATCTAACCATATAACAATTACAGCACGGAAACAGGCCATCTTGGCCCTTTTAGTCCGTGCCGAACGCTTACTCTCACCTAGACCCACCGACCTGCACTCAGCCCATAACCCTCCATTCCTTTCCTGTCCATATACTTATCCAATTTTACTTTAAATGACAAACTTTTGCCCCCTAACTCTCAACTCATGTCCTCTTGTTTGAATCTCCCCTACTCTCAATGGAAAAAGCCTATCCACGTCAACTCTATCTATCCCCCTCATAATTTTAAATACCTCTATCAAGTTCCCCCTCAACCTTCTATGCTCCAAAGAATAAAGACCTAACTTGTTCAATCTTTCCCTGTAACTTAGGTGCTGAAACCCAGGTAACATTCTGGTAAATCTTCTCCGTACTCTCTCTATTTTGTTGACATCTTTCCTATAGTTCGGTGACTAGAATTCCCATTCCCTCTCTGATTCTAGTCTGTGCCAAACTGTTATTCTGCCCCGACCCATTGACACACACCTGGACCATAGCCCACCATACCCCTGTCATCCATGTACTTATCCAAACTTCTCTTAAATGTTGAAATCAAACCTGCATCCGCCATTTCCACTAACAGCTCGTTCCACACTCTCACCGCCCTCTCTGTGAAGAACTTCCTCCTCAGGTTGTCCTTAAATATTTCACCTTTCACCTATGACCTCTAGTTCTAGTCTTACCCAACCTAAGTGGGGAAAACCCTGCTTGCATTTACAATATCTTACTCACTTACTGCCCATTATGCTGCTGGCACTTAGGGCAGCAATGAAGGTCCTCCATCTTGGTCTGCCCTTGGCCATCTTCTCTACTGTGTCCCAGGTTGGATCTACACCCCTTGAAATTCTGTCCATCCAGTTTGATTTAACTTGAGAAAAGGTTCTGTAACCTGGGAGCATCGGTACTTACAGAATGGGCACGTCTTTGCTTTTCTGGGTTTTTATATTCCCTCTTGGCGTGGGTTCTCATAAAAAAGAAAAACTATCCTCCCAAAATTGAAACAGAAGGTTTAATGAGTGGATGTGGGAACTTGGGAGAGGACGCTCGCCTAAGAAAATGCTGCATGGAACAGTCAGATCAGGGTCATCGGGGAGTCCAGGGATGTGGCTTCCCCACCACAATTCTCACAGTTATCAACTGAAGGTCAACTTCTGGCTGTTCAAAATATCCTTCCCAAAGCTGATGTTGTTTAAAGAACACAGAGGCAAAAACTCCAACTATAGGCTGCAAGAGAGACTGCAGATGCTGGAGATCGGGAGCAACACAGGAGATGCTGGAGGGACCCAGTGGGTCAGCATCTATGGAGGGAAATGAACAATCGATGTTGAGACCCTTTGTTAAGACTGCAATGAGGGAGATAGCCAGTATAAAAGGTGAAAGGAGGGATTAGAGTGAGAGCTGGCAGGTGACAGGTGGATCCAGGTCAGAGGGGTATGATGGACAGGGAGGGGATCCTGCAGAATCTCGTGTTACTCTCTCATGGCAATGGTTAGAGAGGGAATGGGAAATGGGCTGAACTGTTACAGAAGCCTGACTACTGCTAGAGTGGGAACGATGTAAGTAGCTGAGATGTGACGGGCTGAGGTAACGAAGGGTTGAAGGAGAAGGAGGAACCTGATGGGAGAGGATGGTGGAGTGTGACAGGGTTGGGCTTGCTGACCGCAAAGTTCTAAACTCCAATGAAGACCTTAAGCCCCTCTCCAATATAAAAAGATCTGCCATACCCTCACTACAGGGAGGTTATACTGTAGCCACCTATCTTTCAAAGGCTAGATCACTTACTTGCTTAGTTGCCAGTATTGTCTATTTGAGTGGTGGGCCCCTCTCTGTATCAAGGAGGAGTGTCATGGTTCCGGTTGGCTGTTCTCCTTTAACACTTCTTTCTCCCTGATTATGCCCTAATTTCAGTCAATTACTGCTAGTTACCCAATTACCGTACATCTGGCTGTCATCAGAGACTGGGAAATAAATACGATGGCGACTCTATCACAGGTTGCCAGTTCATTGGTCAATTCTCGTGTGATACTTCGTTCCCTGTTCCGATTAGAACCGGTAGTTCTAAGTTCCGCTCTAGTTTCTAGAGAGTCCCTGTGAATCCCGTCTCCTTGTCCAGATCTCTCTGGTTTCCTGCTCTACGTTCAGCTCTACGCCAACCTCCCCCAACTGAGTCGACGTGCCAGTGTCTTGCACTTGGGTTCTCCTCCGTCACCCCCATGTAACAAGGAGATACTTCCAGCTAACAAAATAGTTTAAATACAGTTCATTTATGTTTTTAGGGATACACACTTAAATCCAGACGAAATTTTTAAAACTCATTTAAAACTCACAGAGGATTTCTATCTTATAAAAGACATCCAAATTACAAATAACTTCTAAAACACAAAGGATTTCCAAAACATAGGTACATTTCCTATAGGCTAAAAATGACATACCAACAAGTTGCAGATGAACAAATTGTCCATCGAAAAATCAGAAGCAGGGAAATAGATTATAGTCACCCAGTCTTTCTGTCATTCTTCTTGATGTTCCTTGGCCATTCCTAACAAGTCTGACTGCTCTCTAGCATTTATACTGGGTTTTTTTCTGCCACCTGG
This sequence comes from Hemitrygon akajei, assembly GCF_048418815.1. NCBI lineage: Eukaryota > Metazoa > Chordata > Chondrichthyes > Myliobatiformes > Dasyatidae > Hemitrygon > Hemitrygon akajei. The sequence continues at coordinate 20,194,516 of NC_133126.1, forward strand.
GTGACATCACACACATTATATTATTTCAGATACCCTTTTACACAAATGGTCTAAAACCTTCTGGGGACAGTTCATAGACACCCACAATTAATGCTGTGAAGTTTACTCTCTGAATACACAAATCTTCCAACTATTAATAGATCAGCTATTTGATGTGCTAATTGATAATATCAACCTGGTCTGCAAGCTTCCTTAAACGAAATAACTTGGCCAGCGTTGTCTGGTTTGTAACAGGCCAATTAATATAACCCCATTGTCTTACACTGCAACCAGCCTCATGCTATGGACCAGCATCCAGTGCCCTCTAGCCAGTTCTGTTTCTTTGCAAAGCTGTCCTTTTAACTTCAGACTGATCATTGCTTGCCATTTACATTAAGCACTGGAGACAGGCTCCCTTTTACGACAAGAAGTTGAACAAAGAATATTAATTGGAAGTTTAACTTACTCAAAAACAACTCTTTGATCTCTAGGAGTTCCAGCTGCCATGTTAGAAAGCTGAGCTTGGCAACAAAAGGCCCTTTGGCCCTGGGCAGTGACTATCCATCACAAGGCCGTGGAATAAAGAGAAGGAGCTGAGGACAGGAACCAGCGGGAAGGATGTGTGGGCAATGAGCAGATTGAGAGGACAGGGGAGGGAACGGAGAATGGTGATGGGGTTGATGGGTTAAGGGGAAAGCAAAGGGGGTAGGTTTACTGAAGTTAGAGAACTCTACTGTATGTTCATGCCAAATTATAGACTAATTTTCCATATCAAAAAATGCTCCACACAATGAAAAATATTACAAAGGCATCAGCATGTCTGATGGGCAATAAGCTCTGGTTTCTCGGCCATGGGCTGCAATGAGCTCTGTGCGTTGGAATATGGGTGTAAATGGAGTTAGGTTGGGGTTGAATCTTGTACCCAACCTGCTCTATCGGTGCGAATACGGTTTGATGGCCATTTCCCCTTGAACACTAGAGAAACACACACAAAATGCTGGAGGAACTCAGCAGCTTAGGAACCAGCTATGGAGGGGAATAAACAGTTAACGTTTTGGGCTGAGATTCTTAATTAAGCCTGTTATCAGGACAATTGACCCTTCAGTGAGTCTTGATGAAAGGTCTCCGTCTGAAACATTGACTTTTTTCCTCTCAGATTTTGCCAGACATGTTGATTTCCTCCAGCATTTTGTGTGTGTTACTCTGGATTTCCAGCATCTGCAGAATCTCTTGAACATTGCTGTGCTACTGGAGGAGGTGTACTCCCTCATGACAATGGTCAGAGGGGAGATTGGAAGTGGCTAAACTGTTGCATAAACTTGACTATAAACCTACTCGACACTCAGTGATGTCACCTCTCAGTCGAAGGGATTGATTGCCTCGATACACATAACCAGACAGTGCTACTTAGCATCGGAAATCAACTTAGTACCTTTGGTGAAGAGGGAAATTAGCTCTGTTCAATTATTCAATGTTTTACGTTTCCATGCTAACTGGTCAAGTATTTTGTGACATTTTCCCTTTCCCTTTGCCCCATGCCTTGTACTATACCAACAGCCCTCCAACACGTAACCCTTGCAGATAATCCTGTGGGAGACACGAAGCAAAACAACAAGGGAAAGGAACAAATAGCCGGTCAATAAATGCCTTCTCTAAGCTAGTCAACAATACCATTGTGAGGATGTAGCACCATTAATCATCACTGTTAATTAACTTCACTAGAGTAATTATCTATATATTCAGTTACTCTGCTTTCAATAAAAATCTCATAAATCTCCTGTTAGAAAGTACCAATTTTACATTGTCCCAACCTTACCCCTCCTTTTGGTGTTTGGGTTGTGGGTGTTTTATTCTGGCTGACCTTTTCCCAAGTACGACCCCTATTCACCCAAGATACCAAGTGAGATCTGCCCGAGCAAACGTGTCTGCTGCAGTTGGGCACGGCTAGGCTTGCTCTGGAATTACATTTATCAAGCTGTGCCAGACAGGGACATGAAAACCAACTGGTTAACTAGCTTCCCAAACTGCCAGAAATAATGACATTAAAATCAATGGCACTACATAAAAAAACAGTCATATAAAAATATGTGTCATCAACCAGGACATTCTGATGATTGTGTTGTGGGGCAGCCCCAAGCGTCGCCACTCTGCCGGTGCCCACACTAACTAACCCTAACCCCTTTGCCTATAGAATATGGGAGGAAATGGCAGCACCCAAAGGAAATTCACGTGGTCACAGGGAGAACCCCTTATAGGTAGAGGCAGGAATCGGCAATCGTTGGCGCTATAAAATGATTGCACCAATCACTACGTTACTATGTTGCCCAGGTCTATTGAGAATGGACATGAGATCTATTTCCAAATTCATATGGTATGCATCTGAAGGTGACGGTGTTTCCAGCCCCTTCGCCCCTTGCTCTTCTTGACGGTACAGTTACGGACAGGTACTCGTTATGGACAACCGCGGGAATCGAACCTCAATCTTACAGCATTACTCTAACCATTACACTACATACAGTTCCTGTAGTTCTTCCCAACCCTGTAACCTTGTGCAGCAGGTTGGCTGGAAACAGAGGCCACTAAAGAACTGGTAACTAAGGCGACCTGATGGGACACAGGGCGGTGGGGTACGATCCTTCCCATGTGACTGAGCCCGGGGAGGGCGAGGCAATCCAACAGTATCACATCGGTCACAAAGTATAAGGGACAGCCAGCACAGGAACTTGTGTATTCAGGAGCTGCTCCAGCAAATCAATAACTCCCTAAGTAATTATTGTGTGTTTGCATTTCATATTCACTCCCTGTTCTCTACACAAAGAGCTCTATAGACTTTGTAAAGCTTCCATATTGACTGAGCTGACTGCCTGCGTCTGCTGCTAACAAATCTATCACTGAGTGCCTGCTGCTGGTTTAACTTGTCGTTCCATTTAAAGGAATAATGCTTTCTCATTTCAAGTGGCAACCTGAAGACAGAGATCAGCTTTATTTGCTATGTGTACATGGAAACATTAAAACGTACATAAAATGCATCAACGCCAACAACCAACGCAGTCCCACGGCAGCCCGAAGGGTGGCCATGTTTCTGATGCCAATGACCAATGCAGGGCAGCCCACAAGAGTTGGATGCTTCTGGCACCAACTCAGCATGCCCGCATCTCACTAACCCTAACCCATATGTCTTTGGAATGTGGGAGGGAAGTGGAGGACTTGGAGAAACCCATGTGGCCGTGGGGAGAACATACAACTCCTTACAGACAGTCATGGGAATGGAACCCTGATCTTAAAGTGTTGCACAAACTGCTATCATGAGGATTCGACCGAACAAGAACTCACAGAAAGTACGCTGATGGGTTACATCCCAGCCTGGTCTGGCAACTGCTCTGCTCTGGAACAATGGAACCTGTAGAGAGTGGTAAACACTACCTTGCCCACCACAGGCTTCCACCCTGTCCATCTTCACAGAGTGTTGCATCAGGAAGACCAACTTGGCCAGTTCCATTTTTCTCTTCTGCTTTCCAGGAAAAGGTATAGGAGCTTGAAAGCCAGGACACCCAGACCTAGGAATAACTTCTCCACTGCTATCAGACTTCTAATCCAGTCACTGTTTTCAGATCCCATGCCCAGTGGTTCTCAGATGCTTCATTCTACTTCTCTCTGTTATCCCATTATTGTCACTTTAACATTTCTTTTTGCACTAGAGATATGCACAACAATATTTTGTTGTTTTGCGCTCATCTTCGTATTTATTATTAATGTTGGATCCTGGTGTTTTTGTGATGCCGAAACTCTTTGGAAATCAAGGTTGAGCATAAAACTTTGTTGCTTATGGCCATTTTTTTTGAGTATTCCAAGGATTCAAGTTCAAGTTTATTGCCATCTAACCGTACACATGTACACCACTAAACGAAACAACACTCCTCTGGGAGAAGGTATGCAACACAGTACGTAGTCACACAACACATAAAATAAATGAACAAATTATGAGATATTCCAGAAGATTGACATTTAGCATAAGGTGCATTTACGACACAAGTTAAAAAAATAAAGCGCATAAAGAAACTTAATTGATATAGCTGTTGAAGAAAGTGTAAAAATGGGTCTATCTATCAATTGCAAAAAGACAAAATGTATGATGATATCTAAAAAGAAAGAGAATCCTATCTGCAGGCTGAGAATAAACAGGGAAGGCATAAAACAAGTACAGAACTTTTGCTACTTAGGAAGCTGGGTGACATCAGATGGCAGGTGCGACATGGACATCAAAAGAAGAATAAAGGTGGCAAAAGACACCTTTACGAGAATGAAGAGTATACTGACCAACACTAAACTAGGCATGACAACCCGCCTCAGAGTTCTGAAATGTTACGTTTATCCAGTTATGTTATATGGTTCAGAATGTTGGACAATATCTAGTAACATGAGGAAATGAACTGAAGCAGCAGAGATGTGGTTTTTGAGGAGGATGCGAAGAATATCATGGATGAAGCGATTATCTAACGAGGATGTCATGAACAGAGCAAGCACAAATAGAGAAATAATGTATGAGATCATGAAAAGGCAACGTAACTTCATTGGACATGTGATTAGGAAAGAGGAGTTAGAATGCACGGTAATTATGGGAAAGATTGAAGAGAAGAAAGCACGAGGAAGGCAAAGACAAATGACGATGGAGACAGCAGCCAGAGAACTGGAAATGAATACCGATGAACTGATCCACTTGACCTGAAACAGGAGCGTGGGGTGGGCCATGGCAGTCAAAGCTCACACTGGGCATGGCACGTGATGATGATGGTGATGAATGATACTGGCACTTCATAAGTGTTAACACCTGGGAGGTGGGAGTAAAACTAACCAGAAAAGCAGAGAACAAAACCCAGCTCTAACTAAAGAGATACCAACATCCTAGTTTAAAAATTAGTCTACAAGCAACACACACGAAATGCTGGAATACTGGATGAACTCAGCCGGTGAGGCGTCAATGGGAATTAATAAACTGTCACTGTTTTGGGATGAGACCCTTTATCAGTACTGGAAAGGAAGGGGGAAGACACCAGAATAAAAAGGTGTGGGGTGGGGGGGGGGGGGGAAGGGGAAGGAGGATAGCTAGAAGGTGATAGGGGAAGCCAGGTGGATTGGAAAGGTGAAGGGCGGGAGAAGAAGGGATCTGATAGAAGAGGAGAGTGGACCATAGGAGATAGGAAAGGAGGAGGGGCACGGGGGGGGGGAGGGGGGGGACTGATAGGCAGGTGAGAGAGGTAAAGGGCCAGAGGGGTGAATAGAGGAAGAAGGGAGTGGGAGGGAATTTTTTTTCTCTATGAAGTAGCCAGATTGAATTGATGTGACACGTGCTACAGAAATCTACCAGCTTTCTAGAGAAATACAGAAGAAGCTTTACTGTGGATACAATAGGGTCTTTTAAGGGCCTCTTAGATTAGATACATGGAGCTTGGAAAAATAGAGGGATATGCGCTAGGGAAATTCTAGGCAGCTTCTAGAGTGGGTTACTAGGTTGGCACGACATTGTGACCGAAGGGCCTGTAATGTGCTGTAAGTTTCTATGTACAAAGATTGGAAAACTCACTGAACAACTCCACTTACATCGACGATTATATAAAAATACAAGCAAGCATAGGAAAGTTAAATTACAAGAAATACAGCATTCTATAAGCTAACCCAATGTTACCATGTATACTATTTACTCTGAGTTTCACATGAGCAAGGAGATTTGTTGCACCCTGGTGTATCGAGTAACAGACTAATCTGAATCTCAATGCTGTTTTGAGCGGCCACAAAGAGTCAAGTGAACCCACTTGTTGAAGTGTAGTGTCATTTCCCTTTTATTCAGTGTTACCCACATGCTTTCTTGTTTTTTTTTGCATTAACACAACTTGGCAAATAGTTTGAAGTGAACTTTGTTTCAATTTATTTTGTTAATTCACCTTGTGTCTTACTTTGTTTCAGCTGCGGGGTCCAAAACCTGGCAGCCACACTAGCACCCCCGAGGAGAGAGGAGTCCTGGACCAGAAGGGGAGGTGAGTGCTGAACATTGGGACAACAAGTCAAGTCGTCACTTTTATTAACAAGTACAAACACGCTGGATGAACTCAGCAGGTCGGGCAGCATCCGTGGAAATGAGCAGTCAACGTTTCGGGCTGAGATCCTTCGTCAGGACTTCGGTCCTGGCCCGAAACGTTGACTGCTCATTTCAACAGATGCTGCCCGACCTGCTGAGTTCATCCAGCTTGTTTGTATGTGTTGATTTGACCACAGCATCTGCAGTATACTTTGTGTTTACTAAGTCACTTTTATTGTCATTTCGACCATAACTGCTATGTACAGTACATAATAAAAATGAGACGTTTTTCAGGACCATGGTGTTACATGACACAGTACAAAAACTAGACTGAACTACGTAAAAAACAACACAGAGAAAAAAACTACACTAGACTACAGACCTATCCAGGACTGCATAAAGTGCACAAAACAGTGCAGGCATTACAGTAAATAATAAACAGGACAAAAGGACAGTAAGGTGTTACAAGGGGGACATAGGGAGCGGACCCAAATGCAAGACACAGACACTGAACTACCAGGAACAGGACTAGGCATGAGAAGGAAGCAAGGAAAGTGGAGAAGAAAGGATGCTGGACATGACACAGGCCCCAGACGAGACTAGGATTCTGGGCCTGGGCTTGGACTTGACAAGGATAGCAGAACCAGGACATGGAACTGGGAACTAGGAGCCTGGGTTTGGACTCCGAGCCAGAGACTGGCCAAGGACCCAGAACTTGGGTCTTGACTTGGGCTCGGACTCCAGAACCTGGTGAGGACAAAACGAGGCTACAGGACAAGGAGAGGCACAGGACTGGATGTGAGACTACTGGACAGGACAAGGGGATCCCAGCACAGGACGGGGGAACCCCAGCACCAGGCCGGGCAAGCCACATGACAAGACGAGAACTCAAAGCCGTGGCTTGGACAGGACAAGGACCTTGGACGTGACTGGGACCGGACGAGACCCCGAAGCCTTGACTTGGTCGAGGAAGGGACAGGAACGCAGAACACAGAGCCTGAGTCGAGCGAGAGCAGGAACGCAGAGCACAGAGCCTGAGTCGAGGGAGAGCAGGAACGCAGAACACAGAGCCTGAGTCGAGCGAGAGCAGGAACGCAGAGCACAGAGCCTGAGTCGAGGGAGAGCAGGAACGCAGAACACAGAGCCTGAGTCGAGGGAGAGCAGGAACGCAGAGCACAGAGCCTGAGTCGAGCGAGAGCAGGAACGCAGAACACAGAGCCTGAGTCGAGGGAGAGCAGGAATGCAGAGCACAGAGCCTGAGTCGAGGAAGAGCAGGAACGCAGAACACATAGCCTGAGTCGAGGGAGAGCAGGAACGCAGAACACAGAGCCTGAGTCGAGCGAGAGCAGGAATGCAGAACACAGAGCCTGAGTCGAGCGAGAGCAGGAATGCAGAACACAGAGCCTGAGTCGAGCGAGAGCAGGAATGCAGAACACAGAGCCTGAGTCGAGGGAGAGCAGGAATGCAGAGCACAGAGCCTGAGTCGAGGGAGAGCAGGAACGCAGAGCACAGAGCCTGAGTCGAGCGAGAGCAGGAACGCAGAACACGGAGCCTGAGTCGAGCGAGAGCAGGAACGCAGAACACAGAGCCTGAGTCGAGGGAGAGCAGGAACGCAGAGCACGGAGCCTGAGTCGAGGGAGAGCAGGAATGCAGAACACAGAGCCTGAGTCGAGCGAGAGCAGGAACGCAGAACACAGAGCCTGAGTCGAGCGAGAGCAGGAATGCAGAACACAGAGCCTGAGTCGAGGGAGAGCAGGAATGCAGAACACAGAGCCTGAGTCGAGCGAGAGCAGGAACGCAGAACACAGAGCCTGAGTCGAGGGAGAGCAGGAATGCAGAGCACAGAGCCTAGGGAGAGACAGGAACATGGAACACCGAGCCGGGACCCCTCCTTGGGTACAGGACGTAGGGCCGGGACTCATTACACAGAACGATGAACACAATGAGGCAGTTCCCAATGCTAGGTAGCGGCAAAATGGCCAGACAGACCTAGCGAAGGCGTGGACACAGACAGACAGTTCCAAACAGGGCGAGGCTCCAGACACAGGCAAGGCAAGGCACGGCACGGCACGGCATGGCACGGCTCGGCTCGGCTTGGCTCGGCTCCAAGAGGAAGGTGAAGGGAAGGGATACAGACAGGGGGTTTGGACAGGAACAATCCAGCAGCCAGAGGCTGAATCCTGAAGCTATTTATGAAGCCAGCCCAAACAAGAATCAGCTGCCTCAACAGAAACTGGGGAAACCCAGAAAACCTGGAATAAGGAACATGGACCGGACTGTGAACCGGAATGTGGATTTCACGGACCAGACCATGACATAAGGTGTCAGTCCAGGCTCTGGGTATTGAGGAGTCTGATGGCTTGGGGGAAAAAACTGTTACATAGTCTGGTCGTGAGACCCTGAATGTTTCGGTGCCTTTTCCCAGACGGCAGGAGGGAGAAGAGTCCCATCTTCAAGTTGTTGTTGAAGGAAGCACAAACAGTGTGAAGATCTATTTTAGATTTGGACTTGAAATGGTCCCGTCAATCTTCAAAATAAAAGAATATTCTGTGGGAAGTGGAGATCACTGACTGCTCTGTGAATGAACAGATGCAGATTCAATGGGCTGAGTGGTCTCTTTCTGTGCTGTATTCTTCCTGGCTGCTTGGAAGTTGTTGACTTTGTCCAAGGTGATGTAGCCAGCTAAGCACTGGGTCAGTAATTGCCAATCAAAGGGTCAATGCTCCTAAACATGGTTTAACACAATGGAATGAATAATCTGTTTCGGCTGCATTCCAGCAAAAACTCCATCTACAAGTTCTTAGATGATATCACCGTAGTGGGCCGTACCTCAAATACTGATGTTCCAGAGGTCAGGAAGCAGGTAGAGAGCCTAGTGTCTGAAAGCGGACGGTGCACATGCTCCTGTTTACACAAACAATGCTGAGGTAGGGAGGGTTGAGAGCTTTAAGTTCCTGTCCTGGTTGATGTCAAGAAAGCTCACCAGCATCTCTACTTCCTTAGGAGGCCTGAGAAATTTGCAAAACCTCACCAATTTTTTGTCCATGCGCCTTAAAAACCATCCCATCTGCATGTATCACGGCTTGGTATGACAACAGCTCTGCAGGTGACCGCAAGAAACTTCTGAGAGTTGTGGACAGAGTTCAGCACATCATGGAAATTAGTCTTCTCTCCATGGGCTCTGGCTATACTTCCTGTTGCCTTGATAAAGCAACCAGTATAGTTAAAAGACCCCACTCTCCCTGGACATTCACTTTTGTCCCCCTTCCATCAGGCAGAAAACACAAAAGCCTAAAAGCATGTATCACCAGGCTCAAAGACAGCTTCTGTTCCCTAGAATGATAAGATTATTCTCCGGTTTAAGATGGCACTACTGAGGTCAGGTAATAACTTAGTGTAGTTCAAAAGGCAAGAAATATGACTAAAAACATGATTAATAACACTTTTTCTGAGGTAAATTGTGGTAAGCGATCACTGAAAACAGTGAAGAGGCAAACGAGGTGAGGTGGACCTGAGGGTTGAGCCATGCCGATGCAGTGCAGAGTTGTAGAGTAACATGTCTGAGATGGGGTCGGAGATGGGGATGGAGCGAGGGCTTCAGAGAAGAGTTGAGGCAGAGGAGTTTTGGCACCCATCCACCTAAACCAGGAGTGAGGTCGGATTGATCTAAGTGCTAAGCCAAATAGGAGAGGTTGGCAAGGAATAGGCCCAGATTGTATTGCTGTGGCAGGACCCCTGTGCTAGTGCGTGACTCGTTTTGGTGTTTGCACGACTTAAACACTGGCTCAGATAGACGGGAAAGACAGGGTTTTGGGACCAGAGGCGAGGGTCGGGCCAATTCCGCTTGCTTTTCCGAGATGTTCACTTCTGTCTGCGCGGCGCTGAGCCTGTGAGACTACTCTGGCTTCATGTCTGCAAGCTTCACGGCGATTTGCCCCGCAAAATGACGAACTGAGACCGAGGCTATGGGCCTACTCCGGCTTCTCTGGGATTCAGGACTGTAGACTCAACTTGGTTCAGAATGCTGTTGTTTGCATGATTTGTGCTTTCAATTCCTCTTTCTCTGCACATTGGGTGTTGGTCTTTTTTTAAAATTAGGTTCTTTCACCTTTCTTATTTTGTGACTGCCAATCAGCAGATGAATCTCAAGGTTGCATACATTGATAATAAATGTATTTTGAATCCTTTTGAATCTTGACTTCACAATCTACCTCATTGTGACTTTGTGTTTTATTGTCTACTTGTAATATGTAATACATTTACTCCATACTGTAATATTTATTCTGCATTCTGTTATAATTTTACCTGGTCCTATCTCAATGCACTATTGTAATCAAATTTATCAGAATCTGTTAAATATAATCAGCATATGTTGTGTAATTTGTTGTTGTGCAGCAGCATTACACTGGAATACATAATAATTAAATCTGTAAATTACACAAAGTATATATATATACACACAGTTACTATATACTTATATATACTACCTATACTATACTATACTATAGGTATATACTACTTACTATATATACCTATATACTTACTATATATACAAACGTTTGTATATGTATACATAATTACTTATTTAATTTATATATACATTATTTAATTTATATACACACATATATAATATATATATATACATTATATAACATTATATAATATATATATATATACATTTAATTAAATAAGTAATGAGGTAGTGTTCATGGGTTCAATGTCTATTCAGAAATCTGACTGCAGAGGAGAAGAAGTTGTTCCTAAATCATTGAATGCGTGCCTTCAGACTCCTGTATTTCCTCTCTCATCATGGTAGCAATGAGAACAAGGCATGTCCTGGGTGATGGAGGTCCTTAATGATGGATTCTGCCTTTTTGAGGCATTGCTCCTTAAGATATCCTGGATGCTGGGGAACGCTAGTGCCAATGATGGAGCTTACAATTTTTCTGCTGCTTAGTTCGATCCTATGCAGTGACCCCCCCCCCCCCCGCCCCACACCAGACGGTGATACAGCCAGTTAGAATGCTCTCCACACTACATCTGTAGAGATTTGCCAGTGCCTTTAGTGACATACCAAATCTCCTCAGGCTCCTCAAGTCATGCCTTCTTTGTAATTGCATTGATACGTTGGGCCCAGGATATTGACACCCAGGAACTTAAAATTGCTCACTCTTTCCACTTCTGACCCCTCTACGGGGACTGGTGTGTTTTCCCTTGCTTTATGCTTTCGCACTGCACCTCACTTTTCTCATGGTTCCTCGGTACATACGACAAAAAGAAACCGATTCCAACTTCTACACAAGGACAAGAAGTGCTGCTTCCTTGCAAACTCCACTAGTGTTTCCCAAATATGTGCTGGGGAATCATGCCATCAGATTCACCCCGAGAAAGGGAACGCTTCCATTCTATCTGTCATTAGCTCTTTACTTTTTCCCATTTCTTAACCACTCCATATTCCTATCAACTCCCACAGGATCTACCACGCCCCTACCACACACTTGGGATAATTTACAACGGCCAATTAACCCACCAACCCCTGCATATTTGGGACATGGGACGAAGCTGAAGTACCCAGCCTTTTATTTAGTTCTTTCTGTCTGAGGGACAATGCAGTATCATTTTTAAAGTGGAGTCGCTGATTAGTAAGGGCGCCAAAGGTTATGGGGAGAAGGCAGAAGAAAGGGGTTGAGGGGGAAAAAAGTCAGCCGTGATCTAATGGTGGGGAAGACTCGACGGGCTGAATAGTGCTCCTGTGTCTTAAGGTCTTAAAACGACATCTGAGCCCTCTGTGCTTGCTTAGAGACAACAGGCAAAGGGAGCTTTCAGAAGTTTTCAGGAAGCTGCGGGGCCTGGGGGGAATGCTGAGCTGGGAACAGTGACCGGAAGAGCTTTCATCCCTCCCCCTTGGGGCTTTAATTCTATTTTTAAGGGTGTGAAAGGGAGGTACCATCCAAACCTGACTTGTTTTAGAATGGCGTCTGACGCACTAATTGACAGCTCTCTGAATGAGGATGTGCTGCAACTGCATTCTGGGGACTGTACCTGAATGTCAGAACGCGGAATCGTTTGTTCTGGCAGGCTGAGGAGTTAATTGTGCATCGACTCCCAATTTAAAAGCACTGTGGGAGTACTTCCACCACACACGCAGAAGGCAGCTCACTGCTGTCTTCTCAAGGTCGGGTAAGGTCAGTGAGTGCCCGCACAGTCCACATCCTGCGAGTGAGTCCATTTAAAAATATCTTCTTTGTGAGATGGTCATTTCCATAGCTTTTTTGCAGGCGTTCCTCCCTCCAATTCACAGTTTGAAGAGACAGCTGTCTTTGTTACGGTCTGCTTATCTGGTGTCTTTAACTAAGGCCCTTTCAAATGTTACATTGGGGTGTAGAATAGTTATTTTTCTTATAATTTAACTTTCCTGCATTTGCTTGTATTTTTATATTGTCACCGAGATACAAGTGGATTTTCCAGTAATTATGGCACAGTTGCTTCTGTACTTTTCTAGAAAAACATCTATTTTAGCAGAATTAGGCCATTTGGCCCATCGAGTCTGTCTGTCATTCATCATGGCTGATTTATTATCCCTCTCATCCCCACTTCCCTGCCTTCTTCCCTGTAACCTTTGATGCCCTGACTAATCACAAAGCTACCAACCACCACTTTAAAATATACCCAATGACTTTGCCTCCACAGCTGACTGACGCAAAGAATTTCACAGATTCACCACCCTCTGGCTGAAGAAATTCCTCCTCATCCCTGTTCTTAGGGGACCTCCTTCTATTCTGAGACTGTACTCTCTGGTCCTAGGCTCCCCCACAATAAGAAACATCCTCTCCACATCCACTCTATATAGGTCTATCAATATTCAACAGGTTTCAATGAAATTCCCCCCTCATTCTTCTAAGTTTCAGCAACTCCAGGCTCAGAGTCATCAAATGCTCCTCATACCTTAACCATTTCATTCCCAATATAATTCACATGAATATCCTTTCGAACAGGGGCTCCCAACCTTTTGTACCGTGGACCTCTACTATTAACCGAGGGGCCCATGGACCCCAGGTTGGGAACCCTTGCTTTAGAAGCTTCTTAATTTTCTGCAGGAGGAGTCACACCACTTGAATCTGGCTATTTTACAGCTTAATTGTTACCACTGGAATTGTGTTATCTCTCTTCTGACCATGACCACCCTCCTTGGAAGTTTTCATGTTTTATTGTTTTACAACATTGAATCACAGCGGATTTAATTTGGCTTTTTTTCACACTGATCAACAGAAAAAGACTCTTTCGTGTCGAAGTGAAAGTAGATCTCTACAAAGCAATCTAAATCAATTACAAATATAAAATACAAAATAATTAATTGCACCCCCCATTAAATTGCACACCATTCATCACTGGTGCAGCCAACTGGTTTTAGAAGTCATATAATTAGTTAAATGGAGATCTGATTTTGGAGACCTGTGTGCAGTCAAGGTGTTTCGATTGATTGTAGTAAAAGTACACCTGTATCTGGAAGGTCCAACTGTTGGTGAGTCGGTGTCCTGGCAAAAACTACACCATGAAGACAAAAGAACACTCTATGAAACTCTGTGAAAAAGTTATTGTAAAGTACAAGTCAGGAGATGGACACATGAAAATTTCCAAGTCACTGAATATCCCTTGGAGTACAGTTAAGTCAATCATCAAGAACTGGAAAGAATATAACACAGCTGTAAATCTGCCTGGAGCAGGCCATGTTCAAAAACTGAGTGACCAAGCAAGAAGGGGATTAGTGAGGGAGGCCACCAAGAGACCCATGAAAACTCTGGAGGAGCTACAAGCTTCAGTGTCTGAGATGGGAGAGACTACACATACAACATCTGTTGCTCAGGTGCTTCACCAGTCGCAGCTTTATGGGAGAGAGGCCAAGAGAAAACCACTGTTGCAAAAACTCATATGAAATCCTGGTTAGTTTTCCAGAGGTCAACTGGAAGCTGGAGGTTCCTGTGGTCTGATGAACCCAAAGTTGAGTTTTCTGGGCATCAGACTAAACACTATGTTTGGTGTAAGCCAAACACCAGATCTTATCAAAAACACACCATCCCTACTGTGAAGTGTGGTGGTGGCTGCATCATGCTGTGGGGATGCTTCACTGCAGCAGGCCCTGGAAGGCTTGTGAAGGTAGAGGGTAAAATAAATGCAGTAAAATGCAGGGAAATCCTGGAAGAGAACTTGATTCAGTCTGCAAGAGAATCGCGACTAGGGAGAATTTGTGGCTGGACTTGAAAAGGGCTGTTCACTCACGATCCTCTTGTAGTCCGACAGAGCTTGAGCAGTTTTGTAAAGAAGAATGGGGAAAAATTGCAGTGTCCAGATTGGCACAGCTGATAGAGGCCTGTCCACACAGACTCAAGGCTGTAATTGCTGCTAAAGGTACATCTACTAAATACCGACTTGAAGGGTGTGAGTAATGGTTCTCCTTAAACATTTCACCTTTCACCCTTAACCTATGACCGGTCTTTCTAGTCTCACCCAACCTCAGTGGAAAATGTCTGCTTGTATTTACCCTATCGATATCCCTCATAACAGGGCAACAGGGACTGATGAGTTTGCTCTGCTGGGAGCTGCCATTGTCCTGATGGCACAGATGGCCTTGTTTGGTGTTGTAAAGAAGATCAGCTGTAGCTTTACTTGTCACATGTACGTCAAAACACTCCTCTCATCACAGGTTACCCCCAGCTCTCCATTCACGACCCTCATTTCACCTGGTCATCAGGGACCCACCTTGCCTGCAGCCTCTGTTGCCTTCACCTTGTAAATGTGCAGAGACAGAGGAAATCCTCAACCTTACCGAGCTCCCATAGGAATACCATGATTTCGCCATCATTTTTAGTAAACAATATTTCGCTAATAAACTGCAAAATAACAAGCCACAAGGAGCCACAAAAGAGAGAACAGATACTAAACACAGCAGGTAACAAGGTAACTGAAGGCTAGGGACAATTGGTGGAGTCTGGCTGGCAAGGATTGTGGGTGAGAGGTGGGTTTAAATAGGCTGCAGGTGATGAAGTTGGAAACGAGTGGCAGATGACTTCAGTCACCTGGGAGGAGCATGCATGTGCAGGCCTGACTGGATTGCCACCACCCTCCGGTTGGCTCCCAACGGTCCAGTAGGATCTGGATGGGTCCAGTGGAACTCTTCAATGAGTGTTGGATCCAAGATGTAACAGGACAGTACCCAAGATCTCTTCTCCGGCCATATCCTTCCCAGTCGACCAGGTATTGTACGTCCTGTGCACAATGACGTGAATCTATCAACTGGTGAACCGTGTACACTGAACCACCTTCCACCATCTTCGGTTCTGACGTACTGGCTCCTGGGTGTATTTAAAACAGAGATTGATAGGTTCTTGATTAGTCAGGGCATCAAAAGTTATGAGGAGAAGACAGGAGAATGGAGTTGAGAGGGATAATAAATCAGTCGTGATGGGATGGTGGAGCAGACTCGCTGGGCTGAATGGCCTAATTCTGCTCATTGTTTCATGGTGTTGTGGTCTTATGTATGGACAAGAATGATCACCAAGTATACACAGCAAAATCCCACAAATACCAAATGAGAGAAGTGACCAGCTGACCTTTGCTTTTGATGAAAGTTGGATGCTCAGGAACTAGTAGAAGATGGCCCCAAAGCTTAGTCCAATTATTTACTAATCATGGTGGCAATTATTTTCATGTATTTATTTAATTAGAGATACAGCACGAAACAAGCTGTTCTGGCCTTCGAGCTGCACCGCCTAGCACCCTACCACACCAACACTAGCCTAATTACAGGACAATTTACAATGACCAGTAGGTCTTTGGACTGTGGGAGGAAACCGGAGCACTTGGAGGAAACCCACATGCACACAGGAAGGAAAGTTAGAGAGGACACTGGAATTAAACTTCGAACTCCGACATCAGACAGACAGATAGACAGACAGACATACTTTGTTGATCCTGAGGGAAACTGGGTTTCGTTACAGATGCACCAACCAAGAATAATGTAGAAATATAGCAATATAAACCCATAAATAATTAAATAATAATGTTAATCATGCCAAGTGGAAATAAGTCCAGGACCAGCCTATTGACTCAGGGTGTCTGACACTCCGAGGGAGGAGTTGTAAAGTTTGATGGCCACAGGCAGGAATGACTTCCTATGACGCTCAGTGTTACATCTCGGTGGAATGAGTGTCTGGCTGAACGTACTCCTGTGCCTAACCAGTACATTATGGAGTGGATGGGAGTCATTGTCCAAGATGGCATGCAACTTGGACAGTTGGACAATTACATCCCGAGATGTAATAGCATCACTGTGGCAGTAGTGTAGTTGTTTTTAATACAGTGAATCTTGAATACATCGCCTGAAAAATCAGTGGAGACAGGTTCACAAGCATACAACATAAATAAAAAAGACTTTTATTCTCTTAGGGACAGAGGAGGATGGGAGGTGACTTGTTACAGGTGTATAAGATTATGAGAGGCATAGACAGGATAACAATGGCCAACTTCAGAGGACACCAGTTTAAGAGGAGTGGAGGAACGTTTAGGGGAGATGTCAGAGATAGGTTTCTTACACAGAGAATAGTGGGTGCTTGGAACACCCTGCTAGAGATGGTTGATACAAAAGGGACATTTAAGAGACGGTTAGATAAGCACATGCATGAAGTTAAAAGGGATGGTTATGAGTTATGCAGGAGGGAAGGGCTAATAGATTGCGGAGTCATTTTCCGTACACTGGCACAGTGTTGTGGGACGAAGGCCTGTATTGTGTTCACTGTTCTATTTTCTACGTACTTGCAAAGCTGCAGAGAAGCAGCTGGACAGGTGGACTATTTGAGTGAGTCTTTCAGAGGGCTTGCAAGTCAGCACTAGGATGAACAATGAGAATCTATGATTTCAACGAATTCAGGATTAGAGTCATAGAGCGCAGAAGCATAGAAACAGAACCTTCAGCCCATCTTGTCCATGCTGACCTGTAATTCTGCCCAAGTCCATTGATCCACAGCCCTTCATAGCCATCTCAGTCATGCACTGTGATTTCAACAAATTCAAGAGTAGAGTCTTACACAGCATAGAAATAGGGACCTTCGGCCCATCTAGTCCTTTACTGACTTAACTAATGGTTTGTTATGCTGCTGGCACTTAGGGCAGCAATGAAGGTCCTCCATCTCTGTCTGTCTAGTCCATGCTGACCTGTAGTTCCGCCCAAGTCCATTGACTCACACCTGGACCACAGCCCTCCATAGCCATCTCATCCATGCACTGTGATTTCAATGAATTCAAAATTCTGTGATGGAGCACAAAAGCATAGAAACAGGCTTATCTATTCCATGCTGACCTGTAATTCTGCCTAATTCCCATCAACCTGCACCTGGACCAAAGCCTTCCATAGTCAAATCATCCACGCACTTAATCACGTACGTGTTGCAGCCTAACCTGCATCCACCAGCAGGGGGCAGCCCATGCCTAGCAGATAGCTCCTGTTTCGCCAGTTCCAGGTTTGCAGGGCTGGATACTTAATTTCCATTAAATGCCCCTCTCTGACAGTAATTTGCTTTCCTAACCCACCCCAACACTCACCATCATTTGAAAGTTAACGTAATGACAGCTTGAAGTTTATAAAATATATCCAAATGCTCTGTGGAAGTGATCAATACAATTGAAATGAACTGACACTTCATGGAATGCAACAAAGGGTGTACGTATGCAGAGGAAAGATTAGCTTTATTTGTCACATGTACATCAAAACATGAGAGTGAAATGCGTCAAATGAAATCAGTGAGGATTGTGCTTTGCAGTCCACAAATATCGCCATGCTTCCAGTGCTAACAGCATGCCCACAGCTCACAAGTCGAATGTAGGAGGGAACTGGAGCATCCGGAGGAAACCCACGTAGTCATGCGAAAAATGTATGAACTCTTTACATACAGTAAAGGGAACAGCAATGAATTGCTGGATGGGATCATCTGTCATTTTGGCAAAAGGGTAACATTATTCTAGAGGTTTCATAAATGGATGAATTTCTCACAAAAAATTTTTCTTGAAAGGAGAGAGTCATTTAAGAAGTAAGTTCAAAGCTAATGAGATGTGATTTTCAAAACCTCTCTGCCAAAATATACCTTCTCTGATTCTATTAATTATTTCTGTGATCCCCTGTGAGTAATGACTCATTTTACTCAGCCAAAGACATCACAGACCCGGGGAATGACAATAGATACTGCACAGGATTGGAAGAAGCTGCAGCAAGCTCCTTCAAGGGCATTAGCCTCTCCACCATCGAGGACTTTTCAAAAGGCGATGCCTCAAAATGGCAGCCTCTGTTATTAAGGATTCCCGCCATCCAGGGCACGCCCTCTTCTCATTTTTACCATCAGAGATTTCCTCAATGTCTTAGGAACGGCATCTTCCCCTCCATCATTAAATCTCTGAATGGACAATGAGCCCATGAACACTACCTCATCGTTGTAATTTATAGTAGATTTTATGTTTTCCACTGTACTTCTGCCGCAAAACAACAAATTCCACAGCATACGTCAGTAATGATAAACTGGATTCTACTTCTGATGCTGACCACAATGCTTTCAAAATGTTCCCACAAAAATATTATTAATCCCAGGGAAAGCAGTGATGAGCTGGCATTGGAGAGAGTCCCGAGGAGCTTCACAGGAATGATCACGGGAATGGAAGAGTTAATGTTTGAGGATGTTTGATGCCTCTGAGCCTGTACTCGCTGGAGTTGAGAAGAATTGGAGGGGGATCTCATTGAAACCTATCAAATATTGAAAGGCCTAGACAGAGTGGATGTGGAGACAATGCTTCCTTTAGTGAAGGAGTCTAGAACCAGAGGGCACAGCCTCAGATTAGAAGGACGTCCCTTAGAGCAGAGATGGGAAGGAAGCTCTTTAGCCAGAGGGTGGTGAATATATGGAATTTCTTGCCACAGATAGCTTTGGAGGCCAAGTCATTGTGTATATTTAACGCAGAGTTTGAGAGTTTCTTGAATAGTAAGTGTCAAAGAAGAATAGGGAGAAGGCAGAAGAATGGGGTTGAGAGGGATAGTAAGTCAGCCATGATGGAATGGCAGAGCAGACTCGATGGGCCAAATGGCCTAATTCTGCTCCTGCGTTTTATTGTCTAATAGTCCAAATGTTAAGACAGGTCCTTAAATATTAATGCATACCTGAAATCACATATAATTAACTTGCCAGAATAGATGCACGTACGGGTCCATAGAGTTTTAAGCCCAGAGCTATGGATAGGTTACTGTTGGTAGAGGCTGACCAGTATCTTTGCTTGTTTACGTGAGTCCTATTTCTTGAAGTTCTCAATCTACAAGATAAAATTAGGGGAGGTGTCAGAATGAAATAGTGAATCATTGGACTGGCCAAAGGACACTGACTTGTCTTATGGACTAATGCTTTGTTGATATTTTGGGTGACGGTTTTTTTGCATATTCATTCAATAGGTTGTTTTTTAAATTGTGGTTTAATTTCTTTCGGAGCAAAATGATGTGGTTATGATAAAATCGACATAAAAACCAGAGAATGCAGAAAATCATTTGGCAGGCCAGGCAGTATTTATGGAAAGAGAAACAGTTAATGTTTCATGTTGAGGACTCTGTTTGCACGACTAAACTTTGCACTATTCTGTTGAACTGTGCTCATTGCTGTAATTAGTGTTGTATTTATTTTTACCACCTTTAGACCAGAAGACATAGGAGCAGAATTAGGCATTTGGTCTATTGAGTCTGGTCTGCCATTCAATCGTGGCTGATTTACTATCCCTCTCAACCCCATCAACATTGACTCTATCCAGACCTTTCAATCTTTGAGAGCTTTGAATGAGATCCCCCCCCCCATCCCCCGTTTCAATCTTCTGAACTCCAGCAAGTACAGGCCCAGAGCCATCAAATGCTCCTCATAAGTTAACCCTTCTATTCCTGGGATCATTCTTGTGAATCTCCTCTGGATCCTTTCCAATGCCAACACATCCTTCCTCAGATAAGATAAAACTTCTCACAATACCTCAGGTTTACTCTGCGAACCTCACATGAGCAAGGAATTTCAGTGGACCCTGGGTGCATCTGAGAATGAAATAATCTGAATCTTCTTGAACCAATTCCTAGACATTGAGGAAGTTGTAGCTCCACTTTGATGCACACAAAATGCTGGAGGAACTCAGCAGGCCAGGCAGCGTCTATGGAGAGGAATAAACAGTTGACGTTTTGGGCTGAGACCCTTCATCAGGATTAGAAAGGAATGGGGGCAGAAGCCAGGGTAGGAGGAGTGCAAGTTGGCAGGTAATAGGTGAGTCCAGGTGAGGGAAGTGTTTTTGTGGGTTCTGAGCTCAGTGATGAGGTAAATGTGGGAAAGACAGACCCTTCCATACACGGGGCAGGAGAAGACTGACTGGGCAGGCAGGTGGGGAGATAGAGAGGTACTGCCTCCTTCCACTGCTTATGTAAGATAAAGATTAGCTTTATTTGTCACATGTACAGTACATTGAAACATACAGTGGAATATAATATTCTGTGTTAAAACAATTTATGATGTGATAGGGGCTGCCTGCAAGTGTTGCCATGTTTCCAGTGCCAACACAGCAGGCCCACAACTCACTCACCCTAACCAGTGCACTTTTGGAATGTGGAGGAAACCGGATCACCTGGAGAAAGCCCACGCGGTCACATGGAGAACGTACAAGCTCCTTACAGGCAACAGCAGGAGTTGAACCATGATTGCTGGCACTGTAAAGGATATTAAGACCATAAGGTATAGCAGCAGAATTAGGCCATTTGGCCCATCGAGTCTGTTCCACCATTTCATCATGACTGATCCATTTTCCCTCTCAGCCCCAATCTCCTGCCTTCCCCCCCCCCGTATCCCTTCATGTCCTGACCAATCAAAAATCTATCAATCTCTGCCTTAAACATACCCAGTGACTTTGCCTCCACAGCTGCCTGTGGCAACGAATTCCAGAGATTCACCCCTCTCTGGCTAAAGAAATCCCTCCTCACCTTCATTCTAAAAGAATGCCTCTCTGGTCCTCTGGTCTTAGACTCCCCAACTATAGGGAACATTCCCTCCACAGCCACTCCATTGAGGACTTTCAACATTTGATAGGTTTCAATGAGGTCACCCCTCATTCTTCTGAGTTCCAGTGAGTAGAGGCCCAGAGCCATCAAACACTCTTCATACGATAAGGCTTCCAACCCAGGAATCACGCTAACCAGAGCTTCTTTCTGTTCCTTGAGGTTCACCAGAGCACCCAGAAGCTCCCCCTCCACTTTGAATGGTTGTGGGCCTGAGATTTAAATGCGCCTTTTGCAAAGAGACGTTGAGCACATCTGTTCCCATAATTCTTTCAGCAAGTATATCCCTCATTACAATAACACTATCATGCAATTTTACCCAGTCAAACACCTTTGCTGGAGATACAGCTATTTTTGGATTGCATATCTTCATTGCTACAGCTGGAATGTCATCAGGTCTGACTGTATCCTGCGGTCTCAAGTCTTACTTTTTACAGTGTGACTTGCCCCAAGATTGTATTCCTTGTCTAAAATGTTGAATAACCATATAACAATTACAGCACGGAAACAGGCCATCTCGGCCCTTCTAGTCTGTGCCGAACGCTTACTCTCATCTAGTCCCACTGACCTGCACTCAGCCCATAACCCTCCATTTCTTTCCTGTCCATATCCCTATCCAATTTTACTTTAAATGACAACACCGAACCTGCTTCTACCACTTCTACTGGAAGCTCGTTCCACACAGCTACCACTCTCTGAGAAGACAGACCAGTCTCTCCCCCTCTCATACAAAAGCCTGAAAGTGCGTACAACCAGATCCAAAGTTTGTCAAACCTCTATCGACGCACGGTGGAGAGAATTCTGACAGGTTGCACCATGTATTGTCTATGAGATCAAGCCAGGATTTGACTGAGAGAAGCACCCAGGAGTCCTGGTGAAACTGAAGTCACAGGCGTCAAGGAGAAAACACGCACACAGAGGAAAGTAGCTTTGATCGCTTTGAGATCAGTCACTCCAACCCTAAGACTTTGTTTCCTGGGTCTTAGGCCCAGCCATCTTGGGCTGCTTCAAAAATGGTCTTGCATTCAAGGCAGAAACAGGGATGTTAAACAATAGATAACTTGCTGGTCCATGCCGGCACACAACAAAACGTATTTGATACAAGTTTGGAATTGGAATTGGTTTATTATTGTCACATGTACCACCGTACAATGAAAAGCTTGTCTGTTCGTATAGATCAGTACACAGTGCATTGAGGTAAATCAATAGCAATGCAGAATGAAGTGTAACAGCTACAGAGAAAGTGCAGTGCAGGCAGATAACCAAGTGCAAGATTATAAAGAGGTAGATTATGAGGTCAGGGGTTTGTCTTATGATGGTCAGAGTTGATAAATGACAAGCAGAATTTGTTCCACAAATTGACAGACATTGATTGTACACAACACAGGGGAGATATCACATTACACTCAACGTCACCACATTGTACATAACACAGGAGAGATATCCCTTTACACACATCACCACATTGTACATAACACAGGAGAGATATCACATCACACTCAACATCACCACATTGTACATAACACAGGAGAGATATCACATCACACTCAACATCACCACATTGTACATAACACAGGAGAGATATCACATCACACTCAACATCACCACATTGTACACTACACAGGAGAGATATCACATCACACTCAACATCACCACATTGTACACTACACAGGAGAGATATCACATCACACTCAACATCACCACATTGTACACTACACAGGAGAGATATCACATCACACTCAACATCACCACATTGTACACTACACAGGAGAGATATCACATCACACTCAACATCACCACATTGTACACTACACAGGAGAGATATCACATCACACTCAACATCACCACATTGTACACTACACAGGAGTGATATCACATTACACTCAACGTCACCACATTGTACATAACACAGGAGTGATATCCCTTTACACACATCACCACATTGTACACTACACAGGAGAGATATCACATCACACTCAACATAACTACATTGTACATAACACAGGAGTGATATCACATCACACTCAACATCACCACATTGTACACAACACAGGAGAGATATCACATCACACTCAACATAACTACATTAGAATAGACTGTAGAACAACACAGCCCACGATGCTGTGCTGATCATAATGCCTGTGTATCATCCATATCCCTCCATTCCCTTCATATTCATGTGTTTATCTAAAAGCCTCAAACTCCAACAAAGCGCTTGATTCCACTACGACCATATCAGGCACCTACCGCTCTTGTTACCTTTAAAAAATCCCTCTTGTTACCTTTAAACCACCCCTCTAATCTTAAAAGCATGTCCTCTGGTGTCTGGCATTTCCACCCCAAGGAAAATGTCCTGTCTGTCCTAAACGTTAAGAGATTCTGCAGATGCTGGACATCTTGAGCAACACTAATTAAGTGCCGGAGGAACGCAGCAAGTCAGACGGCAACTAAGGCGGGGAATAAACAATTGACGTTTTGGGCCAAGACCCTTTGTCAGGACCAGAAATGAAGGGGGGAAAAGCCAGAATAAGATTGTGGGCAGAGGGGTAGGAATATAAGCTGTCAGGTGCTTGGTGAAGCCTATCTTACTTAAATCCCCTCCCCCTTCCACCTCACCTGGTTTCCTGTAATTTAAAAGATCTCTGACATGCCTCCCTTAGGCTCTAATGCTCTAGGAAGAACAAAACTAGTTTGTCCAACCTTTCCTTATCTCTCGTACCTTCTAAACCCTGAAGCATCTTAGTAAACTTCTTCTGTACCCTCTTCACAGTCTCCATATGCTTCCTATAATGGGGCAACTGGAAATGCACACAAAACTCCAATTGCGGTCTGAATAAAGTTTGACATAGCCACAGCATGACTTCCTTCCTCATATTCTCAGCACCCCTACCAATGAAGACAAGCATTCCATTCATTTTCTTTATCACCTTATCCACATGTGTAGCCACTTTTAGTGAACTATGGACTTGGATCCCAAGATCCCCCTGTTCCTCAAATGTTATTAAGTGGTCTGCCATTAACTGTACCCTTTCTCCATTCATTTGACCTCCCAAAGTGCAACGTCTCAGCTGAAACTTCTTTGCCCATGTCTGCAATTGATCTGTATATTACTGTTTTCTTTGATAGTCCTCCAATCTTGGTGCCATCTGCAAACTTGCTGATCCATTCATCTACATTCTTATCCAAATCATTGATCTATATCACAAGCAACAGAGATCCCAGCACTGGTCCTTGAGAGATACCAACTATTCCACAGCTGAGCAGGTCTTTAGATGCTGTATGTTCATGGCAAGGGCCTGAAGCAGTAAGAGTTCTGCTTTCTTTTACATTCACCAC
Source organism: Hemitrygon akajei (assembly GCF_048418815.1). NCBI lineage: Eukaryota > Metazoa > Chordata > Chondrichthyes > Myliobatiformes > Dasyatidae > Hemitrygon > Hemitrygon akajei. The sequence goes on from NC_133126.1 coordinate 20,219,007, forward strand.
CTGAGTATTTTGCACGTTGAGCTTTATGGTTGAAAAGACAGAAATTGCCTTGTGTCTCCACAGATTCGAAAGCAAGTTGCCATTGCACTGGAACCTTAGGAGGATCTGAAGTAAAAATCAAAGGCTTTCTATTAAATAAAGATCCCAGTCTCACTGGCTTGTCTGAATTATTATTTCTCAGCTAAGCATTAACACAGGCACTCATAGATGTCACTGCAAGTGTATTTGTAAGGAAACCAGCTTTCATCACTGACCTATGCAGTAACCCGGCTTCCACAACCTGCACAAACTCACTTAACATAGAACTCAGGAGGCTGCTGAATGAAGGGCTCTCCTCCACAGTTCGAGCACAGCTGCACCTCGCTGAGGGATCAGGTATTAAAACACTTAAGTTCAGTGAGGCTGCCCACTGGATACCCACGGAACGTGTCTTACCCATTAAGTTTCAAAATTCAAATTTATTTATCATGAGTACAACAAAAGGTTGAATTAAGTGTATCATTTCCCTTTACAGCCAACACACCTGAGGGTGAGCAGGGGGCAGACCGTAAGTGCCGTGATTCATTCCGGGTGACAACAAAGCCTGCACACAATGCTCAGCAGAACAACACAAAACAGAACAAGCACCAAAGCAACAACAAAGCCTCATTCCTCCCTCCCACTCATGAACATATACAGTCTTTTAACCCCAGGGCCAGCTTCCAGCAGACTCAGACTTATTAAAATGTAAGGGAAATTTTTACATAATTCATGCCAAACAAAACCCTCTGGCTTTGAGAACTTACTTCTGGGAGAGTGGAATCCTCATTATAAAAATTGGAAAATAATTTCACTTTTTGTCCTTCAATTTCTTTCAATTTCATATTGCTTTCCCTTTTCTCCAATACTTCCTGTATATGAACATAGAACATTATAGCACAGTATTGGCCCAAAGTGTTGTGCTGACCTTTTAACCTATTCTAAGTTAAATCTAACCCTTGCTCTGACAAATTCCTCTATTTTTCTATTATCCATGTGCACCAGGCTACTGTGGGAGGCAAGGGAGGAGATTGCTGAGCCTCTGGCAATGATCTTTGCATCATCAATAGGGATGGGGGAGGTCCAGAGGATTGGAAGGTTGCGAATGTTGTTCCTTTATTCAATAAAGGGAGTAGAGATAGCCCAGGAAATTATAGACCAGTGAGTCTTACCTCAGTGGTTGGTAAGTTGATGGAGAAGATCCTGAGAAGCAGGATTTATGAACATTTGGAGAGGTATAATATGATTAGAAGTAGTCAGCATGGCTTTGTCAAGGGCAGGTTGTGCCTTACAAGCCCCATTGAATGTTTTGAGGATGTGACTAAACACATTGATAAAGGAAGGGCAGTAGATGTAGTGTATATGGATTTCAGCAAGGCATTTGATAAGGTACCCCATGCAAGGCTTTTTGAGAAAGTAAAGAGGCATGGGATCCAAAGGGCCATTGCTTTGTGGATCCAGAACTGGCTTGCCCACAGAAGGCAAAGAGTGGTTATAGACGGGTCATATTCTGCATGGAGGTCAGTGACCAGTGGTGTGCCTCAGGGATCTGTTCTGGGACCCTTACTCTTCATGATTTTTATAAATGACCTGGATGAGGAAGTAGAGGGATGGGTTAGTAAGTTTGCTGATGATACAAAGATTGGAGGTGTTGTGGGTAGTGTGGAGGGCTGTCAGAGGTTACAGTGGGACATTGATAGGATGCAAAACTGGGCTGAGAATTGGCAGATGGAGTTCAACCCAGACAAGTGTGAAGTGGTTCATTTTGACAGGTCAAATATGAGAGCAGAATATAGTATTACTGGTAAGACTCTTGGCAGTGTGGAGGATCAGAGGGATCTTGGGGTCCAAGTCCATAGGATGCTCAAAGCAGCTGCGCAGGTTGACTTTGTGGTTAAGAAGGCATATGGTGCATTGGCCTTCATTAACTGTGGAATTGAATTTAGGAGTCGAGAGGTAATGTTGCAGCTATATAGGACCCTGGTCAGACCCCACTTGGAGTACTGTGCTCAGTTCTGGTCGCCTCACTACAGGAAGGATGTGGAAGCCATAGAAAGGGTGCAGAGGAGATTTACAAGGATGTTGCCTGGATTGGGGCGCATGCCTTATGAGGATAGGTTGAGTGAACTTGGCCTTTTCTCCTTGGAGCGACGGAGGATGAGGGGTGACGTGATAGAGGTGTATAAGATGATGAGAGGCATTGATCATGTGGATAGTCAGAGGCTTTTTCCCAGGGCTGAAATGGTTGCCACAAGAGGACACAGGTTTAAGGTGCTGGGGAGTAGGTACAGAGGAGATGTCAGGGGTAAGTTTTTTACTCAGAGAGTGGTGAGTGCGTGGAATGGGCTGCTGTCAACGGTGTGGAGGCAGATATGATAGGGTCTTTTAAGAGACTTTTAGATATGTACATGGAGCTTAGAAAAATAGAGGGCTATGGGTAAGCCTTGTAACTTCTAAGATAGGGGCATGTTCGGCACAGCTTTGTGGGCTGAAGGGCCTGTATTGTGTTGTAGGTTTTCTATGTTTTTATGTTTCTATCTAAGAGTTTCTTAAATGTCCCTATGGTATCTGTTCTACCACCATCCCTGCAGGGCATTCGGTGCACTTACCACTCTGTGTAAAGGACTTACCTCTGACTTCTCCCCCAGATATTCCTCCAATCACCTTAAAATTATGCCTCCTTGTCTTAGCCATATAGATAAAAAAAAAGCTGTGAGTTGCAAGATGTTTTGCCTTATCATCATACACACAGTGGCCACTTGATTAGGTATATCTGTATACTTGCTTATTAATGCAAATATATAGTCAGCCAATCATATGGCAGTAACTCAACACATAAAAGCATGCAGACATGGTCAAGAGGTTCAGTTGTTGTTCAGACCAAACATCAGAATGGGGAAGAAATGTCATCTAAGTGACCTTGACGGAGGAAAGATTGCTGGTGCCAGAATGAGTTGATTTGAATATCTCAGATATTGCTAATCTCCTGGTATTTTCATGCACAACAGTTTCTACAGTTTACAGAGAACGGTGTGAAAAATGACAAAAAAATAAAACCCAGCGAGCGGCAGTTCTGTGGGCGAAAACACATTGATGACGGAAGGTCAGAGGAGAATAGTCAGACTGGTTCAAGCTGACAGCAACTCAAATAACCACACGTTACAGCAGCGGTGTGCAGAAGAGCATCCCTGAAAGCAGAGCATGGTGAACCTCGAAGTGGATGGGCTACAGCAGCAGAAGACCCCGAGCGTACACTCGGTGGGCGCTCCTGTACCTAATAAAGTGGCCATAGAATGCATGCCTTTTACCATCTTGAACACATGTGACTTAATTTTAAAATCATTGCGCTCCCTAGTTTAGACTTGGCATGCCTCAGGAAAAGAGAATGTTTGGTCAAGTGTTGAAGAGATATGCTCCATTTTCCTTATTCACCTGGGTCCCAGATCTTCATTGGAGGAAAATGTGTTTGTTCAGATGCTTCATGACAGCAGGAGACAGAGACTGCAGATGCTGGAACCTAGTTATTTAAAAAAATCTGCTGAAGGAACTCAGTGGGTCAGGCAGCATCTGTGAAGGGAAATGGAAGGTGAAATCTTCAGATTGAGACCCTTCACTTGGACTGAAAGTTGGAAGGGAAATGGCCAATATAAAGCAGTGAACCAGAGGTCAGGGCAAAAGCTGGCAAGTGATAGGGTGAGGAGGGTGATTTGTCGATGGAGTCATGGGGGAGGGATGGTTGGGGATGGTGACAGAGGCTGGGAGGAAATGAGTGGAGGCAATAAAGTGCTGAAGATTATAAAGATTAATGATGTAATGCTGAGGCTTCATAGGGCATTGGTTAAACCAGCTGTAAGCAGTTTTGGGCCCCTTATGTATTGAGAAAAGTTGCTGGCATTGGAGTGGATCCAGATGATGTTCACAAGAATGAATCGGGGAATGAAAGGGTTAACGCTTGTGGAGGGTTTGAGGGTTCTGGATCTGTACTTGCTGGAGTTTAGAAGAATGAGGGGGAATCTCATTGAAATCTATTGAATATTAAAAGCCCTAGATAGAGGGATGTGGAGAGGATGTTTCCTTTTGTGGGGGAGCCTAGGACCAGAGCATACAGTCTCAGAATACGTGGATGTTTCTTTAGAATGGAGATGAAGAGGAATCTTTTTGGGCAGAGGGTACTGAAAGCATGAAATTTCTTGCCACATATAGCCCTGGAGGCCAAGTCATTGGGTATATTTAAAGTGGAGGTTGACAGTTTCTTGATTTCTAGGGCACCAAAAGTTGTGGGGAGAAGGCAGGAAAGATAAATCAGCCGTCATCAAATGGTGGAGCAGACTTGATGGACCGAAGGACCTAATTCAAGTCTTATGATTGCAAGATCTATTAGGAAAGGCAGGTAAAGAGTGGAGTGTAATAAGAGAGGAATGGAAACCAGAAGGGAATTGTGGGAAGATGGGACTGGGAACCCAATGGGGGAACTGGGTGCCGGACAGATAGAACAGGTGAGGGAGGGGAATGAAACACAGTGAAGGGGCTGGAGTGTGTTTTATTTGGAAAGAAGGGGCTTTCTGAGAGGACCTGGGGAGATCAGAAGAAGAGAGAAAGGGAGCAGGAGGCCAATCAGGAGCCCGTAAGAAGCCTTGTTGGCAGCCATAAGTTTGACGAGCATCATGATCTGTGCAAGGGTTGCTAATAACAATCCAAGTCCATGGTGATTCTGGGTGCAGAGAAACTGCTGGTGAATCACACTAAATGTAGACATCAGCCCATCCCACAGGGCATGAACTGGATCTGTAAAAAGTAGGAGGGAGGGTATTGGTATTGGTTTATTATTGTCCCATTTACCAAGATACAGTGAAGATCTTGTCATGCATGTTGTTCATGTAAATCAAATCATTACTCAGTGCACGGAGGTAGAGCAAGCTAAAGCAATAACAATGCAGAGTAAAGTGAAACAGAGCCGTGCAGGTAAACAATAACATGCAAGGTCACAATGAGATAGATTGTCAGGTCAAGAGTCCATCTTATTGTACAGAGGTCTGATCAAGAGTCAGATAACAGTGGCATAGAAGCTGTGGCAATGAATCATGAGCCTGGTTTCAGACTTCTGTTATCTTTTGCTGATGTGAGAGGGGAAAAGAAAGAACATCCAGTGTGGTTGTGGTCTTTGATTATTCTGGCTGTCTTACCGAGGCAGCGAGAAAGAGGGCAGGCTGTTTTCCGTGATGTGCCGAGCTGGATCTACAAGTGTTCTACAGTTGCTCGTGGTCACGTACACAGCAGTTGCCATAACAGGCCATTATACATCCTCCAGGAGGGGACGATGGCCTGAGCCGTGTCCACAGATCTCTGCAATCTCTTGCATTGTTGGGCAGAGCAGTTACCATACCAAGCTGATTCAGTTCTATTCAGGAATAATCCAGTCTGTTCTCTGTTCGTCCATCACTGTCTGGTTTGGATCAGCTACCAAACAAGACAAGAATAGACTCCAAAGAACCGTCAGGGGTGCGGAAAGGATTATTGGTGTGAAGCTGCCCTCGATCCAGGACTTATATGCATCTAGAGTCAGGAAGCGAGCAAGCAGCATTATTGTAGACCCATCACACCCTGGACATCACCTGTTCCAACTCCTTCCTTCTGGTAGGCGCTTTAGATCACTGTATGCCAGGACAAATAGGTACAAGAACAGTTTCTTTCCGTATGCCATCAGTCTTACGAACACTTGAATTTTAGTCTATTATAAATCAAGTCCACCTGTACATTCAATGAGGTGGACCTCATTGTATATAGTTTATGATTATTTGCACTATTGTTTTTAATTCTGTACAGAGAGAGCTCAGGGAAACCGGCATCAAATTCCCTGTATGTGTCCTCGTACTTGGCGATAATAAAGGATTCTGATTCTGAAGCTGTGATGCATCCAGACAGGATATTTTCTATGGTGCGTATATAAAAAACTGGTGAAGGTCAACGTGGACATGCCAAATTTCCTTAGCCTTCTGAGGGTGCAGAGGCTCTGGCGTTAACACAGTTGGTCCCAGCATAGTATGGGAGAGGCTGAGGCCATTTATGGTGGAAGTGGGACATTGAAAATAATCTAGCAGCGAAGGTTAGAAGCAATGACATTTAATGACAATGGGGGCTGTGGAGGAAGGAACAGGTCCAGCGTCGAGGGGAAGTCAGAAAGTAGAAAGTGAATACTAGGTTCTGACATTTAGCAATGTACAGTTCTAAAAATAATGCATAACTGTAACAGTGGTGTCTGAAAAGAGGATGCTGTCCAAGTTGCATGCCATCTTGGACAATGACTCCCATCCACTCCATAATGTACTGGTTAGGCACAGGAGTACATTCAGCCAGAGACTCATTCCACCGAGATGTAACACTGAGTGTCATAGGAAGTCATTCCTGCCTGTGGCCATCAAACTTTACAACTCCTCCCTCAGAGTGTCAGACACCCTGAGCCAATAGGCTGGCCCTGGACTTATTTCCACTTGGCATGATTAACTTATTATTATTTAATTATTTATGGTTGGTGCGACTGTAACAAAACCCAATTTCCCTCAAGATCAATAAAGTATGTCTGATTCTGATTCTGAAATTTACTAGATGTTATAAGCCAAAGTTAGAGTCAAAGTTAATGTTCATGGAAAAATTTTCTACAGCATAGCTTAGGTTATGAAGTTAAGGGCACAGCTATGGCATAAAATGTAAGAAGAGGACATGAGAAGCTTTCTTGGAAATGTGATTTATGGGAAGTACCTGAACCTGGAATGGATACTGAAGAGTAATTTAGCTCATAGAAAAGAGTGTGCTGTTAACAGAACTACAGAGTCTCCGAGCCTATAACTGCTTCTGTAAATAATACATTTTATGATTTAGTATCTGCAGATAATTAGCTGTTGATATAATTTTGGTAGATGATGGTTTGCATGGGATTTAGAGCATTTCAGCACAGAATTAGGCTTTTTGTCCCATCTAGTTTGTGCCTGCCTGTTTTTCTCCCTTGTCCCATCTACTCACATCTGGACCATATCACTCCATACCTTGTTCATCCATGTACCTATCCAAATTTCTCTTAAATGTTGCAATTGAACCTGTATCTACCATCACTGCTAGCAGCTCATTCCACATTTGCACCAGCCTCTGAGTGAAGCAGTTCCCTCTCAGGTTCCCCTTAAAGATTTCACCTTTCACCCTAAATCTATGTAACTTGTTCCAGCCTTGCCCACCTCAGCGGAAGAAACCTGCTTGCATTTACCAAATCTACACCCCTTATATTTTTGTGTACCTCTATCAAATCTCCCCTCTTTCTTCTACACTTCAGGGAATAAGGTCTTAACCTGTTCAATTTTCCCTATTACTCAGATCCTAAATTTCCAGCAACATCCTTCTAAATTTTCTCGCATTCTTTCAAGCCTATTGATATCTTTCCTAAAGGTAGGTGACCAGAATTGCACAAATGTCTTATACCACTTCAATATAACCTCCTAACTCCTGTACTCAGTGCTCTGATCTATTAAGGCCAATATGCCAAAAGATGTCTTTACGACCCTAACTACCTGTAACGAGTTATGGATCTGTATTTGCAGATCCCTTTGTTTTACATTTAGTACCTTTAACATTCACTGTATAATTCCTACCCTTTTTTGTTTGTGAAGCGCAACACCTTGCACTCGTCTGCATTAAATTCCATCTCCCTTGCACTTGTCTGCATTGAATTCCGTCCGCCATTTTTCAGTCCATTTTCCCAACTGGTCCAGATCACTTTGCAAGCTTTGATAGCCTTGCTCAGTGTCCACTATACCCCTCAACCTTGGTGTCATCGCCAATTTGCTGATCCAGTTAACCTCATTATGATCCAGATCACTGGTATGAATGATAAACAACAAAGGACTCAGCTCTGATGCCTGCTGCACTCCACTAGTCACAGGCCTCCAGTCAGAGAAGCAACCATTTACTAGCAATCCCACAAAACCAACGTCTAATCCAATTTAATACTCCATTCTGAATGCCAAGCGACTGAAACTTCTGGTCCAGCTTCCAATGTGGCACTTTGTCAAAGGTCTTGTGGAAGTCCATGTAGACAACATCCATTGCCTTTCCTTTAACAATCTTCCTTGTAACCTCCTCAACAAATCTATAAGATGGTTAGACATGACCTACCATGCATAAAGCCATGTTGACTATCTTTAATCATGCCATATCCATCCAAATACTAATATACTCTGTCTCTTAGAATACCTTCCAATAAGTTACCCACAACTGATGCCAGTCTCACCAACCTGTAGTTTCTTGGCTTATTCTTATAGCCTTTTCTGAACAAAGGAACAACTTAAGCTATCCTCCAGTTCTCCAACACCTCAACTAACCACATTTTTAAACTGGATCAGCAAGTTTGTGGATAATACCGCGACTGGGGAGTGTAGCGGTGAGCGAAGAAGGCCATCAAGGCTTGCAGTGGGATCTGGACCAGCTGGAAAGATAGGCTGAGAAATGGCAGATGGAATTTAATACAGAAAAGTGTGAGGTGTTGCACTTTGGGAGGACAAATTAGGTTAGGACTTACACGGTGAGTGGTAGGGCACTGAGTAGTGCAGTAGAACAGAGGGATCTGGGAATACAGATCCAGAATTCCCTGAAATTGGCATCACATGTAGATAAGGTCATAAAAAGAGCTTCTGGCACATTGGCCTGCATAAATCAAAGTTGAGTACGGGAGTTGGGATGCTATGTTGAAGCTGTATAAGACATTGGTAAGGCCTAATTTGGAGTATTGTGTGCAGTTTTGGTCACCTACCTACAGGAAAGATGTAAATAAGATTGAAAGAGTGTAGAGAAAATTTACAGGGATGTTGCCAAGACTTGAGGACCTGAATTGTAGGGAAAGTATTAGTAGGTTAAAACTTTATTCCCTAGAATGTATAAGATTGAGGGGAAATTTGATAGAAATATACAAAATTATGAGGAGCATGATTATGAGGATAAATGCAGCAGTCTTTTTCCTCTGAGGTGTGGTGAGACTAGAACTAGAGGTCATGGGTTAAGGGTGAAAGGTGAAATGTTTAAGGGGAACATGAGGGGCAACTTCTTCACTCAGAAGGTGGTGAGAGTGTGGAATGAGCTGCCAGAAGAAGTGGTGCATGCGACTTAAATTCAACATCTAAGAGAAATTTGGACAGGTAAATTGATAAGAGGTCCAGGAGCAGATCGAAGTTAAAGTAAATTTATTATCAAAGTACATATATATCATCATATACACCCCTGAGAATTATTTTCTTGTGGGCATTCATAGTAACAATTAATGTGCAAAAGATAACGAACCGTGTAAATACAAAAAGAAAAAAAGTAATAATAATAAACAAGTAAGCAATATATATTTAGAATATAAGATGAAGAGTCCTTGAAAGTGAGTTAATAGTTCAGCATGGAGTAGATGGGCTGAAGGGCTTGCTTTTGTGCTGTAGTACTGTCTGACTCTATTCAGACTGCGGGGGTATCTTGGAATTCCACACAAGTTGTTACTGAGATCTCATGACATACTTACATTTTAGAAAAGGGCCCATTAAGGTGTGATCCAATCCCTGTTCCCACAATAATGCAAAAGTATTCACCAACTACCTATCTGACCAGCAGAAATGTCCAATCAAAGGAGATTCCACAGACCCTCCTTACTGAAGCCCCTTCCCTCATGAATCCTTTAGTCTGGGATCGTTGAATGTTGTGATCTGCTCTGAAAAACCACGATGATTTACTTGCCTCTCCCAAACAGCTCTTGTCCGGACTGCTGGAGTTACTTGACCTCAGTTGAAAAGGATGAACTTATAATTACAAAGTTCAAAGTAAATTTATTATATGTCACCATGTACTAATCTGAGATTAATTTTCTTGCACGCATTCACAGTAAATACAATAGATCAATGAAAGTGAAAAGTGCCCCCCCCCAAGTAACTCTTTTTATCTCATAGAAAGTAGAACATTACAGTACAAAAGAAGGCCTTGGGTCCATTGTGTCTGTAACCTAGATCTCCTCAAGTACAACTGCCAACATCAACTGCTATCCAACCTGAAAGGATTTAACTGTAAAAGTTACTAGCTTTGACTATAAACTTAAAAAATAATTAAAATGAAATACTGTATGTACTTATCCATCACTCACTCCTATTCTGAACCTGCTGCACTCCAAATTCATTATACAAAACCACAGGCATCAGAATTTTGGATGGCATCAGATAGAAAGGGGTTTGGAAGATGGGAAGCTGGTCAGGCAAGCAAGGAAAGGTGAATTTGAGACCGGTGGAGCAGGGATTCTGTGTTTGATAAGTGACCTGTCAAAACTCACTGGCCACAGTGAGTAGGCACTTAGGCAAAATAACAGGAGGCAATGAACAACCTTGAAACTGAGCTCTAGCAATTGACCAAAGGAAATCAATGTGAGAGAAAAGGGACAAAACTCGTCGGCAGAAAAATCAATGGGTACAAGACTTTTGAGCGTAAATAAGGCTTGGATTTTTCATAAACCCAAGAGATTCCACAGATGCAGGAAATCCAGAGCAACACACACTACAAGTGCTAAGGGAATTCAGCAGGTCAGGCAACATCTATGGAAATAAATGAACAGCCGAGGTTCTGGGCTGAGGCCCTTCATCAGGACTGGAAAGGAAAGGGGAAAATGCCAGAATAAAAAGGTGGGAGGAGAGGAAGGAGGACAAACACAAAGATAATAGGAGAAGTCAGGAGAGGAGAGAGGACCATGGGAGGAGGAGGGAAACCCGGGTGAGGTAATAGGCAGGTGAGGAGAAGAGTAAAGAGGTCAGAGAGGGAAATAAGAGAGAAGGGGGAGGGGAAAAGGGAAAAAAAAACGAAAAAAGATTACTAAATACAATTGACGACTCCAACAGATTTGCACACTAAGTGTTCACCCACCTGGAAAGACTGTTTTTGGTCCAGAATGGAGGTGAGAGAGGAGGTGTAATGGCAGGTGTAGCATTTCTGTTATTTGTAGAAATATGTGACAGGGAGATTAGCGGGGAGGGATGAATGGACAAGAGATTCACAGAGGGAGCGATCCCTGTATAAAATGGAGAGTAGGAGGGAGGTAAAGATGTGTTTGGTAGTTGGATCTAGTTGTTCAGTAACCTACTGTATACAGGTATTTTGAAAGCCGAACCCTTACAGCAAAACGTAGTCCTAGACCACCCCCCCGTACCTAACAAAGTAGGCACTGAGAGTATCTCTGTATGTTCACGGTCTTCTGCTGATATGGCCCTTCCACTTCAAGGTTTGACATGTAGTGCATTCAGAGATGCTCTTCTACACACCACCGTCATAACACGTGCTTATCTGAGTTACTGTCACCTTCCTGTCAGCATGAACCAATCTGGCCATCGTCCTCCAACCTCTCACAGTGTTTTTGCCCACGGAACTGCCGCTCACTGTTTATTTTTTGTTTTGTTTTTCACACCATTCTTTGTATACTCCGAAGACAGTTGTGAATGAAAATCCCAAGAGTTCAGCAGTTTCTGAAATACTCAAACCTCCCAGTCTGACACCAACAATTATTCCTTGGTCAAAGTCACTTAGATCACATTCCTTTCCCATTCTGATGTTTGGTCTGAACAACAACTGAACCTCTTGACCATGTCTGTGTGCTTTTATGCATTCAGTTGCTGCCATATGATTGGCTGACTACATAATAGCATTAATAAGCAATTGTACAGATATACCTAATAAAATGGACATGGAGTATATGTTGATGAGTAAAAATGTACTGTGAACTCACAGTTTTATTGATCTATATGGCTAATACAAGGGGCATAATTTTAAGGTGACTGGAGGTAAGATGGGGGTGGGGATGTCAGAGGTAAGTTGGGTTTGTGAATTGCCCTTTCTGAGTGGTGCTGAAGGCAGATACATTAGGGGCATTTAAGAAACATTTAGAAAGGCACATGGATGATCAAAAACTGGAGTGCTATGTAAGGGAGAAGGGTAAGATTGATCTTAGAATAGGTTAAAAGGTCGGCACAACATTATGGGCCGAAGTACCTCGACTGAACTATAATGTTCTATGTTTCTGTCATATATTTTTAAAATTCTAAGATTCTTGATGGTGATTAAAATTATTTTTAGGTAATACTGTAAACTTTACATCCAAGTAAAAATAAATGCCTGTTCAGCCCCAAAGAATTAGAATCAATTCTGAAAATATATCAGCAGTGAAGTGCTGTTCTGGCCGTAATCCAATCCAGCCTGAACAGTATATTGCTATTGATCTGTGTTGCAGACAGTCTGTACATCAATGCATTTCAGACTAAAGAAATCTCTTGCTTCGCCAGGTTCTGTAAGATCTTTGACACTATAAAGACAAACTTTGAATCCTGTGGGAACAGGACAACATCTGTACAGTTATCACTCCAAGTCCAGTGCTTTTTAAAAACAAGGGAACCAGTTGTTCAGCGGCTGTATGACACAGTCTCGAGAATCCAATGTTCAGACAAGGTCTCGGCTGAGGTAGTGGCAGTGCCTAAGGCACTGCATGTGGCTTCAGTGAGGGAACTGCAGAACACTCAGCTCGGACTCACTCTGTCTGGTATCAAGTCGTTCACTGGAAGCCTCAGATGTGTTCAGAGTTCAAACCTTAAAGTAAAACTTATTATCAAAGTACGTATGCATCACCATATACTGCCCTTTTCTTATAAGCACTCACAGTAGATGCAAGGAAACACAATAGAATCAATGAAAAACTACACGCAAGCAAAGACCAATGAACAACCACTGTGCAAAAGAAGGCAAGATGTGAAAATAAAAAAAAAACAAATAATAATAATAGTAATAATAATAAATAAGTGGAAACAATACTGAGAACATGAGTTGTGGGATGGGTATCAACAGGTAAGGGAGAAGTTCAGGCTTGGCTGTGATCTTCTCTGTAATGCATGGAATAGATGGTGTACGAAGGAGAGGTGCTGGGGAAGGTTTACACCGTGGGAATCATGACCTGGGGAATGAGGAAATGGAGCAAGAGAATACAGCACACAGAAGTCAACAGTGAAAACATCAATCAGAAACATACGCAGAAGAAATGTTATCAAATAAAAGGCTTGTAAAGGAGATCCAACACACGCCCCAAAGGAGTTTTAAACTGCACAAAGGACTTCCACTTCTGCAGCATCTTTCATCCTCTCAGGAAATACCAGAGTGTTAACATTAGTATTTTTAGTGCCGTCATTGTTGCGGCAGCCAAAGTATCTATCCTCCTGCAGCCTTAGACAACTTTCCTCGCTCTCCACAACACCCCCAGATTTCATGTCATCCACATACATACTCATCTTCTGTCCAACATTCACAACTAATGACTCAGCACCGATCTGTGCGGCACTCCACTGCTTGCAGATTTCCAAGCAGAAATGCACGCTTCACCGTTACCCTCAGTCTCCTCCCAAGCCAAGTCAAACATTTCTACAGTTGTACAGTGGAGAGCATTCTGATAGGCTGCATCACCATCGGGTATAGGGATGCTACTGCGCAGGATTAAAAGAAGCTCCAGAGAGCTGTGAAATTAGTCAGCTCATCTTGGGTACTAGTCTCCAAGACATCTTTAAGGAGCGATGCCTCAGAAAGGCAGCATTCATCATTTAGGGCCCCAACCACCTAGAAGATGCCCTTTTCTCACTGTTACCATCAGGTAGGAGGTACAGAAGCCTGAAGGCACACACTCAGCGATTCAGGAACAGCTTCTTCCTCTCTGCCATCTGATTCCTAAATGGACATTGAACCCCTGGACATGACCTTGCTTTTTAAAAAGATTGTTTCTGTTTTTGCACAACTATTTTTAAATTAACTATTTAATATACATATACTCTCTGTAATTAATTAATTAATTTATTTCTATGTATTGCATTTTACTGCTGCTGCGAAGTTAACAAATCTCACGACACACTGGTGATTCTGATTCAAACCTGATTCTGATTCTGATTCTGGGTCCAAAAGGCCAGTTTGCCTTGAATCCCATGTACCTTTGGACCAGCCTACACTGAAAAGTCTTGTCTATATGGACTTTAGTAAGGCATTTTGACCACTGTGCCTTCATCAACCTCAAAGGAAAACTAGCGCATTCTGGACTAACTTTTACTCTCAACCCGCAGAGCAATGGAATTGATTCTTACGTGCCTCTAGTAAAATGGTCTGGCATGCTGGTCAGTGTAAGGGCACTGTAAGATGGACATTCAATGCTAGTCTGCGATACCCACATCCTGTGAGTGAGGAAAAGCAAGTATGTTTTCCCGTATCACATATTTAATGCTTCCTGCATTTCACCCAGGATGAGATAATCAGACACCCTGGCTTCTTGTCATCATCTTAATTATCACAAGTTAGTTACGAGCAAGTCAGCAATTGAATCAATACATTGAGGGCGGGAAATGGAATATTATGTTGAAGTTGTACAAAATGTTGGTGAGGGATAATTTGGAGTGAAATTTGGAGGCCTAATCTGTGTGCAGTTTTGGACACCTACCTACAGGGAAGATGTGAATAAGATTGAAAGAGTACGGAGAAATTTTTCAAGGATGTTGCCGGGTCTGGAGGGCCTGAGGACCTAAGGAAAGACTGCATAGGTCACTCCACTCCTTAAGAAAGGAGGATGGAAAGGAAATTATAGACCAGTTAGCCTGACCTCAATGGTTGGTAAGATGTTAGAGTCAATTGTTAAGGATGAAGTGATGGAGTACTTAGTGACACAGGACAAGATAGTACAAAGTCAGCATGGTTTCCTTCAGGGAAAATCCTGCCTGATGAACTGTTGGAATTCTTTGAGGAGATTAGAAGTAGGATAGATAAAGGGGATGCAGTAGATGTTGTATATTTGGACTTTCAGAAGGCCCTTGACTAGTGCCACATAATTAGGCTGTTTACCAAGTTAAGAGCCCATGGTATTACAGGAAAGTTATTAACATGATCAGAACATTGGCTCATTGGAAGAAGGCAGCGAGTTGAAATAAAAGGATCCTTGTCTGGTTGGCTGCCAGTGTCTAGTGGTCCACAGGGGTTGGTGTTGGGATCACTTCTTTTTATGCTGTATATATGATTTAGATGATGGAATAGATGGTTTTGTTGCCAAGTTTGCAGATGATACCAAGATTGGTGGAGGGGCAGGTAGTGTTGAGGAAACAGGTAGGATGCAGAAGGACTTAGACAGATTAGGAGAATGGTCAAGAAAGTGACAAATGAAATATAATGTTGGAAAATGCATGGTCATGCACTTTGGTAGTAGAAATAAATGTGCAAAGTATAGTCTAAGTGGGGAGAAAATTCAAAAATCTGAGATGCAAAGGGACTTGGGAGACCTTGTGCAGAACACCCTAAGGTTGAGTTGCTGGTGAGGAAGGCAAATGCAATGTTAGCATTCATTTCAAGAGGTCTAGAATACAAGAGCAGGGATGTGATTCTGAGGCTTTATAAGGCACTGGTTAGGGCTCACTTTGAGTATTGTGTATATTTTTGGGCTTCTCACCTTAGAAGAGATGTGCTGGCATTGGAGAGGGTCCAGATGAGGGTCACAAGGATGATTCCAGGAATGAAAGGGTTGTCATACGAGGAACGTTTGATGGCTCTGGGTCTGTCCTCGCTAGAATTTAGAAGGATGAGCAGGTATCTCATTGAAACCTTTTGAATGTTGAAAGGCCAAGACAGAGTAGATGTGGAAAGGATGTTTCCCATGGTGGGAGAGTCTGGGACAAGAGGGCACAGCCTCAGGATAGAGGGGATTCCATTTAAAACAGAGATACGGAGAAATTTCTCTAGCCAGAGGGTGGTGAATTTGTGGAATTTGTTGCCACGTGCAGCTGTGGAGGCCAGGTTGTTGGGTGTATTTAAGGCACAGATTAATAGGTTCTTGATTGGATATGGCATCAAAGGTTACGGGGAGAAGGCTAGGAAATAGGGTTGAGGAGGAGAAAAAAAGGATCAGCTATGATTGAATGGCGGAGCAGATTCGATGGTCCAAATGGCTTAATTCCACTCCTATGTCTTATGGACTTTATTCCTTAGTGTGTAGAAGATTGAGAGGAGATTTGACAGGTATTAAAAATTATGAGGGGTATAGATAATGTAAATGCAAGCAGGTTTTTTCCACTGAGTTTGGGTGGGACTACAACCAGAGGTCATGGATTAAGGGTGAAAGGTGAATAGTTTAACGAGAACTCCACTCAGAGGGTCGTGAGAGTGTGGAATGAGCTTCCAGCACAAGTGGTGCATGCGAGCTCGATTTCAACATTGAAGTGAAGTTTGGATAGGTACTTGGATAGTAGGGGTATGGAGGGCTATGGTCCCAGCACAGGCCAGTGGGAGTAGGCAGTTTAAATGGTCCAGCATGGACTAGATGAGCTGAAGAGCTTGTTTCTGTGTTGTATTTCTGTATGACTCTATGAATATCTACTTAATCACCCACCCTGTCGGAGTCTTAGCCATTCAATTCCACACAAACCAGAACAAATGAACTATGAGATAACAGACAGTGTGGATGACAAGAGGATGTATAGAGAGCTCAGGTTTAATATCACTGTCTAATTTATGATCACTATAACATTTACCATGCTAGGGATGCTCTTGCCTTTATATGGCACTTTTAGAACAGAAAGCCTCCCACAAACATTGAGCTGCAGAAATCTATGTCAGTACCGGTCAGTTAACCTTTAAGATGCACTGTTAAAGAGGAAAGAGCAGAGGGGAGGGAGTTTCTGGAGTTGAAGTCTTTAAGTGTACATTAAAATGTGTTAAAACTCTTCTTTAAAAAGCCCATCCTCAGCAACCTGACACATTACCTCTGTTTCTCCATCTTCAGTCTTGCTGTGTCTTATCAGAATTCTGTACTTATTTTACATTTGCACCATTTATCTTTACTTCTTCCACAGCATAAAATTCTATCTCAGCAGTCATTTGAGAACACAAGATTAAAAGTTAAACTTAAAGGGATGCTCTTTCTCGCAGCCAGTTCCAACCAAACCAATTACTGCTAAAACCCACGGATTTGTAATACTTGCATGACGTGCCCTCACTCCAACAATGGTGGTTCCAAACTCGAAGACATTTATTCGATCCTTTATTAACAATTAGCAAACTTACAATCTTGAAGCGATGAAACTTAAGCATACCCGAGTGTAAGTTAAGCGTAATTGAGCAGTCAGCAAAAGATATGACATCCGTCGGTCCCCAGCTGGCCAGGCAGCATCTATGGAAAAGAGTACTGCCTGGCCTGCTGAGTTCCTCCACCATTCTGTGTGTGTTGCTTGGGTTTCCAGCATCTTCAGGTTTTCTCTTGTTTTTACCTACTCAGTCTGCTGTTTCATTGTCCCCCACTACTACCTCTCCAGCACTGTCTTCCTGCGGTCTGATATCCATTCTTGTCTCTCTTTTACACTTTATGTATCTGAAGAAACTTGGTATCCTCTTTAAATTATTGGCTAGCTTACTTTCATATTCCATCTTTACCATTTTTAGGACTTCTTTAGTTGCCTTCTTTTTAAATGCTTTCCAATTCTCTAACTTCTTACTAATGTTAGCTGGATTATATGCTCTGCCTTTGGCTTCTATGTTGGCATTGACTTCTCTTGGTAGCCTCCAACCTGATGGCATGAACATTGATTTATCAAACTTCCAGTAATGCCTCCCTCTCTCTCCCCCCCCTTACCTTTCACAATTCCCCATTCCCACTCTCACCTTATCTCCTTATAGGATTCCTTAAGGGTTAACTTGCAGTTAGTGGTGAGGAAGGCAAATGCATTAAGAATTATTACAAAGCAAATCAACTTAGATTTATTGCATCATTTTTTGATGAAGATAAACCGGCATGGATTAGAATAGAATTAGACAAAATAGGAGAAAATATACCAGAAGATTTTATATATAAATGGGAATCTAAATGGATACGGGAAAAGAAAGAATCTCCTATACTAAAACATTTGATTGATTTATGGAATAAGATAAATGTTGATGATGAGATAAAGAAATCTTTATTAGCAAAGAGACCTTTAATTCAAAATAAACTTATCCCTTTTACAATGGATAATCAACTTTTATATAACTGGTTTCACAAAGGGATTAGATATATAGGAGACTGTTTTGAAGGAGGTATATTAATGTCATTTGACCAATTAAAGAATAAATATAAAATATCAAATAACACTCTTTTCTGTTATTTCCAATTAAGGGCTTATTTAAGAGATAAACTGGGTCAAACAATGTTATTGCCGAAACCTAATGAAATAGAAATTTTAATTCATAAAGGAAAAACTAAAAAATTTATTTCTGGTATGTATAATTTGATTCAAAAACAGGCAATTAAACAAGGAATTCATAAGTCAAGACAAAAATGGGAAACTGATTTGAATATTAAAATTGATGAAACAAGTTGGTCAAGATTATGTCTTGACAGTATGACAAATACAATAAATGTTCGACTAAGATTAGTACAATATAACTTTTTACATCAAATATATATTACACCACAAAAAATAAATAGATTAAACTCAAATTTATCTGATCAATGTTTTCGATGTAATCAAGAAATTGGTACTGTTTTACACTCTACTTGGTCTTGTTTTAAAATTCAACCTTTTTGGACAAATTTAAGAGTTTTACTGGAACAAATTATTGGAATACAACTTCCACGTAATCCAACATTATTTTTACTAGGCGATATTGAAGGGATAAAATCGAAATCCAAATTGAATAAATATCAGAAAGAATTCATAAAAATTGCATTGGCAGTAGCCAAAAAGGCTATTGCAGTTACTTGGAAATTGGATTCATACTTAAGTATAGATCGTTGGAAGAATGAAATTTTTAGCTGCATTCCACTTGAAAAAATTACTTATAATTTAAGAGATAAATATGAAATATTTCTGAAAATTTGGTGCCCTTATTTACAAAAAATAGGATTAAATATATAGGAGCTCCGAAGATAAAATTATTGGTTATCTGGGGAAATAAATAAATATACATATTAAAGGTATTATGAACTCCATGGAGCATGTGGGGATCTTCCGCTATCCAGGCATTCTTTCTTTCTTTCTTTTTTCTTCTCTTTTTTTTTCTATAGGGATATGTTAGGGGGGAGGGGTTAAGGAGAGGGGGGTAGGGTTGATAATTTTTTTTCTTTCTGTAACCTATTTGAAAATTCAATAAAATTTTTTTTTAAAAAGGAAGGCAAATGCAATGTTAGCATTCACTTCAAGGGGACTAGAATATAAATGCAAGGATGTAATGTTGAGACTTTATAAAGCACCGTTGAGGTTTCACTTGGAATATTGTGAGCAGTTTTGAGCCCCTTATCTTAGAAAGGATGTGCTGAAACTTGAGATGGTTCAAAGGAAGTTAACGAAAATGATTCCAGGATTGAATGGCTTATCATATGAAGAGTGTTTGATGGCTCTGGGCCTGTATTTGCCGGAATTCAGAATGAGAGGGACTTGATTGAAACCTATCAAATGGTGAAAGGCCTCGATAGAGTGGATGGGAAGAGGAAGTTTCCTATGGTGGGAGACTCTAGGACCAGAGGACACAGCCTCAGAATAGAGGGGCACCCTTTTAGAATGGAGATGAGGAGGAATTTCTTCTGCCAGAGAGTGGTAAATCTGTGGAATTCTTTGCCCCAGGCAGCCGTGGAGGCCAAGTCTTTATGTATAGTTAAGGCCGAGGTTGATAAATTCTTGATTGGTCAGGGCATGAAGGGATACAGGGAGAAGGCAGGAGAATTGGGGCTGAGAGGAAAATTGGTTCAGCCATGATGAAATGGCAGAGCTGACTCAATGGGCCAAATGGCCTAATTCTACTCCCATATCTTATGCTCTTGCAGTCTAAGTACGAATATGTAACTTATTCCCTTCACTTTTACCACATCCCCACTTGTGACTAGCTACCATAATAAATGCGCAACACAGAATATAATGCAAATAGAGAACAGATACATGGCTCCTACAGATTTCAAAGACACAACTATTGAAAGGAAATCCTATTTACATACTTGTAGAAAGTCTTGTCTACCACTTCTAAATTTTAGTAAGACACTTCAAACAAGAGAGATGCAGGAGATGTAACATGAAGAATTGACTTAGATAGAGACAAATACCATGGAAGCTGGCCTTTTAGTCAACCATCAAACTCCCACTTACATTAATCCCCTATCAGAATCAGGTTTATTAGCACAAACATATGCTGTGAAATGCTTTATTTTGTGGAAGCAGTACAATGCAAGAAATAAAAATTGCTGTAAATTACAATAAGAAAGTACAAGAATAAATATATATTGCACAATGAAAGCAAAATAGTGTTCGTGAATCTGATGAAGGAGAGGAAGAAGCAGTTCTCACAGAGCTGTGTGTGCGTCTTTAGGATCTCCATTGTTGCGAGTAA
Source organism: Hemitrygon akajei (assembly GCF_048418815.1). Classification (NCBI taxonomy): domain Eukaryota; kingdom Metazoa; phylum Chordata; class Chondrichthyes; order Myliobatiformes; family Dasyatidae; genus Hemitrygon; species Hemitrygon akajei. Next base: position 20,239,428 of record NC_133126.1, read on the forward strand.
TGAGATCCAGCGTTCGAGTGATCTCTCTCCCCCTCGATGCTGTCAGTGGCTGGTGCCGTAGCGAGGTTTATTCAACGCAGATTGTCGATTTGGATTCTCAGGTTCTAGTCACTCTTCTTTGTTTCTACTTTTAGGCGATTTTTGAATCAGGACGGCCTGCAGACAATGAACACCGAGTCAACTTCTACTGGAAAATGCCTTTTGATTTTGTGTTTTTATATTCAGTGTTTTCCCTCATTCTTTTGCTGCTGTTTGCATTTTCCCTGCATGGTGTGGGGTGTTTGAAGTTTGATGTTTTCCTTTGATCAGTTGGTTCCATGGTTCTTCTTGTTCCGTGACTGTCTGTGGGGGAAGACGAACTTCAGGGTCGTGCACCGCTAACATACCTTAATAAATAAATGTACTTTGAGAGGAGGGCATGCTCTGGATGGCTCCCATATTCCCATTAACTCCCTCCCTACAACAGAAACAATTTATTGTGGGTGATTAATCTATCAACATGTACATCCTCGGAAAGCTGGTCGAAATTTTGGAGGAAATGAGCACAGTCTCAGGAAGGACGTTTATGCTCCACACAGACAGTCCCCGCGTTCGGGATTGAACCGGGTTCTATGGTGCAATGAGACAATGGCTTTACTCGCTCGAACACCATGCCACCTCACCGCTCACAGACCATCTCCTCTCCAATTTCCAGCAGCAACACTATGTCGACAAGTGTTCAAAGGAACAAAACTGGAAATACCTCAGCTGCAAATCCAATAAACATTAACTACAGCGAAGATGCAGCCCATAAACCGCAAATTGTAAAGAGCAATAAAATGTGAATTATGCCAATCCCTACATTCTATACTTAAAACCAGAAATACTATAGTAAAACTATATTTCATTTGGCTCCATAACCGAGAATGAGCTGATGGAGCATAACAAGGGAGATGATGGCAGCAATAAAATTCATCAAAGCTTTGTCATCTTAAATGAGAGCCATCAACAGTTTAAACAGATTCACGTCTGTGCCTTGTTATCAGAGATATATTCTAACGGGACTATCCTCCAGTCTTGATGTTCGATAGAAAAGGAAATTAAAATGGGATTTGAAATGTCAAGTTTTGTTTTAAATTCATAAAGGGAAATGTATTTTCCTTTGGTTTGACCTAATGGGAGGGGAAAAGGAACACCCTCTGTTTCCCACCTTCATGAATAAAGCCTTTGCACAAAAAGGATATTCTGAATTTTGCCATGACAAAGGAACAAAATAATGCCACTCGGCCCATTGAGTCTCTGCTGCCATTCTATCATGGCTGATTTATAATAAATCTCAACCACATTCTCCTGCCTTCTTCCCATAAGCTTTGACGCCCAGACTAACAAAGAACCTATCAAAATTCAAAGTACATTTATTATCAAAATATGCATAACTTTCTACAGGGGTACAATTGAGAGCATCCTGACTGGCTGCATCACTGCCTGGTATGGGAACTGTACCTCCCTCAATCACAGGACTCTGTAGAGTGCGGTGCGGACAGCCCAACACATCTGTAGTTGTGAACTTCCCAGTATTCAGGACATATACAGAGACAGGTGTATAAAAAGGGCCCAAGGGATTATTGGGGACTCGAGTCACCCCAACCACAAACTGTTCCAGCTGTTACCATCTGGGAAACGGTACTGCAGCATTAAAGCCAGGACCAATAGGCTCCGGGACAGCTTCTTCCACCAGGTCATCAGACTGATTAATTCACGCTGATACAATTATATTTCTATGTAATATTGACTGTCCTGTTGTACATACTATTTATTATCAATTACTATAAATTGCACATTGCACATTTAGACAGAGATGTAATGTAAAGATTTTTACTTTTCATGTATGTGAAGGATGTAAGTCATAAAGTTAATTCAATCCAATCCTTACAGGCAGCCACAAAACAAGAAATCCAAAAGAACCCATTAAAAAAATCCAATTAACACCCAATGGTGGGGGGGGGGGGGGGGGGGGGGAGAGAGGGAGATCATGTAAACAATAAGAACAAGCAAACAGCATTCAACACAAAAGTGAGCCCAGAGGCACAAAGCCCAGAGCAGCTGGGGCAGGCCCAAAGCCTCAGTGCAGCGGAGAGCAGACCAAACATTGCGGAGCAACAACTAGAACCGGTCCTAACACCCTGCCTTTTCAATCCATCCAGCCTGGTGTTTAAATCATCCAACCATCTTGCTCTAAGATCTGGGCCCTGTTGCATCGATATGATCTGGGCCTGGACCTCGCCCGAGCTGACCTTTCTAAATTGGCAAGGCACTTAGGTTGATCAGATCTTGCTCTGGGTTTAGGTGGACGGGCTCTGACTTTCCTCCATTCTGCTCACTCCAACTCCAGCCGTCTCACCCACTACAGGAAATATCCTCTCCACATCCACTCTATCTAGTTCTTTTAATATACGATAAATTTCAATCAGATCCCCCCTTCATTCTTCTCAACTCCTATAGGCACAGAGCCATTAGATGCTCCTCATACGTTAACCCTTTCATTCCCAAAATGATTCTCCTGAACCTCGTTTGGAACCCCTCCAGTACCACCACATCTTTTCTTAGATAAAGGGACCAAAACTGCTCACAATACAAGTGCAGTCTGACCGATGTCTCAGCATCACATCCTTGCTCATTTATTTTAGTCCTTTGGAAATAAATGTTAACATTGCATTTGCCTTCCTTACCACCAATGCAACCTGAAAGTTAACCTTCAGGGAATCCTACAAAAGCTCCCAAGTCCCTGTATGCCTTGTACTTTTTAAATTTTCTCCCCGCATAGAAAATAGAACATGCCTTTATTTCTCCTACCAAAGTGCATGACCACACACTTTCCTACACTATATTCTATCTGCCACCTCTTTGTACATTCTCCCAATCTGTCCAAGTCCTTCTGCAGACTCCCTGCTTCCTCAACACTACCATCTATCTTTGTATCATCTGAAACTTAGCCACAAAGCTGTCAATTCTGTCATCCAAATCATTGACATATAATGTGAAAAGAATCAGTCCCAGTACCGACCCCAGCAGAACACCACTTGTCACCAGCAGCCAAGCAGATTAAATTTCTTTTATTCTGACTCTTTGTCTCCTACCAATCTTCTATCCATGTTGAAATTTTTACTGTAATACCATGGGATCTTATCTTGTTAAGCAGCCTCACGTGTGGCACCTTGTCAAAGGCCTTCTGAAAATCCAAGTAAACAACATCCACTGACTCTCCTTTGTCAATCCCGCCAGTTATTTCCTTAAAGAATTCTAAGATTTGTCAGGTAAGATTTCCTCTTAAGGAAACCATCCTCACATTGGCTTATTTTATCATGTGCCTCAAATCCTTATCTGTAATAATGGACTCCAACATCTTCCCAACCACTGATGTCAGGCTAATTGGCTTGTAATGTTCTTTCTTCTGCTTCCCTTCCTTCTTAAAGAGTGGAGTGATATTTGCAATTTAACAGTCCTCCAGAATGTCTCCAAATCTTTTCAGCTATCTCTTTCAGAACCTTGAGGTATAGTCCATTTGGTTGAGGTGACTTATCTACCTTCAGATCTTTCAGCTCCCCAAGCACCTTCTCCTTAGTAATAGCAACTACACTCTCAAATTTCTGGCATATTGCTAGTGTCTTCCACAGCTAAGACTGGCGCAAAATACTTACTAAGTTCATCCACCGTTTCTTTGTCTCCCATTACTACCTCTTCAATATCCACTCTTACTTGTCTTTTACACTTTATAGATCTCAAAAAACTTTTGGCATTCGCTTTGATATTACTGTCTAGATTACCTTTGTATTTAATCTTTTCTCTCCTTTTGGCTTTTTAGTTGCCTTCTGTTGGTTTTTAAAAGCTTCCCAATCCTCTAATTTCCCACTAATTTTTGCTCTATTATACAGTATGCCCCCTCTTTTATGCTGTCTTTGACCTCCCTTGTTAGTCATGGTTGCCTCACCTTCCCTTTAGAATACCTCTTCTTCTTTGGAATGTATTTATCCTGTGTCTTCCTAAACCCTTCCAAAAATTCCAGCCATTGCTCTTCTGTTGTCATCCCTGCTAGTGTTCCCTTCCAATCAACTTTTGCCAGGTCCTCTCTCATGCATCTGTGATTCCCTTTACACTGATATATCTGACTTTGTCTTCTCCCTCATAAACTGCAGGGTGAATTCTATCATAGATAGATAGATAGATAGATAGATAGATACTTTATTCATCCCCATGGGGAAATTCAACATTTTTTCCAATGTCCCATACACTTGTTGTAGCAAAAACTCCTTACATACAATACTTAACTCAGTAATAATATGATATGCATCTAAATCACTAACTCAAAAAGCATTAATAATAGCTTTAAAAAAAAAAAAAAAAAAAAAGTTCTTAAGTCCTGGCAGTTGAATTGTAAAGCCTAATGGCATTGGGGAGTATTGACCTCTTCATCCTGTCTGAGGAGCATTGCATCGACAGTAACCTGTCGCTGAAACTGCTTCTCTGTCTCTGGATGGTGCTATGTAGAGGATGTTCAGGGTTTTCCATAATTGACCGTATGATGATCATCCACCGTTTCTTTGTCTCCCATTACTACCTCTTCAATATATTATATTATATTATATTATATATATATTATATGATCATAATTGATCATATGATGATCACTATCTCCCAAAGATTCCTTTACTTTAAGCTTCCTGATCAAATCTAGTTCATTGCACAACAGCAATCCAGAATTGCCTTTCCCCATGTGGGATCAACCACAAGTTGCTCTAAAAGCCACCTGGCAGGTATTCTACAAATTTCATCTCTTGGGATCCAGCACCAACCTGATTTTCCCAATCTCCCTGCATATTGAAATCCCCCATGATTATAACATGGCCTTCATTACATGCCTTTTCTATTTCTTGTTGAAATTTATATAACGCATCCTGGCTACTGTTTGTCTGCCCATGTATAACTCCCACCAGTATCTTTTTACCCTTGCAGTTTCTTAACTCTACCCACAAGGATCCTACACCAACTTATTCTATGTCACCTCTAAGGATTTGATTTCATATTTTACCAACAGAGCCACCCCATCTCTCTGCCTCCGACTCTCCTTTTGATAAGCGGAGAATCCTTGGATGTTAAGCTTGGGATTATGATCTTCATCCAGCCACAAATCAGTGATGCCCACAATGCCATACCTCCCAATCTCTAATTGTGCTAAAAGATCATCCACCTTATTCTCTTTCTGTGTGCATTCAAATTTAACACCTTCAGTCCTGTATTCATCACAACTTTTCGATTTTGCACCCATGCTACACTTCACCTCATTGCACAGTGAAATTTTGCCCTATCATCTGCCTGTCCTTCTGTACAGTCTCACTACACACTGCATTGACTTGTATACCAACTGCCCCATCCCCTGCTAACTTAGTGTAAAATCTCCTCAACAGCTCTAGCAAACCTGCCTGGAAGGAAATTAGTCCTCCTTGGTCTCAGACATTAACCCATCCTTTTTATACAGGCTATACCTTCCTCAGAAGTGATTCCAATGATCCAAAAAATCAGAACCCTGCCCCCTGTACCAATTCCTCACTCACTCACTCATCTGTACCATCATTGTACACTTGTCCTGAGTAGCACATGACAAGGTGCCGCACATGAGGCTGCTTAGCAAGATAAGAGCCCATGGAATTACAGGGAAGTTACTAGTGTGGGTGGAGCATTGGCTGGTCGGCAGAAAACAGAGAGTGGGAATAAAGGGATCCTATTCTGGCCGGCTGCCGGTTACCAGTGGAGTTCCACAGGGGTCAGTGTTGGGACCGCTGTTTTCTATGTTTCTGTGACAATGATTTGGACTACAGTATTAATGGATTTGTGTCTAAATTTACCAATGATACAATGATAGGTGGAGGAGTGGGTAGTGTTGAGGAAACAGAGAGCCTGCAGAGAGACTTAGTTTAGAGGAATGGGCAAAGAAGTGGCAAATGGAAAGTGTATGGTCATGCACTTTGGTGGAAGAAATAAACGGGCAGACTATTATTTAGATGGGGAGAGAATTCAAAATGCACAGGTGCAAAGGGACTTGTGCAAGATACCCTAAAGGTTAACCTCTAGGTTGAGTTGGTTGTGAAGAAGGTGAATGTAATGTTTGCATTCATTTCTAGAGGAATAGAATATAAGAACAGGGATGTGATGTTGAGGCTCTATAAGGCACTTGTGAGACCACACTTGGAGTATTGTGTGCAGTTTTGGGCTCCTTATTTTAGAAAGGATATACTGACATTGGAGAGGGTTTAGAGAAGATTCACGAGAATGATTTGTAGGTAGGCTTAACAACATCTTTCCCCATACCATTCTGCTATCTGCTCTGACACTCTGGCTCCCACACCCTGCAGTTCTAGTTTAAACCCCCATGCCACACTAGCAAACCTTCCCGCAAGGATACTGGTCACCCTCCAGCTCAGGCGCAAACCGTCCCTCCTGTACAGGTCCCTCCCTTCCTGGAAGCCAGTCAATGATCCAGATACCTGAAGCCCTCCCTCCTGCACCATCTCCTTAGCCACATGTTAAACTGTATGATCTTCCTATTTCTGACCTCACTAATAATGGCACAAGAGATATTGAGGTCCTGGTTAAGAAAAAGGAGGTGCATAGCAGGCATAGGCAGGAAGGAGCAAATAAGGTACTTCAACAATATAAGAAATGCAAGAGAACACTTAAGAAGGAAATCAGGGAGGGCTAAATGAAAGCACAAGGTTGCTCCAACAGACAAGGTGATGGAGAATCCTGAGGGCTTCTACTGATACATTAAGAGCAAAAGGATAGTAAGGGACAATTAGAGTGGTCATCTATGGATGGAGCTGAAAGAGATGGGAGTGATCTTAAATGGATTTTATGCATCTGTATTTACTTGGGGGATGGACACAGAGTCCAAGGAAGGGAGGCAAAGCAGTCATGAGATTAATAGGTTGTCAACAGATTACAGAGGAGGAGGTGTTTGCTGTCTTGAAGAAAATTAGTGTGGATAAGTCTCCAGGGCCTGACAAGGTGTTCCCTTGAACCCTGTGGGAGGCTTATGCAGAAATTGCAAGGGCTCTAGCAGAGATTTTTAAAACATCCTTGGGCACAAGTGAGGTGCCTGAAGATTGAAGGATAGCTAATGTTCCATTGTTTCAAAGTTCAAAGTACATTTATTATCAGAGTATCTGTAATGTATTGTGGCGAGCATTTGATCCATAATGACAGACGAAGAAGCTCTTCAACTCAACAACCGTTTATTTTATTTTTTTTAATTAACAAAATATACTTTATTCTAAAATAAAATTATTTATAATGAACCATTCAATGACTCTCAATCCTCTACAGACGTTTCCACTATGTTATACATTTCCACACTTTCCACCACTCACGTGGCACTCTGTTGTTCCATCTTCACCCACCATTGTTGAGGGGTAAACTCCCCGCCACCCGACCCCTCCCACTCCCACGGGAGAAGAGCTCTAAACTGTGGTCCTTCCCCACTGGGCCCTTGCGGTGACTGCACCGAGTTTGAGTGCGTCCCTCAGCACGTACTCCTGCAGCTGAGAATGTGCCAGTCGGCAGCATTCCCCCACGGACATCTCCGTGTGCTGGTAGACCATCAAGTTTCGGGCCGACCAAAGAGCGTCTTTCACAGAGTTGATGATCTGCCAGCAGCACCGGATGTCGGTCTCCGTGTGCGTCCCCGGGAACAGCACGTAGATTAGAGAGTCCTCTGTTACGCAGCTGCTGGGGATGAAGCGCGACACTGTCCCTTCCATCCTCCTCCACACCTTCTCCGCGAACCCACAGTGTACAAAGAGGTGGGTCACCGACTCCTCCTCACTGCAGTCCTCCCGTGGGCAGAGGGGTGTGGATACGACGTTCCGGGCGTACAGGAGGGAACGGTCTGGGAGGGCCCCTCTCACCGCCAGACAGGCGAGCTCTTGGTGCCTGTTGGTGAGGTCTGGTGATGAGACATTTTGCCAGATGAACTGGACGGTCTGCTCGGGGAACCAACCCACTGTGTCCATCACGTCCTTCTCTTTCAGTGCCTGCAGGATGTTCTGTATCGACCACTACCTGATGGTCAAAGGCACTGTCCTGGAAGAACTTCTCCACGAAGGACAGGTAGTGTGGCAACGGCCAGCTGACTGGGGCATTGAGCGGGAATGGGGCCAGACCCATCCTTCGTAGCCAAGGCGACAGGTAGAACCTGGGCCATAGTGGTAATTGGTGCCCACATACCTGGGATCCACACACAACCTGGTGCAGCCACACACGAAGCCGGCCATCAAGATGAGGGTGACATTGGGAACGTTTTTGCCCCCATTGTCCAGGGGTTTGTGCATGGTGGCCCTTCTGACCCGCTCCATCTTGGATCCCCAGATGAATCTGAAGACGGCTCGGGTGATTTCTGAACTGCAGGAGCGGGGGACGGGCCACACTTGTGTCAAGTACAGTAGCCCTGAGAGCACCTCACACCTGATGACCAGGTTCTTGCCTGTTATCAACAGGGAGCGCCCTCCTCACAGTCCCAGTTTCTGTTTTACCTTGGCAGTCCGCACCAGCCAGTTCTTATTGCATGCCTTGGCCCCTACGAACCAGATCCCCAACACCTTCAAGTGATCAGACCTGATGATGAAGGAGACCCTGGATTGGTCGGGCCAGTTGCCGAAGAGCATGGCTTCGCTCTTTGTGCAGGTTGACCCTGGCCCCCGACGCCAGCTCAAACAGGTCGCAGATGCTAATAAGCCTGCGAACTGACCTCAGATCAGAGCAGAAGATGGTGACGTCATCCATGTACAGGGAGGTTTTGACTCGGGTCTCTCCACTGCCTGGCAGTGTCACCCCTCTTATGCCCTCATCCTTCCTGATGGCTTCGGCAAAGGGTTCTATGCAGCACACAAACAAGACAGGGGACAGAGGGCAGCCCTGCCTGACTCCAGACCTGATGAGGGAGCCGTCTGTTTCCCACCTGTTGACCTGGACTGCACTACAGATGTCTGTGTAAAGCAGTTTAATCTAGTTCTGGATTCCCTCCCCAAATCCCATATTGGAGAATACATCTGCCATGTATGTGTGCGATATCCTGTCGAAGGCTTTCTCCTGGTCCAAGCTGACCAGGCAGGCATCCACTCCCCTGTTCTGCACGTAGGCGATGGTGTCCCTCAGCAGCACGAGACTGTCCGAGATCTTCCTGCCCAGTACAGCACAGGTTTGGTCTGGGTGGATCACCTGTTACAGAGCAGACTTGACCCGGCTGGCAATAGCCTTGGACAGGATCTTGTAGTCCACATTCAGGAGTGATAGACAATAGACAATAGGTGCAGGAGTAGGCCATTTGGCCCTTCGAGCCATCACCGCCATTCAATGTGATCATGGCTGATCATCCACAATCAGTACCCCGTTCCTGCCTTCTCCCTATATTCCTCGACTCTGTTATCTTTAAGAGCTCTTTTTAACTTTTTCTTGAAAGCATCTAGAGAATTGGCCTCCACTACCTTCTGAGGCAGAGCATTCCATAGATCCACAACTCTCTGGGTGAAAAAGTTTTTCCTCAACTCCGTTCTAAATGGCCTACCCCTTATTCTTAAACTGTGGCCTCTGGTTCTGGACTCCCCCAGCATCGGGAACATGTTTCCTGCCTCTAGCGTGTCCAATCCTTTAATAATCTTATATGTTTCAATCAGATTCCCTTTCATCCTTCTGAATTCCAGTGTATACAACCCAATCACTCCAATCTTTCAAATTCCTTCAATATGGGCCTCCAATTCTTAATGTCCTCTCTCTCCCCCTTCTGCTTGTAGATGAGGGTGATGATACCCTTCCTCATGGATTCTGACATGCAGCCAGCCAGAAGCGTAGCGTTGTACACTTCCAGCAGGTCGGGGCCCATCCGGTTCCACAGAGCTTATACAACTCAACTGGTAAGCTGTTGCTTCCGGGAATCTTACTCGATCCAAAGGAATGGGTGGAGCCTGTCAGCTCATCCAGGGTCAGTGGCTGCACAGACTCTCCAGCTTGCTGTCACCTAAGACCTGCGTGATAGACGACAGGAAGTTGCGGGAGGCTGTGGAGTCAGTGGCCTTTTCTCCGTACAGACCGGCATAGAAGGACCTGCAGATCCTCAGTATGTCTGTCTGCAAGGATGCGACTGAGCCGTCCTCTCCCTTAAGGGTGTGGATCACAGAGCTCCCCCTGTACACCTTTTGGAAGAAGAAATGTAAGCACGTCTCGTCCTGCTCCACGGTTCGGACCCTTGATCGGAAGATGATCTTGGAGGTTTTGGCGGTGAAGTGTTGGGCTTACCAGCCCTTCACTTCCCGTAATTCCTCCCTGACATCCACCCCCTCGACTGCAGAAGGAGGAGTTGCTGCAACTCTGCTTGGAATTTACGCAGTTCCCTCTGCCCCGCCTTGGTTTCTGGATACCCTTACAGATGAAGAACCTCTTGATGTTCTCCCTGGCGGCTTCCTACCAGTGAACCGGGGAATCAAAGAGGGCTTTCAAGGTTCTCCAACCTGCGTACTCCTTCTTTAGTTCCTCGATGTTCTCTGGGGTCAGCAGTTTGACATTCAGCTTCCACGTCCCCCTACCTGCCTTCCGGTCCTCCTGTAGGTGATAGGTGGCTTGCAGAAGGCAGTGGTCAGAGAAGAACACCGGCGTGATGTGCTCTGAGTCCGTGAGGGACTCTGAGAGGAAGAGGAAATCGATCTGATAGCGGTCTGAGCCGTCCGTTCGTGTCCAGGTGGCTTGCGACTGTGCTCCACCCATGGGGGTGCCAAAGGCATCGCGCAGCTTTGCTGTCTTTATCGTTTCCATCAGGAGTCTGGAGGTACTGTCCAGCCTGCCGTCAGCATTGCTGGATTGTCTAGCAGTATCAATGGTGCAGTTGAAGTCTCCAGCCAGAACGACCGGCCGGGATGTCACCAGCAGCAGTGGGTGCTCTTTGACTTGGGTGATTGCGAAGTTGCCTCCCCGTAGCAGAATCCCTAGGCCGGAAGCGCGACAATCATTGCCCCCCGACCACACCGACAAACCCTGGGTCCACCACCGTGACCACCTCTGGTAGCTGCAGAGGTGTGGTAGTCCGCACTCCTGAAGGAAGGTCATGTCAGCCTTTATAGTGTCCAAGTACTGGAGCGTGCTGACACATCACCCAGTACTCTTCAAACTGTGCACATGTAAGCACGCCAGTTTAAGGTCCGCCGTCCTTTAAAGTTTTTTATTTCAGCTGCTCGCCATCCTTACCTTCGCAGTCCTGAGCCTCATGCCCACTGCCTTTGTGAATCTTTCACCTTCTGTGGGCTCAGGTACTGGGGGTAATCCTCCCCTGGGTGTGGTTCTGAGCCTGGGGGCTTGCTGTCTCCCAGGCCTGCTTCCCCTTCTGGCTGTGAGGTGCCAGATGTGGCTCTGCTCCTGGATTCCCAGAGCTGGGGGTCTCTGCTGCTCTCTGCCTCCTGTACTTGGGGGGGGGGGGTGGCCAGCAGACATTCTCTGCTCTCTTTGCCTGCCACTTCCTCCGCCGGGGCTGCCGGCCTCCCCCTCCGAAGTGGACAGGTTACCGGAGGCTGTGTGGTCCCCTGCCCTTTTCTTTGGGTTCTCCTGTTGCCTCGCCCTCTGTCATTTGGCCAGAGCCTTTTGGGGCATTTAGTGTTTGCCCACAATGCTCCAGCCTTCTTCCCCCTCAGCTCTCCCCTCCTCCATGTCTTGCGGTGGGGGTTCTGTGAGAAGGTGGGGTGCCTCAGGGTGGTTGTGCCTTCCTCCCTGGTGGCATTAACCACTGTGTCAGGTGCCACCTCTGCAGAGGTGGCAGGTATATCCAAACCTGCCGGGGCCCTGTCACTACCAGCACCTGCCCGGTCGCCTGTGCATAGGTGCCAGCACATTTATTGTGATAGACACAAACAGACCAGGCAACATGACCCGAAGAGTAAACCCAAACAGTCTCACACCAACAGGGGAGGTGACCATCACACACCCCGGTTACAGTTAGGGTGACCCACAAATACACAAGCAAATAACTGTGTAACCCAAACTAAAATGTAACAATAAACGAACTGGAACTTCCCACCACAATCCCAAAAAAGCCTTTTAACACAAGAACAATAAACAGTACTGGCCATTAGAAATGCAGGGCCAGACTGTCGACCATGCCCCCACACAGAACGTCACAGTATACAACCTTGAGATTCATTTTGCAGGCAGCCACAAAAGGGAGGAACCCAGTACAACCCATAAAAAATACCCACATAGCAAAGACTGAGAAAGATCCAATTTTTTTAAAAAAAGAATAAGTCATGGAAACAATAAAAAAGTAAGCAAAAAAGACACAGAAAATGAATTGTGGATGTCCCGAAAGTGAGCCCACAGCCAGGGGGCCGGTTCTGCGCTGAGGCGAGTGAAGCTGGTCCATGAGGCTGATGGCTGCAGGCAACATCTGCAGAGTCAGTCCAGTGCTGAAATGCTGTGATCAAATTGTGCACAGTAACAAAAGTAGCAAGAACACGTGCAACAGGAACGGCAGAGTCCCCGAACGTGAGTCCACAGCTGCAGAGACGTTCAGCACTGAGGCGATTGAAGCCTTATCCAGGAGCCCGATGGCTGCAGAGCAACTACTGCTCCCAAACCTGGCGGCGTGGGACTCCAGAGCCCTGCACCTCCTGCCCGATGGTAGGAGCGAGAGGAGAGGGAGCCCAGTCAGATGCAGGCAGACAGCGCTGAGCACTTGTTCATTTGCCACTCTCATCCTCAATGATTTTAATCTTGCTCCATAATTTAATCAGTGCAGAGTAATGGAGTGGACCACAAGCTTGTGTTTCGCCTGCTGGCATTACCCCCAGCGTTGGTCGTCCTGGCCTTACCTGCACTCACGAGAGTCTAGATAATTGAAACACCCAGGAGATCGCTAAAGCACCGGATTGTTTAGTCAGCTCAAAAGTACATTCTTAAAAGAGAAATTATATGCTCTAAGAATAAATGAGGAAGTTACAGGCCGATGAGCCTGACATCAGTAGTGGGTAGGTTATTGGAAGAAGTTCTAATCGACTGGCTCTATAAGGCAGGGACTGATTAGGGATGGTCAGCATGGCTTTGCGTGTGGTAGCTTGTGTCTAGCCTATCTTATACAGTTTTTCGTGGAAGCTTCCAGGAAAGTTAATGAAATCAAAGCAATGAAGGTTGTCTACGTGGACTATAGCAATGCCTTTGACAAGGTCCAGCATGGGATGCCAAGAAGGTTCAGTTGCTTGGCAAATAAGGCAGTAAAATGGATTAGACATTGGCTTAATGGGAAAGCCAGGGAGTGGGAGTAGATGGTTACTTCTTTGACTGGAAGGCTGTGACTAGTAATGTGGTGCAGGGATTGCTGCAAGGTCTGTTGTTGTTTGTCATCTATATCAACAATCTGGATGATAATATGATACACTGGATCAGCAAATTTGTGGATGACACCAAGACTGAGGATACAGTGGACTGCGAGGAAAGCTATCAAAGCTTGTAGTGAGATCTGGACAAGCTGGAAAAATGGCAGAAGGAATTCAATGCAGACAAGCGTGAGATGTTGTACACTTGGAGGACAAACCAGGGTAGGATTTCCATGGTGAGCGGTAGGGCACTGAGGAGTGGGGTAGAACAGAAGGATATGGGAATACAGGTCCATAATTCCTTGATTCACAGATTCATCACTCTTTGGCTAAAGAAATTCCTTTTCATTGCTGTTCCTAAAAGGATGCCTCACTATTCTGAGACTGTGTCTCTGGTCCTAGACACATCTGTAGATGTGAACTTCCCACTATTCAGGACACTTACAGAGACAGGTGTATAAAAAGGGCCCGAAAGATCATTGGGGACCCTAGTCACCCCAACCACAAACTGCTCCAGCTGCTACCATTCCAGGAAATGGTACTGCAGCATTAAAGAGAGGACCCAACAGGCTCTGGGACAGCTTCTTTCTTCCACCAGGCCATCAGACTGATTAATTCATGCTAACATAAATGTATTTCTATGCTATACTGACTGCCCTGTTGTAAATTGTAATAAATAGCACGTACTATAAAATGTACATTGCACATTTAGTTGGAGATGTAACGTAAAGATTTTTACTCATGTATGTGAAGGATGTACATAAGGAGTAAAAATCGTTTAAATTCAATTCAATTCACTCACCATAGGAAACATCCTCTCCACATCCTCTTTTTCACCATTTGATAGGTGTCAATGAGCCCAACCCTCATTCTTCTGAAGTCTGGTGAATATAGGCCCAGAGCCATAAACACTCTTCGTATGACAAGCCATTCAATCCTGAAATCATTTTCGTGAACCTTCTTTAAACTCTCTCCAGTGTCATCACATCCTTTCTAAGGCCCAAAACTGACACTTAGAAAGTGTCAGCACATCCTTTCTAAGGCCCAAAACTGCTCACAATACTCCAAGTGAGGCCTCACCAGTGCTTTATAAAGTCTCAACATTACACCCTTGCTTTTATATTCTAGTCCTTGTGAAATAAATGCTAACGTTGCATTTGACTTCCTCACCACAGACTCAATCTGCCAGTTAACCTTTAGGGAATCCTGCACAAAGATTCCAAGTCCCTTTGAGTTGAGATATTTATATTTTCTCTCCAAAGGATCCTTTTCTAGTTGGCTGCCCATGACTAGTGGGTTGGTGTTGGGTCTGCTTCTTTCTATACTGTATATCAATGATTTAGATGATGGAATAGATGGCTTTGTTGCCAAGTTTTCAGCTGATGCCAAGATTGGTGGAGGGGCAGGTAGTGTTGAGGAAACAGGTAGGCTGCAGATGGACTTATAGAGAGATTACGGGAATGGGCAAGAAAGTAGCAAATGAAACACCATGTTGGAAAATGCTTGGTGATGCACTTTGGTCATAGAAATAAATGAGCAGACTATTTTCTCAAGGGGGAGAAAATCCAAAAATCTGAGATGCAAAGTGACTTGAGAGCCCTTTTGCAGAGTAAAGGTTGACTTGCAGGTTGAGTTGGTGATGAGGAAGGCAAATGCAATGTTAGCATTCATTTCAACAGGTCTTGAGTACAAGAGCAGGGATGTGATGCTGAGGCTTTATAAGGCACTGGTGAGGCCTCACCTTGAGTATCGTAAACAATTTTGGGCTCCTCATCTGAGAAAATATTTACTGTCATCGGAGAGGGTTCAGAGGAGGTTCAAAAGGATGATTCTGGGAATAAAAGGGTTATCATATGAGGAACGTTTGATGGCTCTGGATTTGTATTCGCTTGAAGTTAGAAGGATAAGGTAGGATCTCATTGAAACCTTTCGAATGTAGAAAGGTCCAGACATAGCAGATGTGGAAAGGATGTTTCCCCTGGTGGGGGATGCAATGACAAGACAGCACATCCTCAGGATAGAGGGGTGTCCATTTAAAACAGAAATGTGGAGAAATTACTTTAGCCAAAGGGTAAACACAAGGAAATCTGCAGATGCTGGAAATTCAAACAACACACACAAAATGCTGGTGGAACACAGTAGGCCAGGCAGCATCTATAAGGAGAAGCACTGTCGACGTTTCGGGCCAAGACCCTTTGTTAGGACTAACTGAAAGGAGAGATACTAAGAGATCTCTCTAGAGAAACGTCGACAGTGCTTCTCCTTATAGATGCTGCCTGGCCTGCTGTGTTCCACCAGCATTTTGTGTGTGTTGTTTAGCCAAAAGGTGGTGAATTTGTGGGATTTGTTAGTACAGGTAGTTGTGGAGGCCAGGTCATTGGGTGTATTTAAGGCAGAGATTGATAGGTTCTTGATCGGACGTGGCATCAAAGGTTACGGAGAGTAGGCCAGGGAATGGGGCTGAGGAGGGGGAGAAAGGATCAGCCATGACTGAATGGCAGAGCACACCCGATAGGCCAAATGGTCTAATTCTGCTCCAATATCTTATGGTTTATAGTCATTTTCTTTGGCAGTTTAACGGAGGCACGACAGCGCAAGCGCGTGTAAGTCGGACCGTGAGGCAGCCGGAGGATTTAAAGAGAGCAGTTAGACGGAGCGGGTGAAGGAGTAGAGGAAGACAGAGTAGGAAGGCTTTGTCTCGAGAGGCTTTGACGAGCAGAGGCTGAGGACGAGCTTCACTCCAAGTGCGGTAAGGCCGGGTAAGTTCCTTTAAAAGGAGAACTTTTCAAAAGTTGAGGCAACGTATTGGGTAGCACAGGCAGCCGTGGTTTGTTCATTCTGCAGCATGTGGGAAATCAGGGATACTTCCAGTGTCCCTGACGATTACGTGTGCAGGAAGTGAGTCCAGCTGCAGCTTCTGGCAGACCGTATTGAGCAGCTGGAGCTGCGATTGGATTCATACTGGAGCATCCGTGATGCTGAGAAAGTCGTGAATAGCACGTTCAGTGAGTTGGCCACACCGCAGGTAAAGGCTACACAGGCAGAAAGGGAAGGGGTGGCCACTAGACAGCGTAGCAGTAGGCAGGTAGTGCAGGAGTCCCCTGAGGTCATCTCCCTCCTAAACAGATATACTGTTTTGGATACTGTTGGGGGAGATGTCTCATTAGGGGAAGGCAGCAGCAGCCGAGTTCATGGCACCATGTGTGGCTCTGCGGCATAGGAGGGAAGGAAAAGGAGTGGGAGAGCTATAGTGATAGGGGATTCGATTGTAAGGGGAATAGATAGGCGTTTCTGTGGCCGCAAACGAGACTCCAGGATGGTATGTTGCCTCCCTGGTGCAAAGGTCAAGGATATCTCTGAGTGGCTGCAGAAAATTCTGGAGTGGGAGGGTGAACAGCCAGTGGTCGTGGTGCACATAGGTACCAATGATATAGGTGTGGTGAACTACGTATACCTGTCTGGACACGCCTCCTGCTGACTGCTCCTGTGGCTCCTCCCACAGACCCTGGTATAAAGGCGATTGAGGCCTGAGCCTGGCCCTCAGTCTCCAGGATGTAGTATGGTGGTCAATTACTGCTTGTTCTTTCTTCCAGTCAATAAAAGCCAATATGTCACTTCACGTCTCGGAGAGTTATTGATGGTGCATCAATAGGTAAAAATCAAATAGAGAGCAGGCCATTCTAGATTGGGTATTGAGCAATGAGGAAGGGTTAGTTAGCAATTTTGTCGTGCGAGGCCCCTTGGGTAAGAGTGACCATAATATGGTGGAATTCTTCATTAAGATGGAGAGTGACAGAGTTAATTCAGAAACAAAGGTTCTGAACTTAAAGGGCAACTTTGAAGGTATGAGACATGAATTAGCTAAGATAGACTGGCAAATGATACTTAAAGGGTTGATGGTGGATATGCAATGGCAAGCATTTAAAGATCGCATGGATAGGGATAGTATCAATTCCAAAGAAGAAACATACAAATTAGCCAGAAAAAGCGGCACACTTGAGGACTGGGAGAAATTCAGAGTCCAGCAGAGGAGAACAAAGGGCTTAATTAGGAAAGGGAAAAAAGATTATGAGAGAAAGCTGGCAGGGAAAATAAAAACGGACTGTAAAAGCTTTTATAGATATGTGAAAAGCAAAAGATTGGTTAAGACAAATGTAGGTCCCTTACAGTCAGAAACAGTTGAATTGATCATGGGGAACAAGGACATGGCAGACCAATTGAATAACTACTTTGGTTCTGTCTTCACTAAGAAGGACATAAATAATCTTCTGGAAATAGTAGGGGACTGAGGGTCCAGTGAGATGGAGGAACTGAGAGAAATATATGTGAGTAGGGAAGTGGTGTTAGGTAAATTGAAGGGATTAAAGGCAGATAAATCCCCAGGGCCAGATGATCTGCATCCCAGAGTGCTGAAGGAAGTAGCCCAAGAAATAGTGGATGCATTAGTGATAATTTTTCAAAACTCCTTAGATTCTGGATTAGTTCCTGAGGATTGGAGTGTGGCTAATGTAACCCCACTTTTTAAAAAAGGAGGGAGAGAAAAACCGGGGAATTATAGACTGGTTAGCCTGACATCGGTGGTGGGGAAAATGCTAGAGTCAGTTATCAAAGATCTGATAACAGCACATTTGGAAAGCGGTGAAATCATCGGACAAAGTCAGCATGGATCTGTGAAAGGAAAATCATGTCTGACGAATCTTATAGAATTTTTTGAAGATGTAACTAGTAGAGTGGATAGGGAAGCGCCAGTGGATGTGGTATATTTGGATTTTCAAAAGGCTTTTGACAAGGTCCTACATAGGAGATTAGTGTGCAAACTTAAAGCACACAGTATTGGGGGTATGGTATTGATGTGGATAGAGAATTGGTTGGCAGACAGGAAGCAAAGAGTGGGAGTAAACGGGACCTTTTCAGAATGGCAGGCAGTGACTAGTGGGGTACCGCAAGGCTCAGTGCTGGGACCCCAGTTGTTTACAATATATATTAGTGATTTAGACGAAGGAATTAAATGCAGCATCTCCAAGTTTGCGGATGACACGAAGCTGGGCGGCGGTGTTAGCTGTGAGGAGGATGCTAAGAGGATGCAGGGTGACTTGGATAGGTTAGGTGAGTGGGCAAATTCATGGCAGATGCAATTTAATGTGGATAAATGTGAGGTTATCCACTTGGTTGCAAGAACAGGAAAACAGATTATTATCTGAATGGTGGCCGATTAGGAAAAGGGGAGGCGCAAAGAGACCTGGGTATCATTGTACACCAGTTATTGAAAGTGGGCATGCAGGTACAGCAGGCGGTGAAAAAGGCAAATGGTATGTTGGCATTCATAGCAAAAGGATTCGAGTATAGGAGCAGGGAGGTTCTACTGCAGTTGTACAAGGCCTTGGTGAGACCGCACCTAGAGTATTGCGTGCAGTTTTGGTCCCCTAATCTGAGGAAAGCCATTCTTGCCATAGAGGGAGTACAAAGGAGGTTCACCAGATTGATTTCTGGGATGGCAGGACTTGCATATGAAGAAAGATTGACTAGGCTTTTACCCGCTGGAATTTAGAAGATTGAGGGGGGATCTTATTGAAACGTTTAAAATTCTAAAGGGATTGGACAGGCTAGATGCAGGAAGATTGTTTCCGATGTTGGGGAAGTCCAGAATGAGGGGTCACAGTTTAAGGATAAAGGGGAAGCTTTTTAGGACCGAGATGAGGAAAAACTTCTTCACACAGAGAGTGGTGAATCTGTGGAATTCTCTGCCACAGGACACAGTTGAGGCCGGTTCATTGGCTATATTTAAGAGGAAGTTAGATAGAGAGTAAGCAGGTACAGGGTTCTGAATTGGATGATCAGCCATGATCATACTGAATGGCGGTGCAGGCTCGAAGGGCCAAATGGCCTACTCCTGCACCTATTTTCTGTTTCTATGTTTTCTGGTTGGCTGCTGGTGACTATGGCATTCCAATATTTTTCATGTTATATGTCAATGATTTGGATGATGGAAATGATGGCTTTGTTGCAAAGTTTACAGACAGTATGAAGACAGGTAGTTATGAGGAAGTAGAAAGACCACAGGTGGATTTAGACAGATTAGAATGGGCAAAGAAATGGCAGAAGGAATACAGTATTGGGAAGTGTATGGTAAAAGAAATGAAAGGGGGTGACTATTTTTTAAAAGGAGAGAAAATACAAAAGACTGAGGTGCAAAGTGGTTTGGGAGTCCTTGTGCAGGATTCCCTAAAGTTTAATTTGCAGGTTGAGTCAGTGGTGAGGTAGGCAATTGCAATGTTAGCCTTCATTTCAAGAGGACTAAACTACAAAAACAAGGACGTAATGTTGAAACTTTATAAAGTACTAGTGAGGCCTCACTTGGGAGTATTATAAGCAGGCTTGGGCTTTTCATCTTAGAAAGAATGTGTTGAAACTGGATAGGGTTGAAAGGATATGCAGAAAACTAATTCCAGGATTGAATGACTTGTCATATAAAGGGCGTTTGATGCTAGGGCCTGTATTCACTGGAATTCAGAAGAATGAAAGGTACCCTCATTGAAACCTATCAAATACTGAAAGGCCTTGACAGAGTGGATGTGGAGAGGATGTTTCCTATGGTGGGAGGGTCTAAGACCAGAGGACACAGCCTCAGAATAGAGGGGCATCCTTTTAGTATGGAGATGAGGAGGAATTTCTTTAACCAGAGAGTGGTGAATCTGTGGAATTCTTTGCCACAGGCAGCTGTGGAGGCCAAGTCTTTATGTATTTTTAAAGCAGGGGTTGATAGATTCTTGATTGGGCAAAGTATGAAGGGATATGGGGAGAAGGCAAGAAATTGGGGTTGAGAGGAGAATTGGAGCAGCTATGATGAAATGGTGAAAGACTTGATGGGCCAAATGGCCTAATACAGCTCCTACAGTGCCTATAGAAGTACTCCCCCTTTGAAAGTTCTCATGCTTTATTGGTTTACAGCATTGAATCACAGTGGATTTAATTTGGCTTTTTTGACACTAATCAATAGTGTCTTCGTGTCAAAGTGAAAAATTTCCACAAATTGGTCAAAATTTATTACAATTATTAAACATAAAATAAATGATTGCATAATTACTCACTTCCTTCAGGTCAGTATTTAGTAGCTGCTCCATTGGCAGCATTTACAGCCTCGAGAAAGTGTGCATAGGTCTCTACCAGCTCTGCACATCTGGACACTACAATTTTTCTTTACAAAACTGCTCAAACTCTGTCGGATTGCATGGGGATTGTGAGTGAACAGCCCTTTTCAAGTCCAGCCACAAGTTCTGGACTGTGACTTGGCCACTCCAGGACACTAACTTTTTAACTGTTTTTAAGCCATTTAAGCTTTAGCTTTATGCCTGGAGGTCATTGTCTTGATGGAAAACAAATCTCCCAAATCGTACTCTTGCAAACTGCATCAGGTTTTCCTCCAGGATTTCCTGTATTTTACTGCATTCATTTTACCCCCTACCTTTACAAGCCCTCCAGGGCCTGCTGCAGTGAAGCATCCCCACAGCATGATGCAGTCACCACCATGCTTCACGGCAGTGATGATGTGTTTTTGATGATGTGCGGTATACGCCAAGCATAGCATTTAGTCTGATGGCTAAAAAGCTCAATTTTGGTTTCATCAGACCATAGAACCTTCTTCCAGCTGAACTCAGTCTCCCATAAGCCTTCTGGCAAACTCTAGCCGAGATTTCACGTGTGTTTTTTTACAACAGTAGCTTTCTTTTTGCCACTTACCCATAAAGCTGCAACTGCTGAAGCACCAGGTCAACAGTTGTTATATGCTCTTATCTTTTGGATCATTATCTTGTTGCACTATCCAACTTCTATTAAGCTTCATATGAAGGAGTGCTGCCCTGCCATTCTCCTGTAAAGTATCTTGATAAAATTTTGAATTCCTTGTTCCCGCAACGATTGCAAGCTGTCCAGGCCCTGAGGCAGTAAAGAAGTCCCAAACCATGATATACACACACAAAAAAAAACTGGAGGAACTCAGCAGGCCAGGCAGCATCTATGGAAAATATTACAGTTGACATTTCGACTGAGACCCTTCAGCAGAACTGGTGAAAAAGAGATGAGGAGTAGAGTTAAAAGACCGGGAGGGAAAAGAGAAACACAAGGTAAAAGGTGAAACCAGGAGGGGGAAGGGTGAAATAAAGTGCTGGGAAGTTGACTTGTGGAAGAGATATTGGGTTGGAAAAGGGAGAATCTAATAGGAGAGGACAGAAGGCCATGTAAGAAAGAAAAAAAGGGGAGGTGGGAAGCACCAGAGGAAGGCAATGGGTAGGCATGGAGATAAGGTGAGAGAGGGAAAAGGGGATAGGGAATGGTGAAGGAAAGAGAAGGGGAGAGTGGATTTCCTCTGGAGCTCCTGGGATTCGAGGGCATTGGTGTTCCATATCAGGCTGTGATGCAACCAGTCAGTACACTATTCACCGCATATCTATTGAAATTTGTCAAAGTTTAAAGTGACATGGCAAACCTATGCAAACTTCCCAGAAAGTAGAGGCACTGCTGTATAATGGCATTTATGTGCTGGGCCCAGGACAGATCCTCTGAAATAGATAACACAGAGGAATTTAAAGTTGCTGACCCTCTCTACCTCCGATCCCCGATCAGGACTGGCTTATGGACATCCGGTTTCTTCCTCCTGTGGTCAACAATCAGCACTTTGGTTTGCTAACATGGAGTGAGAGGTTGTTGTTGTGGCACCATTCAGCCAGGTTTTCAGTCTTCTTCCGATGTGCTGATTCATTACCACCTTTGATTCGGCCAAAGAATGTCGTTCAATCAACTTGATTCCTATCAATGGCCAAAGGTGGTCTTGTGGGACCAGTCTATGATAAATGCACACAGAGTGTTTAGATTGCTATGCCAATATTAATAGCTTAAGCTATCATACTAGAAGATGTAGCAGGGTGAGGGCCAACACCCATAACAGTAAAACATCAAGATCTCCAATAGGACCATTGCAACAAAAAGCTAATGTGTGTCAGGGCCACGGTAACAGCACCTTTACAAGCAGGCACTCTATTCCACAAAATTGAACAAGTAATATGATTCTTAGCATCTACATTCTTAATGATAATGCATCAAATACATCTTGTCTGTTTCTTGCTAATAATCAAGAGATTTTGTACTCCTTACCTCTTACTGTATGTACTAGTCAATACTCTATTTTAGCGGAAAGGACCTGGATCTGAAATGTTAACTCTTCTTCTTGCTGATTTTCTCTTCACCCATCAGACAGAAGATACAAAAGCCTGAAAGCATGTACCACCAGGCTCAGGGACAGCTTTTATCCTACTGTTAAAACAGTTGATTTAACAGTTCCCTAGTGGAATTAAGTGGACTCTAGATTTCACAAACTACCCAATTTCTCCAGACTTGGGGGGTAACCATGGGCACATGTATGGGTCCCAGCAATGCCTGCCTCTTAATTGGCTATGTAGAACAGTCCATGTTCAAAGCCTTCCTTGGTTATACTCCCTTTCTTCCTTCGCTACACTGATGACAGCACTGGTGCTGTTTCATGCACCCATGCGGAGCTTGTCAAGTTTCCAGCTTTACCTCCAACTTCCACCCTGCCCTTAAATTCACTTGATCCATCTCTGACACCTCCCTCCCTTTCTTGATTCTCTTTGTTTCCAACAGTGGTTAGGTAACCCTAACTCTACTGATTCCTAGTTATCTTGACTATACCTCTTCCCACTCTATCTCCTGTAAAAATTCTATTCCCTTTACTCAGTTCCTATGCCTCCACCGTATCTGTTCCCAGGTTGGGGCTTTCCATATAAGAGAGGTCCTTCTTTAAAGAATGGGGTTTCCCTTCCTTCACTATTGACTCTGCCCTGACCCGCATCTCCTCTATTTCCTGTCTATCTGTGCTCACCCCATCTTCCCGGCATCTCAAAAGAGACAGTCCCTCTTGTCCTCACCTACCACTCTATTAGCCTCTGCATCCAACACATTATCCTCTACAACTTCCGCCATCTCCAAAGGGATCCTTCCACTTAACATACCTTTACCTTCCCCTCTCTGATTTCTACATGGATCGCTCCCTACATGATTCCCTTGTCCATTTGTCCCTCCCGGCACTTATTCCTGCAAGTGGCCTAAATGCTACAGCAGCCCATACACCTTCCCCCTCACCTTCATTTAGTGGTCCAGGTGAGGTAACATTTCACCTGCGAATCTGCTGGGGTCGTCATTTTGTCCAGTACTCCCGATGCAGCCTCCTCTACATTGGTGAGACCCTTCGTAAATTGAGGACTGCTTCTTCGAGCACCTCTGCACCATCCACCCCCACAAGCTGGACTTCCTGGTGGCTGAACATTTTAATTCCGATTCCCATTCCAACACGTTGGTCTATGGCCTCCTCTTGTGCCAAGATGGGGCCACCCTTAGGTTGGAGGAGCAACATCTTATATTCCATCTGGGTAGCCTCCAATAAATTCCCTCACTCCCTTCCTCTATTCCTGACTTTGACCTTTTTATTTCTTCTCACCTTCCCATTACTTCCACCTGGGTCCCCTCCTCCTTCCCTTTCCCCTATGGTCCACTCTTCTCTCCTATCAGATTCCTCCTTCTCCAGTCCTTGACCTCCTTCCTCTGCCCCCACCTTTTTATTCTGGCATCTTCCCTGTGCCTTCTTAGTCCTGAAGGAGGGTCTCGGCACGAAACATCGATTATCTATTCTTTTCCATAGATGCTGTGTGACCTGCTGAGTTCCTCCAGCATTTTTTGTGTGTTGCTTTGGATTCCAACATCTTCAGACTTTCTCTTGTTTATGATTTGTTACCTTGTTATGATTTTGCACCTCATTGTTTATCTGCACTGCAATTTATTCTGCATTCTCTTGTTTTTCCCTTGTTTAACTTCAATGTACAGTATAATGATTTGATCTGCATGTACAGTATGCAAGGCAAGCTTTTCACTGTACCTTGGTACATGTGACAATATAAGCCAATTCCAACCAACCCCATTCCTCCAATTCCAATCCTAGCATTTTTATTTCAAAGTTCCAGTAGCTGCAGTATTTTGATCAATATTCTACTTGTTTCCCAAATTATTTTTGTGAGCATGCAAGCTGTTATTCTGTGTTTCTCATATTAATAGTCCCCGATATTTCAGAACACCCATATTTAATGGATTTAGACCTATTCTTAATTCCAAAGTGGATTACTTTGTATTTTCCCCACACTACACCTAGGCTAGTGGCAAAATATTGTGAGGATAATACCAGCCATTTCATCATTATAACTTTGTTTTATAGCCCTCTTTTATGCAGTTTTTGTATGCTTGCAAGGCTTCCTGAACTACAGAATAAGGAACTTAAAGACCCATTTATCAAATCTGACATTATATTATGCATTTAATTAAAGCATTTCAGGCAACCGAGAAGTCAATAACCATATATTAATACTTTTTATTATTCAGATGGTATAAAATTGAAGCTCTCATCAGATTTGATCATGTAATAGCTATTGGGCTTTTTTAAATACATGTCTCTTTATCAAAGTCGCCATCAGTTACAGCACAATTCCTCTTTGTAAATAAATGTGTAACCAGTACAACAATTTTCCAGCCATTTTGGAGAAATATGGCTGGAAAACCCATAAATTTAGCCAAGGTTGCAATTGCAGAAAACATGCGTGGATGGAGAACGTATGAAAAAACCCTTTGGCATTTTCCCATCAGATTTTAAGGCCTTAAATGTGAAAAGGAATTTTGTAAACTAGAGAGCTGAGGCAGCTTTGCATTTACAAAATCTCCAAGGATAGTCAAAAGAATTAAGGAGTCTCTGCCATATCCGTGCTGAGCACTTTTTGTTAATTCGTCTCCATGAAGTAGCCTTGAGGATAAGAGGATAGCTGGATGCCTTCTCTTGTTTCTCTGTCTGACTCAACTGGGAAACTTTGTCCAACTCCTAGCACTTGTCTTACAGTCATGTTCACCCTGGAGGTCTCCAGGTACTTTGAACAGATTTCCCAGTCACCTTCGTTGCTTTGCTGGTTGTTGCTAGTGCTTGTACCTTCCAAACAGCTGGGGAGTGGCCCTCCTTCCAAATTGGGGATAATCCGGGGTACTGCATGGTACAGAAGACGGCTGCTGCCTGACATGATCATGATGTCTCCGCTGTGCATAAACAAAGGCTGGGGAGGATCCTGTCTCTTTCGGCCTCCGAGAAGAAACACAGCAGACTGGCCAAAACTGGAGGATGAAGATGGAGAGAGAGATAGATAAATAAATAGATAGAGTGAGAGATAGACAGATGGAGATAGAAAGATAGATGGGGATAGAGAAATAGAGGGGGGTAGAGGGAGGGGGAAAGGGGGAGAGGGAGAGGGAGAGAATTTAACAATTTCAGTATATTTAACCTGCCAATTTTCTCCACTTAACAGTCAGTGGAGGTAGGACAATGATGTCATGTCTGAGGCTCAAAAGGGATTACAGGAATAAGGGGTGCACTGCAAAATCCAACTGTCAATAAAATAAGCTTCAACCAAAGACTAGAACAAGACTTCACAGTGTAGATGTGGTTAAGCAGAGTGAATGATGGAGAACTGCCAAGAGAGACAGAAAATGAGGCAACCAAATAGGTAGAAGGGACATGATGGTAATAGCCATGAGGAATGTTGCAGAGGTGAAAGTGAATAACCTTGTGGTGAAAGGAGAGAGTACAGAAGTTAGCATAAAAAAGGACCTAATAAACAGAACTGACAAATGCCATACAATGCATTCAGAACAGACATCATCACATAGATTATAATTTGTGAGGAATCAACAGAAATCCAAATATTAATGTCTTAAAATAAACATGATATATCATTACTCTTTTGTACTTATTATCATGTTGCACTGAAAATCTGGCCCAAGACTCTGGATTTTCATTCTACTTTCAGAATAGCAATATCATGGCAGTGTGACTATACTGAGAATGTTTGCTTCTGATGAAGCATCAAAATTCTTCTTTAGCCTGAAGCATTTTTTATACAGTAGTTGAATTGGAATCTGGAAGGTTGATTGTACAAAACTTTGAAAAGAACATTTTGATGGAATTTGAGCATGCACCCATGATCTTTCCCCCTTCAGACAACAGTTATGGCAATGGTTCTCCTGTTATGATGTGTGTGACACCTACTGCCTTCAGAGAGGGGCTGCTAGAAAACCAAGATTATCAAGCACTGACAGATAGAAATTGTGCAACAGTGGAAGAGAATGCAATTTAAGTTTAGAAATGGTCAGTGTTTTGCAAAATGGTAGAATTACTTTCACATGCTGTTTTTTTATTGCTCCCTCCTTCCACTTAGCAATTCCCTGCAGTCCACAAAGTCATGAAATATTTTGCAAATGCTGCTGAGGAAGAATTTTACAGTCTTTGTTCAATTGAATTTAGTGTTTGCAAACTGTTCTCCTTTCAAGTCTGTGTATATTACGATGTGGAGGCTAAACCTTAGCATAAATAAAGGGCATTTAGACCAGAAACAAGAGGTTCTTTTCGTTGGGGACACAAGAGACTGGAGATGCTAGAATCTGGTGAAAATAGCAAACTGCTGAGGAAACTCATCTGGTCTAGCAGCATCTGTAGAGGCAAAGGGATTGTCACTGTTTCAGGTCGAGACTCTGAAGCATCAGATTGAGTGTTCAGACGGAAGATAGTCAATACAAGAAGGTGAGAGGTAGGGCTGAGATGGGCTAGTAGGTGATGTGGAACCTGGTGAGATGGGAAAGGATGTGAGGGTGGTACAGGGTTGTGGGGGGGGATAGGTGGAGGAGAAGAGGGAGAAGTGGGGGTTTAGAGATAGAGGTTGGTGCATGGTAAAATGGTGAAAGGATTGAAAAATCCTTTTCCATGCTGTGAACACTCCTGGAGAGATGGAAATCAAGCCTAAAAGTTGAAATAAATTGTTCTTAAAGCTACTGGCTTGATGCACTAGAAACAGAGGAACAAAAGTCAGTACTAATAATAGTAACCTTCAGCTTAAAGCATTTAAGCAAAACTACTAGAATCAAAGACTGAAACTCCCTCATCATACCAGCTCTTTAAAAGAACTAAAAGCAGACAATGCTGAGAAATTGCAGCAAGTCAGACAGTATCTGTGGAAAGAGGAACCAAGTTAATACTTTAGTTGGAGACCCAACTCCAATGAAAGGTTGGCCCATGATGCTATGCCGGTCTTTTAACTTAAGATTGATCTAAGATCAACCTAACCTTTCCCTACCACATTTCTTCCATTTTTCTACCAATGTGCTTGATTAAGAGTCTCTTAAACACCCCTAATGTATTTGCCTGTACCACCACCCCTGGTTCCATTCCCCCTAAACTTTCTCTCCAAACACATTAAAATTATGCCCCCTCGTATTTTGAACATAAATCATTTACTCTTTATTTCTTTCCACAGATAGTGCCTGATTTGTTAAGTGTTTCCAGCATTTTCTATTTTATTCTAGCTTACCAGCATTTGCAGCCTTTTGATTTTTAATGCAATGGGCGTAACTGAATTTACATCCCATTCCAATTCATTGCATCCCCTCATTTCCCCCCAAAAATCCAGTAAATTTTCAATCTTCATGTATTTATCAATTATTTTTCAAAATATTATAACATTATTCTTCCATGTAATATATTACTGATCATAAACAAATATGCAATAAATTCTTCTGTATTTCTTCCCTGATTCTTTTGGCAGTCATATTAAACCACTATCCTCTAATTACTAGCACTTTGCCACTAAAAACATTACCTGACACAGACCATGAAGATCAGCAGAGGCTTTCAAAAAGAGGTAAAAAGGTGGTATTTTATTCACTTTTCTTTACCTGAATGACAAGAGGGGTTTGGAGTAGTCCATCTCAGATTCATCAACATGAATACCCAGTGAAGAGTCAAGATGATAATAGTTCAATATTCCTGCTTCTGCCTTAAACTGGTGGAAACCGCAAGCTGCTGCAACCTGTTCTGACAGGTATGCGAGGTCTACAGGAAATGTTGTATAATGTTCAGCTGAATACCTCTGCAAATGGAAAGACCAAAGGATAGTCAATTGCACCCATGGCAAAGAACCCTTTAAGGAGCATTATCACTGGCTGCAGGGGGTGGGACGGTAGAGTAGTGCCAGCAATCTCCAATCGGAGTTCAATACCTGCAGCCGCCTGTAAGAAGTTTGTACGTTCTCCCCAAGACTGCATAGTTTTCCTCCAGGTGCTCTGGTTTCCTTCCACATTCCAAAGACATACTGTTAGGGTTAGTTATTATTTGTATATCTGCCTAAATGTCATTTAAGTGTTGCAAGCTTGCACTCATTGTCAGGAACAACAAAGAACTGATTGTGGACTTCAGAAAGGGTAAGACAAGGGAACACACACCAGTCCTCATAGAGGGACCAGAGCTGGAAAGAGTGAGCCATTTCAAGTTCCTGGGTGTCAATATCTCTGAGGATCTATCCTGGGTCCAACATATCAATTCAGCTACAAAGAAGGCACAACATCAACTATACTTCATTAGGAGTTTGAGGAGATTTGGTATGTCACCAATAATACTCGCAAATTTCTACAGATGTGTGACGGAGAGCATTCTAACTGGCTGTATCACTGTATCACTGTCTGGTATGGGGGGTGGGGGGGAGTGAGGGGAGCTACTGCCCAGGATTGAAATAAGCTGCAGAGAGTTGTAAAGTTAGCTCAATTGTGGGCACTAGCCTCTGTAGTATCCAGGACATCTTCAACGAGTGATGCCTCAACAAGGCAGCATCCATTGTTGAGGACCCCCAGCACCCAGGAGAAGGTACAAAAGCCTGAAGGCACCTACTCAATGATCAAGAACAGCTAATTCCCCTCTACCATCCAATTTCTGAATGGACATTGAACCCATGAACACTACCTCACTACTTTTTTAGTTTTTATTTTGCACTACTTATTTAACTATTATATATACATTATATATATTTTTTCTATTGTTATGTATAGCATTATACTGTTGCTGCAAAGACAACAAATTTCATGACATATGCTGGTGATATTAAACCGGATCCTGATTTTAATTGAACTTGGTTTTCTCTCTTTCATTGGCTGCTTGTTCCATATACCCACCACACTCTGAGTGAAAAACACTGCCCCTCAGGTCCCTCTTAAATCTTTCCTTGCTCAGCTTAAACCTATGTCCTTTTGTTATGGGCTCCCCTCTGGGAAAAAGATCATGAACATCCACCTCATCTGTCAGGAGCTTCCACGTCCTCCAGAAAATACTGATGACATTATAACTGAAAACATCATCGATTGCATGAGGCTCTAAATATAGACAACCACACTGATCCTTAAAGGGACCTACAGTACTCTCTTCCCTAGTTACTTTTTGCTCCTAATTTGCTTCAGAAACAGAATCAGGTTTATTGCTACTGACATAAGTTGTGAAATTTGACGCTTTGTGGCAGCAGTACAGTGCAGGTACAACAAGTTACTGTAAATTCCAATAAAAGTAAATAACTAGTGTTAAAGACAAATAGCAAGGTGGTGTTCATGGGTTCATTGACCATTCAGAAATCTGATGGTGATGGGGAAAAAGCTGTTCCTAAAACACTGAGTGTGTATGCTTATAGATTATTTTAGGATTCTCCTTTATTCCCTGGAGAGGAATAAACAGTTCAGCTGAGAGTCAGTCAGCATCTCTGGAGGGGAATAAATGGCCAGCTTTATTGGGCTTAGACCGTTTTGATGAAGGGCCTTGGCTTGAAAAGAATGGCCACCCAGAGATGCGGCCTGATGTGCTGAGCCCCTCCAGAACTTTGCGTGCGTTGCTCAAAGTTTCCAGCATCTGCAGAATGCTCTCCTTTATCTTGTTTTCCAGGTATGTCTCATGGTCCATTTTTGCCTTCCTAATTTTGTTTTTGGGTGGTGTGGTGGAGATATGTCTCTACCAAAGGAGGTGTAAGGTGCTCTTTCACTCCGCTAGCCTGCAGGTCACCCTTGGGAAAGGTGTAGCATCCACTTAGCCACCACCCCCCCCCCCCCCCCCCCCGGAGATTATGATCATGTGAAACTATGGGAGCAGGTGGTGGATGGTTGTATGAGCAACTGGTGCCTATCACAAGTCTTGGTTGTGCGACCAGATGCCAGGCAGACAAATCCTTGAAGAGTATTGATAATGGCTAGGATCACCCGTCTTGTAAAGACACTGCCCAGAAGAAGACAACGGAAAACCACTTCTATAGAACAATCATGGTCACAGTCCATGATTGCCTACATCATATGACACGACATGTAATGACGATGATGAAGTTCCTACATCCCTTACAGTTCTCAAGGGACTGGCTTGAACCCAGCCACCTGTACCTAACATATGTCTCCTTCTTTTTCCTGCCCAGACCCTTAGTAGGCTAAGACACAGGAAGACTCCGAACATCCTGGATAGTAGCAGTAGACGGTAGTACAAAAACATTTGCAGAAGCAAAGACACAAAATGCTGGTGGAACGCAGCAGGCCAGGCAGCATCTATAGGAAGAAGTGCAGTCGATGTTTCGGGCCGAGGGTTAGTCCTGACGAAGGGTCTCGGCCTGAAACGTTGACTGTACTTCTTCCTATAGATGCGGCCTGGCCTGCTGCGTTCCACCTGCATTTTGTGTGTGTTGCTTGAATTTCCAGCATCTGCAGATTTCCTTGTGTTTGCAGAGGAAAAGAAATTACTTGGACGACTAAGATTGTTGGGATGAATTTGTGAGAGTTGGAGAGGTTACTGAGCAAAGGCTTCTCCTCAGTGAACGAAGTGGATTCCAAGAGGCTGGTCAAGAAGGTTCAGCTGCTTGGCGTTCAGGATGAGGTAGTAAAATGGATTCAATATTGGCTTTGCGGGAGAAGCTAGAGAGCGGTAGTAGATGGCTACTTCTCGGACTGGATGCCTGTGATTAGTAGTGTGCTGCAGGGATTGGTGATGGGTCTGTTGTTGTTTGTCATCTATATCAACAATCTGGATGATAATGCAGTAAATTGGATCAGCAATTTTGCTGAGAAATGGCAGATGAAATTTAATGCAGACAAATGTGAGGGGGACAAACTAGAGTAGGATTTACATGGCAAACAGTAGGCACTGAGTACAGGAGAACAGAGGGATCTGACAATACAAAAGTGACATCACAGATAGATAGGGTCGTAAAGAGAGCTTTTAGCATATTAGCCTTCATAAATCAAAATATTTAGTAGAGGAGTTGGGATGTTAGGTTGAAATTGTATAGGATGTTGGTGATGCTTAATTTGGAGCATTGTGTGCAGCTCTGGTCACCTACCTACAGGAATAATATCAATAAGATTGAAAGAGTGCAGAGGAAATATACAAAGATGTTGCTATGTCTTGAGGACCAGATTTATAGGGAAAGCTTGAATAGGTGAGGACTTTATTCCCTGGAGCATAGGAAAATGAGGGGAGATCTGACAGAGGCCTACAAAATTACGAGGGGGGATATTGCGTTAATGTAAGCAGGCTTTTTCCAGCGGTTGGGTGAGATTAAAACTAGAGGTCATGGGATAAGAGTGAAAAGTAAAACGTTTAGGGGAAACATGAAGTGAAACTTCTTCACTCAGAGAGTGGTGCGAGTTTAGAACAAGCTTCCTGCAGAAGCGTGTGTTTCATTTCAACATTTAAGAGAAATTTGAATAGGTACATGGATGGGAAGGGTATGGAGGGCCATGGTCAGTTGTAGATTGATGGGCAGAATAATAGTTTGCATTGATTAGATGGGCCTTAGAGCCTGTTTCTGTACTGAAGTGTTCCATGACTTTGGTTAACTTTGCTTTCAACTAAGTGCGAAGCTGACAAGAGACTAGGAGCTGGATAGGGAGGAAATCACAAAAAAAAATGGAACTTGATAAAAAGGACTTTTGCTTGATAATATACTTAATAGATGTTTTCTTAAAATGCTTTTTCAGTCATAGAGAAAAATTACCTTTGTTTCCCAGTTGTAATGGTATCCTAAGGTAACCCATCGCAGCTTCTCTAGCAAGCTTTTAGCCTCTCGTTTACCAGGGCATTTTAGCCTACCAAAAAAAAAGAGAAATGAAATTCCATTAAAAGCTGGACTTTCATTTATTCGCCTTGCATTCCTTTGGGTTACACAGCACTTCGATATAGCAAACTTCATCCGGGGAATTTCTGCTCTAATGATATCAATTCAGGATAGTATATCACTGAAGTAGGTCCTGACATTCTTCCACCCCTTCATTGTTGATGCGAAAAGGTGGCTCATATCTATCAGTACTGCTCCTAGCAGTGTGGACTAGAAACTCACCCAAGCACATAAAACATGTGGGTCGTGATTGGCAGCTAAGGGATTTGAACTGCACATTAGTTAGAGTATAAGCTTCGTGTTCCTTGCAGTCAGACACCTTGAAACTGAAGTTTTTTAGTTTTCAGGAGTCATACAGTACTTTATCAATGTTGACTGTCTCTGATGTTAGGGTAGGCCTAAAACACACAAGTTTTGTTCTTGATTCAAAGAAAAGAAAACCAAAATTTATGAGGTGCCCTTTAGCTCTATAAAACATATTAAGGTGGCCTTGCAATGAAGATTAATAACTTAATCATAATCCTTTACAAAACAAAAGAATAGAGTATGAACAGTGACAGGGTGGGAGTGGGGAAGACAGCAAGTGACAGGAATAAGGAAAGACAAAGGGTCTGCAATTCTTCGAAGAAAGATTTGATGCCTTTCCATTGAAATCAACTAAAGAAAAAAATAACAATTCTCTTCACGCTGATACAAGATTCTGACACAATTCCTGATTGGCAGAAGGAAAGGTTATGTCATGAAAGAGAGAAAACACTGGATTTTCTTTCAATTTTTGCATCCATGAAGCTTGTATTTGGGGAAGGGATGATGGAGTTTGTGGAGGTGGGGAGAAGGGAGATACAAACAAAGGGTTACATGATGTTCTTTGTATATTAAGTCAGAATGTATTTAGCTTTATTGATTAGGAAATGTAACTTAAACAGATCATTACAGTCCTCCACTTCAATAACTATTTATATTTATATAGCACCTGACATCATAGCATGTCTTGAGGTAACCAAATAGAAAATGACAAACCCTATACAACTTTAAGAATCCAACTTTAGGAGGTGCTAGCATTTATAAAGTTCTTGACTTTCTGCCCAGCCTACAAGACTATACGAATAACTATGCCACATCCACCTTTTAAATTTCATTTTATGGACTTGCTCTGAATATTTAAAATGAATTTACATATGGGTAGCAAGTTCTGAAAAAAAAAGAACATTTGGTTCTCACATTACATTCAGATCACCAAGGAATGATTACCTATGTGATAATCAGTATCACTGTCTTTTATAGCTACTGGTGCATTCATGGGACACATTTTAAAATTAGAGCTTCATTTTCTATACATTCCTTCAATGTTAATTAGCAGCTGATGTAATTTAAACTACCATTAAATAGTTCTAGTCAGATGTGTTAACTCATTTGTGGCTTTTAAAACAAAGTGCATTGCATCCATTTAGATCACGTCAATTTTATAAATGCTTACTGAATGATGAATGGGAATACTAACATTGAAAAAAACCCAGAATACTCATTAGGTTGGATTCAGTATCTGTGAAGACAGGAACAGAGTTGTAATCAAATATCATCAAACCAAAACATTAACATTATTGGCATAATTTTAAGATGATAGGAGGAAAGTAGAGGTGGGGGGGGAATATCAGAGTTAAGTTTTTACAGAGTGTAGGTGAGTGAAATGGGTGCGGGTAATGGCAGATACATTAAGGGCATTTAAGAAACTCTTAAATAGGCATATGGATGATAGAGAAATAGAGGGCTATGTAGGAAGGAAAGGTTTAGATTGAACTTAAAGGCTGTCAACGCCAAAGAGCATAGCTATGAATATTCTATGAATATATCCACAGAAGCTGCCTGACCACCTGTTTATTTTCAGCAATTTATATAGTAGACTTCCAGCATTGAAATTAAGCTGTTATCCAGCAATATAAAGCCCAGTGATATCACAAACAAATAAAATCTGCAGATGTAGGAGGCTGAGAGCAACACACACACAAAATGCTGGAGGAACTCAGCAGGCCAGGCAGCATCTATGGAAAAGAGTAAACAGTTGACTTTTCGGTCAAAGCCCTTCATCAGGACAGAAAAGAGTAAACAGTCATGTTTCAGGCCAAGACCCTTCTTCAGGACCAGTGATGTAACCACATCAATCTAACCTGTACACCTTTGGAATGTAGCAACATAGTCTAACAATAAAAATGTTTTATCGTATCATCTAGAACACGACTGAGCTACGTTTTAGCAATGCAGACTTTAGGACATGTCAGCTCTTTCTGATATCTTAAGATATTTGATGTGGATGGTAGGGCAGTCTTATTTTCAAAACAAGCCTCTTTTATACCTGCATTTGTTTTCTTCCAATAGGAGATTAACTAGCTGAATTTACATTTACCAAAGCTCATTTTAGAGGATATGGACAGAATGTTTTTATAGAATAAAAGGAAAATTATGATGAGGATCTGGGATGCTTATACAGGATGTAGTGCAATAAATTAGTACCTAAACACTACTGTGTGGCTTCCAAGTGTAAACATAGCAAGTTTCAAATTTGACATGCAATAATGATCCTTACTAAAAAGGGAAATCTGAGAAGTAACATAAGTTACATTAGGATATAATGTACTTGAGAGAATAAAAACCCATTTCTTCTCATCAGTTTTCATAAGCTTTTTAGCTCCAGGCGTAATAATATGGCAACTCAGGGAATAGGAGGACAAACATTATTAACTGCAAGTAAGCACTGCAGTTGTGCAGTTATATGCCACACTGAAAAGTCAACGCAAAAATATCCTCATCATCGTTCTACATGAATAATGCCTTCTCCATTAAGCAACAGGAATTTGATCATTCCATTTTTAAGTGCTGAATAGTTATTGCTCTTCAATCATCAGGCTCCTGAACAGTGTAGATAACAAAATTTCACGACATATGCTGGTGATATTAAATCTGATGCTGATTCACTCACCTCAAATGATCACTGAACACAACCTATGGACTCACTTTCAAGGACTTTTATATCTTATGGTCTTAGGGACTCCACAACTCACGTTCTTAGTATTACTTCAAAGTAAAAATTTATTATCAAAGTACATATATGTCACCATACATCTTTGAGATTCTTTTTCTTTGGGCATATTTAGCAAATCTTTAGAACAGTAATTGTAAACATCAGGAACTGTTAACTAACTGTAAACAAACTGGGCAAATGCAGATATAAATAAATAGCAATAAATAACAAGTATGAAATAACAATATAACAGAGTCCTTAAATGAGTGTAGCTATCCCTTTTTGTTCAAGAACCTGATGGTTAAGGGGCAGTAACTGCTCTTGAACCCGGTGGTGTGAATCCTGAGGCACTTGTACCTTCTACCTGATGGCAGCAGCGAGAAGAGAGTACGGCCTGGGTGGAGAGGATCTTTGTTGACTGATGCTGCTTTTCTACAGCAACGTTTCATATAGATGCATTTCATGGTTGGGAGGGTTTTACCCGTGAGGTACTGGGCCGAATCCACTACCTTTTGCAGGAGTTTCTGCTCAGAGTGATTGGTGTTCCCATATCATTGTGCAATGGAGCCAGTTAGCACATTTTCCATCACACATCTATAGAAGTTGCCAAGGTTTTCGATGACATGCAGAATTATTATTATTATATTTTTTTTTTACAGGATCCTTAGCTCCTATACCACCAGGTTCAGGAACAGTTATTACCCTTCAATTGTCAGGCTTCCGAACTATTTGGACAACTTCACTCACCTAAACACTGAACTGATTCCACAACCAATGGACTCACTCGCAAGGACTTTACAACTCGTGTTCTGGGTAGGATTTACTTATTTATTTATTATCTCTTTTTCAATTTGCAAAACTTATCTTCTTTTGGGTGTCTGACAGACTTTGTGTGTAGTTTTGTCAATAATTCTACTGCAATTCTTTGTTTGACTGTGAATGCCTGCAAGAAAAATAATCTCAGGAGTATGTGGTGACATATACATAATTTGATAATAAATTTACTTGGAGCTTTGAAAACTGAATATCTCTTCAGATGCATATACCATATTACAGTAATTTACTCCAGACACTCAACCAGCCATAGAAACAACTAAAGTGCTAAATGTTTTTTTTAGAAATAGGTAGATTTGGAGAAGCAATAATAAAATAAATACTAGTACCAGTGGACCAGTTGTATTATTTCAATATATTATTTTTATTTCCCAGTCATTGAACATAGACTCAACAAACAGAATCAGCCTGTGATGAGTTTTTCAGAGCTCTGATGTGCTTCACCGAATGCTGAGCAGTCAGGCTGTGGCTTTATTTGGAGTCAGCTGGGCTTATAAGCCATGAAAAAGCACTAAAATTGTTGAATAATTTAATGGAAGTGCTTTAATCTATGTAGAGGATTTATTTTTAAGAGATGTGCTTGTCTCTCAATGTGTGTTGTGGGAAATATGTGCATATGTCCTAAACCTTTTTAGCATTATTCTCGTTGCTCCTCATTTTGCAGTTTTTCAAACTCGGGCTCCAATTTTCCAATGTCTGCCACTTCCATTCCCCAGGAATAATTCATTTGGCCTGATTTCAATTCATATAGAATGTGTGTTATAGATTCTAACTAAAGAACTTTACAAGAACACAATGTTAACAACAGATTAAGGCACAGACAAATAACTGCCTGGTGGATTGAAAACAGCATGTGTTCTTTGGCAGAGCTTACTCTACATAATGCCCACTTTCAACCTCTTCCCCTTTACTGGTTTGATGGATGATCTCTTTCTATTGCTATTTCTCAATCCTTATGAGCTAAGTTTTTTTTTGTTTTCTAGCGTTCACTTGCTGTTAGAACAAAGGGTCTTGGGAAATTAACTGTTCTGATATAAAAACAGGGAGCACTAAAGTTGCCTGTTTGCAGATAACCAATGTATGGGTACTAGGGAAAAAGAAAAGTTTCAAAGATTAGCCTTATTTGTCACATATACATCAAAACATTCAGTGAAAGGTACTGTGGGCGTGAAATTAAATCAGTGAGGATTGCGTTGGCATAGCCCACAAATGTCTCCGCACTTCTGACGCCAACACAGCATGCCCATAACTCACTAAGCCTAATGTCAATGGAATGTGGGTGGAAACCCATGTGGCCACAGGGAGAATGTACAACCTTCTACAGACAGTGGTGGGAATCAAACCCCAATCTTACAGTGATGCAATAAGATAATATAGTAAACATCTTTTCAGTTTGTTGCGAATATCTTTATTAGGGTTTTCTGTTCCATTGTACAGCTAGTTCCCTAAGCATTTAGTACCCTTCTGAATGTTTTGACTCAGAAGCCTCAGTTGATCAGAGTTGACCACAGATGTTGCAGTCTAGCTGCCTAGATACGTAAGCTGTTGCCCATGTAGCAAGCTCTCCTTCTCCACGCATCTGATTAACCCTAAGAAACAGCAGAGACATAGTTTGGTACCAGCAGTGTCGCAGAAGTTGCCAGTCAGCATTGAACTCAACACAGGACTGCCTTAGCGATTTTCCCTGGGGGTTTACTCCCGAAGCCTTCTCCATGAGGGGGTATAGCTGCAGGGCAGTGGAGGTTTGAGATCAGAAATTTTCTTCTCCTAGATGAGCTGCCAACCATAGCTGATGGGCACCATTTGCCTGCAGTGACTGGGGCAAAGGCTTTAGTAACCTGCCTTTGCCCCTTCTCCTTTTAGTAGAAATGGTTCCACTGGACTTAGTTGTCAGAGGCCAGTTGAGGTTCACACCAGAGCTCCTTAGCGCGACTCGAGTAGCAGCAGTACTCTCAATGGAAATGATTAAATATTCTAGTTTCAGCCTGATGCAGCTAAAAAGCACAACTGCTTCCAAGGTCAGTACAGTCAACAAAGATGTCTTAATGCGTTTAAACAAACTATCGCTGCTTAAAATTGATGGAAACAACACTGATTGTGGTTGGAAGCATCCATGTAGGATAACTCGGAGGAAACATGGGTGCAGAACGGGGTTACAAGTGTGTTTAAGGAAACGGTGTTTTAAACTCCCTATACTGACCATCTTGCTGGCAAATGTACAGTCTCTGGTGAATAAAATTGATGATCTCAGTGCTAGAGTGCTGAATCAGAGGGACATTAGGACCGCGTGTGTCCTTTGTTTCACGGAATCCTGGTTAATTCCTTCCGTACTGGATGCAGCAATTCAGATAGATGGGTTTACTATACATCGTCAGGATATATCTATAGATTTTTTCCAAAGCAGAGGTGGAGGAGTATGCCTCATGATCAACTCTTCTTGGTGCACAAATATATCAGTGCTGTCCCAATTCTGCTCACCAGACCTGGAATATCTATCATCTAAGTGCTGTCCTTTTTACTTACCACAGGAATTCTCCAGGATCATTTTGGTAGCAGTGCACATTCCACCTCAGGCTAATATCAAGCACAAAACAGCGCACTCTAACGCCTTCACCATTGT
The DNA here is from genome assembly GCF_048418815.1 of Hemitrygon akajei. Classification (NCBI taxonomy): domain Eukaryota; kingdom Metazoa; phylum Chordata; class Chondrichthyes; order Myliobatiformes; family Dasyatidae; genus Hemitrygon; species Hemitrygon akajei. The sequence continues at coordinate 20,278,329 of NC_133126.1, forward strand.
TTGGAGAGATTTTAACCAGGCCAGTCTTGAAAAAAATCACTAAGCAATTACCATCAACAGATCATTTGCAATACCAGAGGAAACAACACACTGGAACATTGCTACACCACCATCAAAAATGGCTACCGTGCTATTCCACACCCTCACTTTGGGAAGTCTGATCACCTGGCTGTACTCCTACTCCCTGAGTATAGGCAGAGACTGAAGACTGCAGCAGCAGTAGTGAGGACCAAGAAGGTTTGGACAAGGAAAGCACAGGAGTGCCTACAGGACTGCTTTGAATTGGTAGACTGGACTATATTCAGGGATTCATCTTCGAAACTAGCTGAGTATGCTGCAGTTGTTACTGACTTTATTAAAACCTGTGTGGATGAGTGTGTGCCCACAAAGACTTACTGCACATTCCCAAACCAAAAGCCGTGGATGAACTGGGAGGTATGTCATCTGCTGAAGGCTAGATCTGCGGCATTTATGTCTGGTGATCCAGGCCTGTACCAGAAATCCAGGTATGATTTGTGGAGGGTTATTTTAAGGGTGAAGAGACAATTTTGAATGAGGTTGGAGGTGGCATCAGATGCACAGCAACTCTGGCAGAGATTGCAAGACATTACTTCCTACAAAGTGAAACCCAATAGCATGAATTGCAGCAATGCTTCACTACCAGATGAACTCAACGCTTTCTATGCACAATTTGAAAGGGAGAACAAAATTACAGTTGTGAAGATCTCTGCTGCACCTGATGACCTTGTGATCTCTGTCCCAGAGGCTGGTGTTACACTGTCTTTAAAGAGAGTGAACCCTCGCAGGGCAGAAGGTCCTGATGGAGTACTTGGTAAGGTTCTGAAAACCTGTGCTGACCAACTAGCGCAAACATTCAAGGACATTTTCAGCCTCTAACTGCTATGGGCAGAAGTTTCCACTTACTTCAAAAAGACAACAATTATACCAATGCCTAAGAAGAATAAAGTGAGCTGCCTTAATGACTATTGCCTGTGACTAGACTGAACGCCTGCCCCAGCAAGGGCCTGGACACAATGCAATTTGCCTATTGTCGCGATAGGTCAACAGCAGATGCAATCTCAATGGCTCTCCATGCAGCTTTAGACCACCTGGACAACACAAATACCTACATCAGGATGCTGTTCATCAACTATAGCTCAGCATTTAATACCATCATTCCCACAATCCTGATTGAGAATTTGCAGAACCTGGACCTCTGTAACTCCCTCTGCAATTGAATCCTCAGCTTCCTAACTGGAAGACCACCATCTGTGTGGATTGGTGATAATATATCCTCCTTGCTGATGATCAACACTGGCGCACCTCAAGGGTGTGTGCTTAGCCCACTGCTCTACTCTCTATATACACTATATGGCTCTATATAGGCATAGCTCAAATACCATTTATAAATGTACTGATGATGCACCATTGTTGGTAGAATCTCAGGTGGTGACGAGAGGGTGTACAGGAGTGAGATATGCCAACTAGTGGAGTGGTGCTGCAGCAACAACCTGGCAAATGATATCAGTAAGACGAAAGAGCTGACTGTGGACTTCAGGAAGGGTAAGACGAAGGAACACATACCAAGCAACAGACACAAAATGCTGGTGGAATGCAGCAGGCCAGGCAGCATCTATAGGAGGAAGTACAGTCGATGTTTCGGGCCGAGACCCTTCGTCAGGACTCAGCCCAAAACGTCGACTGTACTCCTTCCTATAGATGCTGCCTGGCCTGCTGCGTTTGACCAGCATTTTGTGTCTGTTGCTTGAATTTCCAGCATCTGCGGATTTCCTCGCGTGAACACATACCAATCCTCACAGTGGAGAGAGTGAGCAGTTTCAAGTTCCTGGTTGTCAAGATCTCTGAGGATCTAACCTGGTCCCAACATATTGATGTAGTTATAAAAAAGGCAGGACAGCGGCTATACTTCACTAGGAGTTTGAAGAGATTTGGCATGTCAACAAATACATTCAAAAACGTCTATAGATGTACCATGGAAAGCATCCTGACAGGCTGCATCACTGTCTGGTATGGGGGGTGGGCCACTGCACAGGACCAAAAGAAGCTGCAGAGGGTTGTAAATCTAGTCAGCTCCATCTTGGGTATCAGCTGACAAAGTACTCAGGACAATTTCAGGGAGCAATGTCTCAGAAAGGCAGCTTCTATTATTAAGGACTTCCAGCACCCAGCGCATGCCCTTTTTCCACCGTTACCATCAGGTAGGAAGTACAGAAGCCTGAAGGCACACACTCAGCATTTCAGGAATAGCTTCTTCCCCTCTGCCATCTGATTCTTAAATGGACATTGAACCCTTGGACACTACCTCACTTTTTTAATATACAGTATTTCTGCTTTTTGCACTTTTAAAAATATTCAATATATGTATACTGTAATTGATATACTTATTAATTTATTATTATTTTTATTTTATTTTTTTCTCTTCTATATTATGTATTGCATTGAACTGTGGCTGCTAAGTTAACAAATTTCACCTCACATGCCAGTGATAATAAACCTGATTCTGATTCTAATAGGTAGTGGAAGCTTATTCCCACTTCCATCCCTGATTATAATAACCTTAAGGAACTCTTCTGAATCTTTTGATTGGTATGGTCAAAAAGCTATTTCTATTTACATGACAATGCCATTGAAAGGGAAACTTCTCAAAAGCATTCTGCAAGAGAACTGTCAAACAGTAATTGATAACTATTCAGCAAAGGCAACTGCGCAACTGTATGGAAATCAGCGAGTTAGACCGGCGTGAAGCTTAAAAGGAGAAAGCTTTACAGAATGGGCGCCAGAGTAGAGCGAGACAGAGTACGAGGGCTTTGGCGATAATGGGTTGAGGCAAGGTAGTTTACCTGTGAAGAATAGAAACAGGAAGGCCTTTTAAGGCCGGTACAGGGTGTCAGATGTGGGAAGTCTGGGAGACTCCCAGCCTCCCAGAAGGCCTTATCTGCGCCAGGTGTGTCGAACTGCAGCTCCTTTAAGGACCTGGTTAGGGTCCTGGAGCTGCAGCTCGATAACCTTCGTCTAGTCAGGGAAAATGAGGAGGTGATATCGAGAGGAGCTATAGGTAAGTAGTCACACCGGGACCTTGGGAGACAGGTAAGTGGGTTACAGTCAGGAAAGACAAGAGGCAGATACTGGAGAGTATTCTGGTGGCTGTTCCCCTCAACAATAAGTACTCCTGTTTGAGTACTGTTGGGGGGGGGGGGGGGGGCTGGGATGGCCTACCTGAGGGAAGCAACAGTGGCTATGCCTCTGGCACAGAGGCTGATCCTGTGGCTCAGAAGGGTAGGGAAAGGAAGAATGCAGCAGTAATAGGGGACTCTATAGTTAAGGGGTCAGACAGGTGATTCTGTGGACGCAGGAAAGAAACGTGGATGGTAGTTTGCCTCCCAGGTGCCAGGGTCGGGATGTTTCTGATCGCGTTCACGATATCATGAAGGTGACCAGCAAGAGGTCGTGGTACATATTGGTACCAATGCATAGGTAGGAAAAGGGAGGAGGTCCTGAAAACAGACTACAGGGAGTTATGAAGGAAGTTGAGAAGCAGAACCTCAAAGGTAGTAATTTTGGGATTAGGGTCTGTGCCACTCGACAGTGAGTATAGGAATACAGTGAGGTGGAGGATGAATGCGTGGCTGAGGGATTTGAGCAGGGGGGCAGGGATTCAGATTTCCAGATCATTGGGACCTCTTTTGGGGCAGGCGTGACCTATACAAAAAAGATGGGTTGAATCTGAGGGGGACCAATATCCTGCCAGGGAGGTTTGCTAAGGCTATTGAGAGAGTCTACTTTAATGTAAGAAGCATCATGAACAAAGTGGATGAGCTTAGAGTATGGATCAGTACTTGGAGCTATGATGTTGTGGCCATTGCAGAGACTTGGATGGTTCAGGGGCAGGAATGGTTACTTAGAGTGCCAGGCTTTAGATGTTTCAGGAAGGACAGGGAGGGAGGCAAAAGAGGTGGGCACGTGGCCCTGCTGATCAGAGATAGTGTCACGGCTATAAAAAAGGAGGAAGTCATGGAGAGATTGTCTACTGAGTCTCTTTAGGTGGGGAAGTTAGAAACAGGAAAGGGTCAATAACTCTATTGGGTGTTTTTTATAGACCACACAATAGTAACAGGGACATCGAGGAGCAAACAGGGAGACAGGTTCTGGAAAGGTGTAATAATAAGAGTTGTCCTGGTGGGAGATTTTAATTTCCCAAATAATGATTGGCATATCCCTGGAGCAAGGGGTTTAGATGGGGTGGAGTTTGTTAGGTGCGTTCAGGAAAGTTTCCTGACACAACATGTAAATAAGCTTACACGAGGAGAGGCTGTACTTGGTCTGGTATTGGGAAATGAACCTGGTCAGGTGTCAGGTCTCTCAGTGGGACAGCATTTTGGAGATAGTGATCACAATTCTATATCCTTTACCATAGCATTGGAGAGGGATAAGAACAGATAATTAGGAAAGTGTTTAATTGGAGTAAGGGGAAATATGAAGCTATCAGGCAGGAACCTGGATGCATAAATTGGGAACAGATGTTCTCAGGGAAATGTTTGGCAGAAATGTGGAAAATGTTCAGGGGATTTTGCATGGCGTTCTGCATAGGTACATTCCAATGAGACAGAGAAAGGCTGGTAGGGTACAGGAACCGTGGTGTACAAAGGCTGTTGAAAACCGAGTCAAGAAGAAACAAAATGCTTATGAGAGGTTCAAAAACTAGGTAATGATAGAGATCTAGAAGATTATTAGGCTAGCAGGAAGGAGCTTATGAATGAAATTAGCAGAGCCAGAAGGGGCCATGAGAAGGCCTTGGTGGACAGGATTAAGGAAAACCCCACGGCATTCTACAAGTATGTGAAGAGCAAGAGGATAAGCTGTGAGAGAATAGGACCAATCAAGTGTGACAGTGGAAAAGTGTTTATGGAAGTGGAGGAGATAGCAGAGATACTTAATGAATACTTTGCTTCAATATTCTCTACGTAAAAGGATCTTGGTGATTGTAGGGATGACTTTCAGCGGATTGAAGAGATTGAGCATATAGACATTAAGAAAGAGGATGTGCTGGAGCTTTTGGAAACCATCAAGTTGGATAAGTCTCTGGGACCGGATGACTGGGAGCCTCTGGTAATGATCTTTGCATCATCAATGGGGACGGGAGAGGTTCTGGAGGATTGGAGGGTTGCAGATGTTGTTCCCTTATTCAAGAAAGGGAGTAGAGATAGCCCAGGAAATTATAGACCAGTGAGTCTTACTTCAGTGGTTGGTAAAGTGATGGAAAAGATCCTGAGAGGCAGGATTTATGAACATTTGGAGAGGCATAATATGATTAGGCGTAGTCAGCATGGCTTTGTCAAAGGCAGGTCATGCCTTATGAGACTGATTGAATTTTTTGAGGATGTGACTAAACACATTGATGAAGGTAGAGCAGTAAATGTAGTGTATATGGATTTTAACAAGGCATTTGATAATGTACCCCATGTACGGCTTATTGAGAAAGTAAGGAGGCATAGGATCCAAGGGGACCTTGCTTTGTGGATCCAGAACTGGCCTGTTCACAGAAGGCAAAGAGTGGCTGTAAACACAAAGTACACTGCAGATGCTGTGGTCAAGTCAACATGTACAAAAGCTGGATGAACTCAGCAGGTTGGGCAGCATCCATTGAAATGAGCAGTCAACGTTTCGGGCCAAGACCTTTTGTCCTAAGTCCTGACAAAGGGTCTCAGCCTGAAACGCTGACTGCTCATTTCAACGGATGCTGCCTGACCTGCTGAGTTCATCCAGCTTTTGTACGTGTTGAAAGCGTGGCTGTAGACGGGTCATATTCTGCATGGAGGCCAGTGACCAGTGGTGTGCCTCAGGCATCTGTTCTGGGACCCCTTCTCTTCGTGATTTTTATAAATGACCTGGATGAGGAAGTGGAGGGATGGATTAATAAATCTGCTGATGACACAAACGTTGGAGGTGTTGTGGATAGTGTGGAGCGCTGTCAGAGGTTACAACGGGACATTGATAGGATGCAAAACTGGGCTGAGAAGTGGCAGATGGAGTTCAACCCAGATAAGTGTGAGGTGGTTCATTTTGGTAGGTCAAATATGATGGCAGAATATAGTATTAATTGTAAGACTCTTGGCAGCATGGAGGATCAGAGGGATCTTGGGATCCGAGTCCATAGGACACATAAAGGTATTGCGCAGGTTGACTCTGTGGTTAAGAAGGTATACGAGGCATTGGCCTCCATCAACCGTGGGATTGAGTTTAAGAGCCGAGAGCTAATGTTACAGCTATATAGGACCCCGGTCAGACCCCACTTGGGAGTACTGCGCTCAGTACTGGTCACTTCACTACAGGAAGGAAGTGGAAACTTTAGAGAGGGTGCAGAGGAGATTTACAAGGATGTTGCCTGGATTGGGGAGCATGCCTTATGAGAATAGGTTGAGTGAACTTGGCCTTTTTTCCTTGGAGCGACAGAGGAGAGGTGACCTGATAGAGATGTACAAGATAATTAGAGGCATTTATCGTGTGGATAGTCAGAGGCTTTTTCCCGGGGCTGAAATGACAAGCACGAGGCGGCTCTGTTTTAAGGTGCTTGGAAGTAGGTATAGAGATGTCAGGGGTAAATTTTTTACGCAGAGAATGGTGAGTGAGTGGAATGGGCTGCCGGTGAAGGTGGTGGAGGTGGATACGATAGGGTCTTTTAAAAGACTCCTGGATAGGTACAAGGAGCTTAGAAAAATACAGGGCTATGGGTAACCTTAGGTAATTTCTAAGTAAGTACATGTTGGGCATAGGATTGTGGGCTGAAGGACCTGCATTATGCTGTACGTTTTCTATGTTTCTATAACAAGTTGCACCAAGGAGATGATGGGGAAGGCGACTAAAAGTGTCATGAAAATTGTGTCTTTATAAGAGGAAAAAGACAGACAACACGAGATGCTTACAGAGAAAAACAATTCCATTGTTAAGTGGTCCAAGCAGCTAAACGCCTAGCCATGAATGGAAGAAAGGTTAAATTTGGGGACGATCAAGAGGCAGAATTAGCACAGCATGATGGGCTGCAGTACTGGAGGAGAATATAGATATTGAGGCCATGAAAGAAGAATAAAACTAATTTTAATGTAAAGGCATTAGGAGCCAGTGAACTTAGATGACAAGTGTTTACAACATGGTAAAAAATTGGCCAGGTCAGTGGTTGGAAGACTCATGTTTCTAGAGAGTTGAATAAGAATCACAATCAGGTGTATTATCACTGAAATATGTCAGGAAATTTGATGTTTTGTGGAGGCCAGCTACAATGGTATAGATTTGGGATAAGGTGAAGCTGGCAGGTGGGAAACAAGGCTTATCAATTAACATCCGGTGCATTTACCTTAGCTGTTCTCTGCTCCGCTCCCATATGTCCTTAGTTTCCTCTGGTGACATGTGCAGGTCTAAGTTGCAAACATTTGGTTTCTGAGGGTAGGTTTTCAAACACTGCTTGGCCCAGTAACGCTGCCATCCAGGAAGAAAGGGATCCGTAATGAACATGAATCCTAAGCAAAGGATCAGTCAAATAACTTGCAGCAAAATACTTTCAGATAACACATCTATATCAAGAGTATTTTGTATCTGTAAATCAAACACAAGAAGAGTTAACCAAAGCCCAAGGAGCTAGCACATTTGCAAGAAAAAGTCTGTGAACCACTTGCAATTACCTGTTTTTCAGCATTAATCAGTCACAATAATAGGCAAATAAAATCTGCCTAAACTAATAACACACAATTGTATTTCTTCTCGTCAATACTGAGTACACCATTTAAACAATCACAGTCTAGGTTCAAGAAAAGTATATGAACCTCTAAGGTAGTGCCTTCTACAAAACCTATTTGGAGCCAGGTGTTCCAATTAATGAGATGAGATTGGAGGTCTGGGTTGTTGAGGTGCCCTGCCCTATAAGAAAGATGCACAAAATCAGGTTACTGACAGAGCTTGCTCTTCTCAAGAAAGGTCAGTTATGTGTACCATGCTTGAATCAAAACAACCTTCAGAGAACCTTAGAAGAAGAACTGTGGAGGTGCATGAAGCTGGCAAAGATTCACAGTAAGAGAAATTGTCTACAAATGGAGGAAGCTCAGTACCGTTGCTACTCTCCTGAGGAGTGGGTATCCTGCAATGATCACACAGAGAGCACAATTTGCAATGCTGAAGGAGGTGAAAAGGAACACAAGGGTAACAGCAGAAGACCTGCAGAAATCTTTAGAACTTGTTAAAATCTGTGTTCCTGTGTCCACTATAAGAAAATTACTGAAAAAGAATGGTGCTCATGGAAGTACACCACGGAGGAAACCACTGCTCTCCAAAAACCATTGTTGCTTGTCTCAAGTTTGTAAAACACCACCTGGATGTTCCACATTACCTCTGGGGCAATGTGGACAGATGAGACAAAAGTTGAACTTATTTGCAGAAATACACTCTGCTATGTTTGTGAAGGGAAAAGGGCACTGTACATCAACACCAAAACCTCATCTAAACTGTGAAGCATGGTGGAAGGAGCATCATGGTTTAGGGCTGCTTTGCTGCCTCAGGACCTGGACAGCTTGTAATTGTTGAGGGAACAATGAATTCAAAATCATATGAAGACATTTTACAGGAGTATGTCAGGGTAGTGGACCGTCACCCGAAACTTAATAGAATTTGGATTATGCAACACGACAATGATATGTGCTTGGAATTGACAACTCAGAGTTCAGACTTTAACCTGATTGAGGTGCTGTGGCATTACCTGAAGAGGGCTGTTCATTCCTGGTATCCCAGAAATATTGATGAACCGAAACAGTTTGGTACGGAGGAATGGTCCAAAATTCCTCCTTGCTGTTGAGCAGCACAGGAAGTGTTTGGTGGAGGCCGTTGCTACTAAAGGAGGTTCTACCAGTTATTAAATACAGGGTTCACATACTTTTTCCAGCCTGTACGGTGAATGATTAAACAATTTCAAAGATCAATGGTTCAGTTATTATCAAACTATACAACTCTGAAATTCTTTTTTTCCAGATAGTCATGAAACCAAGGAAGAAAAGAAAGACAGAATGATCATCAACTCCAAGTCCCTCCTCCCTGCACAAAAACATAAAAAAATGGAACAGGCACATCGACCCCACCCCCTCCAAATCCCCCTCCCACGCACACAAAAAGAGAAAGATCGGGCGAAAAGCACAGAATACAAAAAAAAAATCAGCTGAAAAAAAGTCCACAGTTCAAGTCCACATCCAAAATGCAGAAAACCCAGGCAACATTCTTCCTTTTTGTAGCAGAACAATTTCACCAGCGACAAAAAGGCAGTTTCCCTCTCTGTAGCAGAGCAATCTCACCAGTAATAAAAGTGTTCAATAAAGACATGAAAAGTACACGTATTTGTGTTTTATTAGTTTAGGCAGATTGTGTTTGTCTATAATTGCCAAATTTAATGAATAATTAATGCAGAAAACCAGGGAATTGCAAAGGATTCACAAACTCTTGCAACTGTACTTCCTCTGGCCTGGCAATTGATGACTTTTTTTCAAGACAATGAGTGCTCAAAAGTTTTCTGGCATTACTTTGTTATGAAACAGTATAATAGTTATAAAGCTCTGATCTATCTTTTTTTAAAAACTTTTTTTTATTGTGTTTTCAAATAGTTACAGAATAAAAGTGTGTGAAAAAGAAAATATGTGTTACCCATCCCCCCTCCCCTTAACCCCTCCCCCCTAACATTCCTATCTTGTAAGAAAATGGGTATGCACGACTTCACAAGACATCAAAATTCATGCACAACAGGTGGGCTTCATGGGGTGCCACAGCAGCATAGTGGTTAGTGTGATATTATTACAAATGGGGGGTGTTCTGGAGTTCAGAGATCAATTTTGGTGTCCTCTGTGAGAAGTTTCAATACCCTTCCCGTGAACAAGTGGGTTTCTTCTAGGAGCTCCAGTTTCCCCACACAATACAGGTTAGTAGGTTAATTGGTCAATGTAAATTGTCCTGAGATTAGGGTGGTGTTAAACGGGTGGGTTGCTGCACAGTGCGATTTGTTGGGATGCAAGAGCCAAATCTGTGCTGTATCTCCAAATAATTTTTTTTAAGTACATGGTAGGAAAAGCTTTCTTTTGAATGACAATGCATTTTTAAATTTGTCCAGTTTCAGGCACAGCAAGAGATGTTTTTACTGTATCTACTGGTCAAGTGGGGCTGGGCAGCTTCTCTTCAAACCACTTTGATAGGCGCCAGGATAGATGCAAAATAGTCCAGGAAGAGGTGTGAGCAGCTGATGAGGAAGTGTGTACCACCAATAAGGTAGGAATGAGGCAGCAGGGAGCTTGGACAAGATGGGACGATGCACTGAAGAGGGAGATCTCCTGGTCCAGCATCTGGCAGGTAAAACACCAGTGCATCAAATTCTGTGTACACTGTCCTGCCTGATCCAGTGAAGCTTTATGTTGGGGCAAAAGTGAGGCATCATTATGTCCTCTCTGCCCTGGCAGAGGGGTCCTGAACACATACTCAGCAGCTGGGCAAAGGCTCTGGGAGAAGGCCACTACCGCTGGTGCCATGACCAGGTACTGAAGGCAGTGGCAGAAAATATCTCCTCTGTTATTAACAACAGTAAGCACCTTCACCAACCCAGAAAGCCTTTGTCAAAGTTGGAGACCAACCACAGCTTCAGTCCAGATCACCAGCAGGCTTGCTCGCCACAGTGTCTGACTGGCAACTGAAAGTCGATCTTGGCAAGCAATTAAAGTTCCCTTACTATCATCATCATCACTGAGGCCTGACATGATCATTCTGTCAGAAACCTTGAAGCAAGTGGTCATGATAGAACCAACAGTTCTTTGGGAAGACTGGATTGAGGAGGCGTTTGAGTGTATGAAGGCCAAATATCAGGAGCTAGTATAGCAATGCCAGAGACAGGGGTGGAAGGCACATTGCAAGCCTACTGAGGAGGGTGTACAGGTTTTGCTGGTTGCTTGCTCTGCAGACCCTACTCCCTTTGGCATTAAGGGAGCTGCAAAGAGAAGAGCCATCAGAACCATCACAGAGGCTGCTGACTGTGCCTCCAGATAGCTATGGATCAAGAGGTGTGTCCTGTGGACCAATGCTGTTGCGACATAAAATGGGGCCTGGTCAACCTTGGCTGTGTCGCTGGGGTGAGGGTGCCTGATGTTGAAAGACCCAAAGTACCTGAAGACCCCAGGTTACATCACAGAACATCCTAGAGAAAGTGTACTGGAAAGTTTACTGGAGAAAGTGTAGTGCTGAAAAATATCTGCCTTGCCAAATAAACAATGGCAAAAAAAAATCTATATTAAGACAAAGGCAATCTATACTAGGGAAAGGTATTTTATTTCTGCTTTGACCCAGTGCAGCCATTACACATTTTGTTACCCTGTTATTAATAAATATCAGCTCATACCCTACTGTACAAGTTCAGATACATACTTCTCTCCTGACATTACAAATTTTGATTTTCATCATCATCCATTCTTGCATGAGAAATCTTTCACATTTAAAAGCATTCATTGGAGTTTTTCAAGGTTCTAGGGGATCAGAAGCTATTTACTGCTTCTAGGCAGATGCTGCTGCACTCTCTATAAAGTATCTGCTAGAGATAAGAGGCCTTTGATTCAGTATTTGTAAAGCAGAATTTTAAAATGAGGGAAAACATACAAAGCTCAAGCAGACTTACAAACCACAACAACACTATTAATACTTTATAAATGACTAAAATTACAAATCCAGTCAATAGTTTTGTCTTCTTGGAAAATAAATGTTACATACATTTTGCTATTTGGAAGACTGGGTTTATAGAGAGTAGATATGGGAAATCATCTGCAATAGTGTTGGAATAATCAACCCTTTAGTTCATAAAAACATATTAATATTTTGAGATTAGAAAGTAAAACTCAGTAGTAATAAATTTTCAGCTAAGATCCTGAATAATAAGGAAATAAAAGTGTGAATGCCCCAGATTCTATGGTGACATCATAAATGACAAGACAGGCTCAGCCACCTGGAAAGTACAAAATTAAATCTCTGATGGAGCATTAACATGATATAAAATGAGAGACTAAAAAAAGGATTAGTCGAAGATAGCCATTCTCCATAGTAGATGCAGAAAAAAAAGTATCTGCACTTAATTTACTGTCAGATCAGCTTAACTGATTGTAGCTTATTCTACCTGCAGACAACCAACTCAACCGCTTGCTATTCCCAGAGCAGTGGTGCTTGACCCTAACCAGCTTCGTTCAAGTGCTCGGTGCATTATTGTAAAATGTAGTTCCCAGCTTTCAAAGAACCACTTCAGGCACAATAGGCCAAATGGTCTCCTTCTGTGCAGTACAATACCAAGAATATTTTCAATCTGCAAACAGACGGCTCTCCACTGACAGATTAAGACGCTGGTCACCATTCTAAGCAATACTCACAGTGGTTCTATTCATATTTCATTGAAAATGATAGAGTTGTAATCTCCTCAGGTTGCATGATGTACATTACCTGGATACCCAGCTAAAGTATATGCTTTCCACTTGCTAACTGGCTGCAGTCCCACTTTACAGACATCTTTAGCGCTGACAGAGGCTGCATTAAGGGGAGCAATCAGAACCTGAAGAGGAAAAGAAAAGTTACACTATGATCTCAAATTATTAACGCAATCGGGCAGATGGCAAATAATTGAAGCAATTGCAGAATTATTTAATATTGTATTCTCATAAATAGAGAAAATGGTTGTCAAGCTGAGGTGCTTAAGGTAATTAAACGTTTTGAAATGTGGACATAGAGGGAAATATTTCCACTGGGAGCTAAGAGCAAAACAGCATAATCTTATGTTGTTTTAACATAATCTGTGGGTGGCACAGCAGCGTAGCAGTTAGCACATCCCCTTACAGTGCCGGCCATCACTGATCAGCATTCAAATCCTGGAGCTGCCTATAAGGAGTCCGTGTGTTCTCCCTGTGGCTGTGTGGGTTTCCTCTAGCTGCTCTGGCTTCCTCCCACACCCCAAAGGGTTAGTGAGTTGTGGGCATACAATGTTGGCACCGGAAATATGATGACACTTGTGGGCTGCCCAGCACAATCCTCGCTAATTTGATATGATGGAAAAGATAAATTTCACCGAGGGCTTCCAAGTGCATGTGACAAATAAATCCAATCTTTTAATAACAGTGCTATGCTATTCATAAAAGAAATCAGGAAACACTTTGAAGAGAGCAAATCTGGAACTAGATGAGACAATTGAAAATGTCAGAATTGATCTTGATTGCATTTTACTTGAATACTGGTGGAGTTAGAGCCAAGTGGGCACGTGGAGTAAAGATGCAGATGATCTATGATAGAATTGACTGGTGGAAAGGACTGAAGGACCAAATACTGGACTCCTGTCCTCTCTTCTTAAATCATCTTACTTCACATTGTATAACATTAATGTTTGTACAAGTATCTCTACTGTTCTACGTTTATAGGGTTAAATGACTGGGTAACTTGAAATGATACAACATCTTGATCTGAATTAAAATTAGAAAATTTGTGCTAAAAATATTTTTAAATGTACTTCCATTTAAAGTAATTGGCAAAGGATCAGAAGGAAAATGTGCTCTGAGGGTAGTAGGACTCTGGAACCCACTAGCCATAACAGCTGCAGGAAACTTTAATGTGTTTAAAAAATATTTGCATGTTTTGGGAGATTTGTGCACCTGGTGATGAATCATGAGATTAGCTTTGGTAACTCTTTTCTGACTGGTATGTACAAGATGAGCCAAATGGCCTCCCATGCCATTGCAGCAAAGCATCAAGTCCTTCCTTCCACCTTCTTTGCCCAGGCTGATCACCAAGTACGTATCTATACTAATTCCATTTACCAGAACTAGGTTAAGAGCCCATGGGCACTTGGCAAATCAAGTGCTCTTTCAGATATTTCAATAATTTTCTGGGAGTATTTGCATGAATGCTTCCTCAGGTAGTGTCTCCTAGATTCCAATCACCCTTTGAGTAAAAAAAAATCTTCAGATCCCCTTAAACCTCTTATTGTTTGCTTGTCAATTTAAACCTATGTTATCTAGTCTTAGATACCTCTGTCATGTGGTAAGACGCCTGGCAGTGTGGAGGATCAGAGGGACCTTGGGGTCTAAGTCCATAGGACACTCACCTGTTGCGCAGGTTGACTGTGTGGTTAAGAAGGCATACAGTGCATTGGTCTTCATCAACCATGGGACTGAGTTTAAGAGCTGAGAAGTAATGTTACAGCTTCCTAGGACCCTCGTCAGACCTCACTTGGAGTACTGTGCTCAATTCTGGTCACCTTACTACAGGAAGGATTGTGGAAACTATAGAAAGGCTGCAGAGGAGATTTACAAGGATGTTGCCTGAATTGGGAAGCATGCCCTATGAGAATAGGTTAAGTGAACTTGGCCTTTTGTCCTTGGAGCAATGGAGGATGAGAGGCATCGATCGTGTGGGTAGTCAGAGGCATTTTCCTAGGGCTGAAGTGGCTAACACGAGAGGGCACAGTTTTAAGGTGCTTGGAAGTAGGTACAGAGATGTCAGGGGCAAGCTTTTTTTCTACACAGAGGGTGGTGAGTGTGTGGAATGGGCTGCCAGCGACGGTGGTGGAGGCAGATACGATAGAGTCTTTTAAGAGTCTCCTGGATAGGAGCGGCATCTTGGGCTGAAGGGCCTGTATTGTGCTGTAGGTTTTCTATGTTTCTCTGTGCAAAAATGGTTCTTTGTACCTATCCATGCATGGTTTTGTGTACCCATATCACATCTAACCCTCAGGCTTCTCTGCTGCAAGGATAATAACTGCTTATCTACCTTTTGCTTACAACTGAATCATTCTATCCCTAGCAATATCTTCAGGAAGCTCTTCTGTGTTTACATCCTCTTGACCAAAACTGTACAAACCACTCCAGCTTTGGGTTAATCAATGTTTCATACAGTTGTATGAAAACTCCCTATTGTTAAACACAAGAAATTTTGCAGATGCTGGAAACCATGAGCAACATACATGAAATGCTGGAGGAACTCAGCAAGTCAGACAGCATCTATGGAGGGGAACAAATGGTCAATTGTTTCAGGCTGAGACTGCTATTCTTATTTTTTAAGCCATAGCTAATGAAAGTGAGAATCCCAAATGCCTTCTTCATCACACCAACTACCAAGGCAGCGTTCTTCAGGGATATTTGGACTTGCGCATCTTAAGTTTCATAATATTCTCAAAGGCCTTTCCATTCATAGTATATGCCTAATTCTTACTAGACCTCCCTCGCCCAAAATGCATCACATCACACCTATCAGGATTAATTCTATCTGTCATTTCCATGCCTAACTTAAGAGCTCAATCAATACCATTGATTTTTACCATTAATCTTGATAGAGTAGTCCCGATGAAGGGTCTTGGCCTGAAATGTTAACTGTTTATTCCTCCCGCATTTTGTGTGTTGCTCTGGATTTTCAGCATCTGCAAAATCTCTAGTGTTCAATCAGTATCATTCTGTAGTCTAATATGACCCTCCTCAATATCCATATTACCACCACCAATTTGTGTTGAAAAGAATCTCATGATTCCTTTTCTTATTACACTGTTTACTTATTTTTGTAATCTGTTATCATTTTACATATCTGCACTGCACTGCTCTGGCAAAACAACAAATTTCACATCGGTGATAATAAATCTGATTCTGATTTCATAAATTGATGCAGAATTGATATTGGATAATAGGAAAATCAAAGTGTTTGTGAAAACTGTTTCAATATTACTTTGGTATTTTACCATTTGATGCCAAGAAGGTCAAGTGACAATATTTCCTCTTACTATTGATTATTTTTTCTGAGCTATTCTCAGCATTTCTACATGTTGACAGTGAGAGTGTGGATTCTAATGGTGTAAAAATTAAAGTGTTGATGAACGGTGGAAGGTTTCATTCTTTACCCTCAGATGATGTCTCAATCAATGCATGCAGGCTACCTGAGCTCTCAATACTATAATGTTGACGGCACATCAGTAACGGATCCTACCCCTCTGTCATATCTAATCTGCCAGCTACAAGAATAACATGGCATCAAGGAACAATATCTAAACAGCTGCACTAAGAGTTGAGGAAGTGTGGGTGAAGGTCAAGTTTCCCCTATGTGTTCATACACCTTATATATTTAAATCATCGATTTCAGTGTCCTCAATATGAAAACCCTCCATGTTCCTATAAAAGCAGAAATCTGTTATGGTGGAAGAGAAATTGTATTGCACTTGTATGACACCTTAATGCAAAGAAACTAGGAAGGCTGATAGGCACAGGAGAATATATTGTGACTATTATAGAAACATGGCTTAAAGGAGGGCAGAAATGCACAACATTTTTGATTGTGGACTTTAAAAAGAGCTGGGAGAGGCAGCAACTTTGTGTAAGAAAACAGTTGTGATGATGGGGAATATAACTTGAAAGAACCAAGATGAGGTAATAACGGTTAAAAATAGAGCACAGAAAATCCATCATGCTGGATGTGCATATTTGGCTAACAAATAGTCAGAGCAGGGCAAAACATTTAAGTATGTAACAAATTTCAGAAAGTGAAAATAGAAGGGTAGAAAATTTCAATTACCCTAATATTAACCTGGACTCAAAGGTGTAGAAGTTGCAGAGTTCTCAAAGTATATTCAGCAGAACATTTTTAAAATCAGCACAACAGGACAGAACAAATCTAGATTTGAACCTGGGCTGTGGAAGTGGTAGCAGGAGAAGAACATTCTGAAGGCAGTAATAACAGTTTTTTTGAGGTTTAGCACAATAATGAAAAGGAACAAAGTACAAAGTGAGTAAACATTCTAAACTTGGGGAACAACTGTTACACTACACTTAAATATAATTTAGCAAAAGTGGGAGAGAAGGAGAGTGTGTGAAAACAAAGACCTTAAGTATGAGGGAGATTGAAGAGTTCTAAAACTCAAGCATACATAGATTATGAGGATGTCACCTAGGACATGCCCTCTTCTCATTGCTACCATCGGGCACAAACTCAATAATTCAGGAATAGCTTCTTCCCCTCTGCCATCATATTTCTGAATGGATATTGAACTCATGAACACTACCTCACTACTTTTTTCTCTCTTTTTGCATTACCTATTAACTATTTATATATATTTCTTATTGTAATTTATAGTTTTTATTATTATTATTATTATGCTGCTGCATTATGACAAGTTTCACAACCTATACTAGTGATAATAAACCTGATTCTGATTCTGAGAAAAGTACTGAAGACTGGAAGTACTCAGTAGGCCAGGCAATGTCTATGTAGTTAGAAACAGTGCTAATGTAAAAATCAAATGACGCTAGTCATTAAAATGGTCTTTGTATTTGCTTTTATGACTTTGTGAGGGTGCTGTTAGGCGTGCTGAATTCTACTGCTGAGGGGAAAGTAGCTTTTCCTGAACCCTTTTCTTTAGAACAAAGATGACTGAAAGGAGATTTAAGATGTATATAATTATATAAGTCCTTGAATGAACCATAATGGAGAATCACTTCCTTTTAATTGTATTTCATAACTAGGGGGCAGATTTAAGACAACTTATGGACAGATTAGAGATGGGAATTGAATATATATTTTTCAACTGGGGGTGTAAATTTGGAACTTTCTGCCCAAAGGAGGAAGAAAATATTGATGATAGTACATGGGTGCAGATCTGAAACTCCATAATATTCAAGTATATGGAAAGAGAGTTGGAAAATGGAATTGTTTTGAAGAAGATCTTTTTAATAGTTGGTATGATCTTTCTGTGCTATCAAGTTTTGATGCTTCTACCATAGCATCGAGATTAGTGCAATCACTTTATAGTATCAATGATCACTAATCAGAGTTTGATTTCCTCCTTGGCAATAAGGAGTTTGTTCATTCTCCCTGTGACCATGTTGCTTTCCTCTGCATACTCTGTTTTCCTCCTACATTGCAATGACGTATGGATTAGTAAGGGTTAGTAAGCTGTGGCCACCGGAAGTGTACCGATATTTACAGGCTGACCCCAGGCATAATCAATGTATATCATGGGCACAAGAAATATAACTTTATTTTAACTGGATGAACAATAACATCAATAAAAATAAAAAAGGACTTTAAGAATATATTACAGTCATACAAAGGTTCCTTTTTTATTCAAATAGTTTCTCAATTCACTCCTGAAAAACTGAAGTATAAACCAATTGATTTTCATTACATGAAACAGATATATATCCAAATCCTAGGGCTAGTCATGTTTATTCACTGATATTAGACAAACTTCAGTGGTGTGTGATTCAAATGCAAAGCAGAAGCTGATAGTAAAAGGAAGAATACAAGATAAAGAAATTAAATACAGAAAATGGTAAGAGCTGCACCAGATCAATCTCATCTCTTACTTGGCCAATAAAGAGATGACATAGGATCGGAAGATACAGAATCCTTATGGGTGGAGTTATGAAAATGCAAGGGCAAAAATACCCTGATGGGAGTTAAATACAGGCAGCCAAGCAGTATCTAGGATGCGGGATGCAAATTACAATGGGAGATACAAAGCACATGTCAAAAGCGCAATGTTACGATAGGCATGGGGGAATTTCAATATGCAGATAGATTGGGAAGATCAGGTTGGTGCTAGATCCCATGAAAGGGAGTTTGTAGAATGCCCATGAGATGGCTTTTTAGAGCAGCTTGTGGTTGAGCTCACTAGGGGAAAGGCAATTCTAGATTGGGTGCTGTGTAATGAACCAGATTTGATTTGTGGGATTAAGGTAAGGGAACCCTTAGGAGACAGTGATCAAAATATAAAATAATTCACCCTGCGGTTTAAGTGGAAGAAGCTAAAGTCCAATGTATCAGTACCACAGTAGAGTAAAGGGAATTATAGAGACACGAGATAGGAGCTGGCCAAAATTGATGGAAGAGGGGAAGGGGGGGGGGGGGGGAAGTCTTCCCCCCTTCCTATTTAAATATTTATATTTATTTCTTATTGTAATTTACAGTTTTTATTATTATGTATTGCAATGCATTGCTGTTGCATTATGACAAGTTTCACAACCTATACCAGTGATAATAAACCTGAAGCTATTCCTGAATTATTGAGTATGTGCCTGATGGTAGCAATGAGAAGACTAGCATGATGACAGCAGAGCGGTAGTAGCTGGAGTTTCTGGGAGCAATTTAGAAAGCGCAGGATAGATACATCCCAAAGAAAAAGTATTCTAAAGGAAGGATACTGAAATCATGGCTGACGAGGGAAGTCAAAGACAGTGTAAAAGCAAAAGAGAGGGCATATAATATAGCAAAAATTAGAGGATTGGGAAGCTTTTAAAAAACACCAGAAGGCAACTAAAAAGTCACAAGGAGAGAAAAGATGAAACATGAAAGTTAGCTAACCAATAGTATAAAGGAGGATACCTAAAGTATTTTTTTAGATATATAAAGAATAAAAGTGAGGCAAAAAGGATTATTGGATCACTGCAAAATGACGTTGGAGAGGTAGTATTAGGGGACAAAGAAATGGCAAACAAACTTAAAAAGTATTTTGCATCAGCTTTCATTGTGAAATACAGGAGAACTATGCCAGAAATTTGAGAGTGTCAGGGGGCAGAGATGAGTGTAGTTGCTAAGGAGGTAATTGAGATAATGGACTACACCCCAGGGTTCTGAAAGAGGTTGAAGATGTAATGACCTTTCAAGAATCACAAGGAAATTGAAATTGTTCTGGAGGACTGGAAATTTGCAAAAATCACTCCACAATTTAAGAAGAGAGGGAGGCAGAAGAAAGAAAATTATAGGCATGTTAGTCTGACCTCAGTGGTTGAGTCCATTATCAATGATGAGGATTTTAGGATACTTGGGATACATGATAAAATAGGCCAAAAGTCAGCAGGGTTTCCTTAAGGGGAAATCTTGCCTGACAAATCTGTTAGACTTTTTTGAGGAAATAACAAGCAGGATTGAAAAACGGGGAGCAATGGCTGTGTTTCTTAGGATTTTCTGAAGCTCTTTGACAGGTTGCTGGTCATGAGGCTATTTAACAAGAGCCCATGGTATTAAAGGAAAGATACTAGCATGGAAAAAAAGACTAGCTGACTGGCAGGAGGCAAAGAATGGGAATAAAGAGGGCCTCTTCTAGTTGGCTGTCAGTGATTAGCTGTGTTGTGACCATGTCTTTTCATTTTATATGCCAATGAATTGGATGATGGAATTGATGGCTTTCTGGCCAAGTTTGTGGATGATACGAGCATAGGTGGATGGGCAGGTAGTGTTGAGCAAGCAGGGAGTCAGCAAGCACTTAGACAGATTGGGTGAATGGGAAAAAAAGTGGCAGGTGGAATATGGTGTTGGGAAGTGTATGGTCATGCAGTTTGGTAGAAGGAATAAAGACACTGACTATTTTCTAAATGGGGAGAACGTTTAAAAATCTGAGATACACAAGGATTTGGGAGTCCTTGTGCAGGATTTCCTAAAGGTTAACTTGCAGGACTTATAGGTTGAGTCTGTGGTGAAGAGGGCAAATGCAATGTTAGCTTTCATTTCAAGAGGACTAGAATATAAAAGCAAGGATGTAATAAGGCATTATAAGTCAGAGCATACTTGGGAGTATAGTGAGCAGTTTTGGGCACCTTCTCTAAGAAAAGATGTGTTGGTATTGGAGAGCATCCAGAGAAGGTTCATGAGAATGATTCCAGGAATGAAATGGCTAATGTATGAGGACTGTTTGATGGCTCTGGTTCTGTACTCACTGGAGTTCAGAAGAATGAGGGGTGATCTCATTATGACTTATTGAATATTGAAATGCCTGGATAGAGGGGGCGTGGAGAGGATGTTTCCTATAGTGGGGGAGTCTAGGACCAGAGAGCACAACCTTGAAATAGAGAGACATCCCTTTTGAACAGAAAAGAGAAGGAATTTCTTTAGCCAGAGGGTGGTAAATCTGTGGGAATTCATTTTGGAGGCCATGTCACTGGGTATATTTAAAGTGGAGGTTGATAGGTTCTAGATTAGCCAGCATGCCAAAGATTACGGGGAGAAGGCAAGAGAATGGTGTTAAGAGGGATGATAATCAGCCTTGATGAAATGGCTGAAAGGTATAATTCTGCTCCTATGTCTTAAGGTCTTATAATTGTGGGGATTTTTAAAGCTGTGGGCTATAGTCTTCCAAATAAAAAAAGATGGTGACTCCAGCTGATGCATAATTTCCTCCTTTGATAAGAACAATATTCAGCAGCCAAATAAATGAATGGAAATATACATCTTGCTCTTCAAGCAACCTCAGCATCTTGCTTAAAAGTATATAAATTTTCATAAAGGAGGATTTATGAAAAGAGTATATTCACATCAGGATAGTTAAAGGTAGGCTAAATTTGTCACATGTACAACAAAACATACAGTGAAATGCATCATTTGTGTCAATGACAGTCCAAATAAGTATGTGCTTATGGGCAACTCGGAAGTGTCACCACGCTTCTGGGGCCAACATGTCATGTCCACAACTCATCGGTACAGCTTTGGAATGTGGGAGGAAACCAGAGCAACCAGAGGAAACCCACAAGGTCATGGGAAGTATTACAAACTCCTTACAGACAGCTGCAGGAATGAAACCCCAATCGTTGATTCTTATGCTGCAATAGTGTTATACAAACCGCTACTGGACTGTGCCGCCCTACTGCTGTGGCATTTCCAAGATGGCTATGGAGGCCAAGTCAGTAGATATATTTAAAGTTGGTTGGATCCATTGCCATCTTGAACAGACAGGAAACGTATCATCATTCTGGTAATTTCCATATGATGCTGATGACTCCTAAGCAGCCACTTGATCTTTCACCAAACGTGTCCACTTCCTGTTGATATCATCAGATTTCTGAATGGTTCATGAACATTGCAGGAGATTGGGTCTGAGAGGGAAAATGGATCTTCCATGATGAAATACTGGTGCAGAGTTGATGGGCCAAATGGCCTAATTCGGCTCTTATATATTATGGATCCCGTGAAAATTATGAGGATAAGATTTTTTAATTCAATTTTTTAAGATAGTTACATAGAATGAATAGGATAATAGAATAATATGATATAAGTCCTCCCCCCTCCCCTTAACCCTTCCCCCCATTAACATCCCAGTCTAAAAAAAAGAAAGAAAGAAAGACTGCCTGGATATCGGAAGATCCCCACATGCTCCATGGAATTCAAAATAGCTTTAATATATGTATTTATTTCTTTCTTTCCCCAGATGACTAATAACTTTATCTTCGGAGCAGCTATATATTTAATCCTATCTTTTGTAAGTAAGGGCGCCAAATTTTCAGAAATATGTCATATTTATTTCTTAAATTATAAGTAATTTTTTCAAGTGGAATGCAGCTAAAAATTTCATTATTCCAACGATCCATACTTAAGTATGAATCCGATTTCCAAGTAACTGCAATAGTCTTTTTGGCTACTGCCAATGCAATTTTTATGAATTCTTTCTGATATTTGTTCAATTTAGGTTTCGGTTTTATCCCTTCAATATCACCTAGTAAAAATAATATTGGGTTATGTGGAAGTTGTGTTCCAATAAAACTCTTAAATTTATCCAAAAAGGTTGAATTTTAAAACAAGACCAGGTACAGTGTAAAAAAGTACCAATTTCTTGATTACATCGAAAACATTGATCAGATAAATTTGGGTTTAATCTATTTATTTTTTGTGGTGTAATATATAATTGATGTAAAATTGTATTGTACTAATCTAAGTTGGACATTTGTTGTATTTGTCATACTGTCAAGACATAGTCTTGACCAACTTGTTTCATCAATTTTAATATTCAAATCAGTTTCCCATTTTTGTCTTGCCTTATGAATTCCTTGTTTAATTGTTTTTGAATCAAATTATACATACAATAAGTAATTTTTAAATTTTTTCCCTTTTGAATGAAAGTTTCTATTTCATTAGGTTTCGGCACTAACATTGTTTGACCCAGTTTATCTCTTAAATAAGCCCTTAATTGGAAATAACAGAAAATAGTGTTATTTGATATTTTATATTTATTCTTTAATTGATCAAACGACATCAATATACCTCCTTCAAAACAATCTCCTATATATTTAATCCCTTTTTGAAACCAGTTATATAAAAGTTGGTTATCCATTGTAAAAGGAATGAGTCTATTTTGAATTAGAGGTCTTTTTGCTAATAAAGATTTCTTTATCTCATCATCAACATTTGTCTTGTTCCATAAATCAATTAAATGTTTTAATATAAGGGATTCTTTCTTTTCCCGTATCCATTTAGATTCCCATTTATATATAAAATCTTCTGGTATATTTTCTCCTATCTTATCTAACTCTATTCTAATCCATGCCGGTTTATCTTCATCAAAAAAAGATGCAATAAATCTAAGTTGATTTGCTTTATAATAATTCTTAAAGTTTGGGAGTTGTAACCCTCCTAGGTCAAATTTACATGTCAATTTTTCCAACGATATTCTTGACATCTTACCTTTCCAAAGAAATTTCCTCACACATTTATTCAACTCCTAAAAAAACTTCTGCAGCAGTTGTATTGGTAGTGTTTGGAATAAATACTGTAATCTAGGAAATATATTCATTTTTACATTATTGACTCTACCTACTAATGTTATTGGTAACATCATCCATTTATCAAGATCTTCTTGAATTTTTTTCAATAATGGCAAATTATTTAATTTATATCAACTCTTATACCTAAATACTTTATACCATTTATTGGCCATCTAAATTGAGTTACTAGTCGACATTGACTATAATCTCCTTTAGTAAGGAGTAAAATTTCACTTTTATCCCAGTTTATTTTATACCCTGATATTTTCCATATTCTTCCAATCTAAAAGATAATTTACGCAACAAATGCAATGGGTTTGTTAGATAAATCAGATCATCATCAGCAAATAGATTAATCTTATATTCCTCCCGGTTAACTCTGAAGCCCATAATATCTGAGTCGGTTCTAATTAATTCAGTTAATGGTTCTATTGCCAATACAAATAAAGCAGGTGATAATGGACATCCTTGTCGAGCTGACCTTGTTAACTGAAATGATGTTGAAATTTGGCCATTTGTCACTACTTTAAGCTTTGGGACTAGTATTTAAGGTTTTAATCCAGTTTATAAAAGATTCTCCTAACCCGTATTTTTCCAATACCTTAAATTAAAAATCCCATTCCAATCTATCAAATGCTTTTTCTGCATCCAAAGCAACTGCCACACTCATTTCCTCCCTCTTTTGTGCCAAATGAATTATGCTACGTAACCAAGTTACAATATCTGCCGATTGTCTATTTTTAACAAATCCTGTTTGATCCATATGTATTAATTTTGGTAAATATTTAGATAATCTATTAGATAAAATTTTTGCTATTATTTTATAGTCCGTGTTCAACAAAGAAATAGGCCTATATGATGTTGGCTTTAAAGGATCTCTAACTTTTTTTGGCAATACTGTTAAAGTCGCTGTCAAAAAAGATTCTGGAAGTTTATGTGTTCTTTCTGCTTGATATCTTAACTCCATAAAAGGAGGGGTTAATAAATCTTTAAACTTTTTATAAAATTCAGGTGAAAAACCACCTTCTCTTGGAGATTTATTACTCTGGTGTGATCCTGGAGCTTCTTCCACCTCTTTTAATGTAAAAGGCATATCTAATCCCTTCTGTTCTTCCAAATTCAATTTTGGAAGAGTTATTTGTGATAAAAACCTTTCTATCTCAACAACATCATTTTGTGATTCCGATTGATATAATTCGGAATAAAAATTTTTAAAGGTTTCATTAATTTCTAAAGGTTTATAAGTACCGTAGATTTCGCACTACAGAGCGCACCTGATTAAAAGCCGCTGGCTCTAATTTTAGAAAGAAAATCAATTTTGTACTTGTACAAGCCGCACCGGATTTTCGGCCGCAGGTGTCCCACGTTGTAATATGAGATATTTACACAGAAAGATATTACAGGTGAGGATTTTTTAACTTTTAATTAAATCCATATGGTAACATAAACAAATACATATTGCAAATGCTTTTTTTCGAACCGTGCCTGTAACGCGGCTACTTTTAAATATACGTTGCGTATACTTTTTTACTGAACAACATTCCAATATCTCCTAACGACTGGTAAAAAATATATACACTGCAGCCTACCAGGAAAAGTTATTGATCGCCTTTAACTTAAAAGCAGCGTTCGCTCAGATCTAATGCCGCTCGCCCCCCTCCTTCCCGTTTATCGCAAACCGGTATTTCCCACAAGACGCGGCGAAACCGGGTGTGACGTCATAGCATCCCGCGATGTAGTACAGAAAACAAATATAGTTAAAACACTTCTAACTTTAACTAGAAAATGAATTACTAAGCGAAAATATTATAAACTAAATAACTGCCATAAAGGCAGCACAATGCTTTTCTTCGAGTGTTTTCCATGTTGATGAGGGTGAGTACAAATGACTGATTTACAATAATTTAATTGTGAAAGTGCGCTTGATTTATCGTACAATTTCATTGGACCTCTGTGAACTACTCATCAATTTTATTGGTCTACTGTTACGAGGCAAAATGTTTTTGGCGGCATGAAAAAAAATCATGCATTAGCCGCACCGTAGTAAAGGCCGCAGTGTTCAAAGCTGTTCAAAATGTGGGAAAAAAGTAGCGGCTTATAATCCGACATCTACGGTAATTTTATTTGCACTTGTTCTAATTGCATTTATCGTTTTGGAAGCCTGCTCTGTTTTCAACTGCCAAGCAAGAATCTTGTGTGATCTTTCACCTAATTCGTAATATCTCTGTTTAGTTCTCATAATTGCTTTTTCTGTTCGGTATGTCTGGAGCGTATTATATTGTAGTTTCTTATTAATAAGTTGTCTTCGTTTTTCTTCTGTCATATATCTTTGAGATTCTTTTTCTAATTTTGTAATCTCTTTTTCCAATTGATCTGTTTCTACCATATATTCCTTCTTAATTTTAGAAGTATAACTTATTATCTGGCCCCTCAAATATGCTTTCATCGCTTCCCATAATATAAATTTATCATCAACTGAATATGAGTTTGTATAAAAAAAATTGAATCTGTTTTTCCATAAAATCACAAAAATCTTGTCGTTTTAATAATATTGAATTAAATCTCCATCTGTAAATCAGTTCCTCCTTATCCATCATTATCATTATCAAAGTGAATGATCTGACAGTATTCTCGCTTTATATTCCATACTTTTCACTCTATCCTGAATATTCGTTGATAATAAAAAAAATCTATCCTTGAATAAGTTTTATGTCTATATAAATAAAATGAATAATCTCTTTCTCTTGGGTTAATTCTTCTCCATATATCAATCCAATTTAAATCTTTCATCAATGATAAAGTTAGTTTTACTACTTTTGATGTTGTAACAGCCTTAGTTGACCTATCTAGAACTGGGTCTAAACAAAAGTTAAAGTCTCCACCTATTAATATTTTATCATATGCATCGGCCAAATTCAAAAAAGCTTCTTGTATAAATTTTGCATCATTTTCATTTGGTTCATAAATATTCATAAGAGTCCATAATTCCGAAAAGATTTGACAATGTATAATCACGTATATCCCCGCAGAATCAATTAATACATTTAGTATTTTAATTGGTAAGGTTTTATTAACCAAAATTGCAACTCCCCTTGCCTTTGAATTAAATGAAGCTGAAATAACATTTCCGACCCACTCTCTCAATTTCTGATGTTCTATCTCTGTTAAATGTGTTTCCTACAAAAAGGCTATATCTACTTTCATTTTCTTAATGTATGTTAAAATTCTTTTTCTTTTCACCAGTCCATCAAGCCAATTAACATTAAAACTTAAAAAATTCAGTAAATTAGTCATTGTTTTTAACAAGGTTACTCCAATCTATAACAATAACATAATATCTCAGCTCTCATAGTACCTTGGGGAATCTCTTTAAAATTCTCCATGTTGCTATGTGTCTTCCCCCCGCCAATCATCCAGGCAAAGAAAGAAAGATAGAAGAAAGATAGATTGTAAAGAAAAAGATAACAAAATACCCCCCTACTAATGTTGTGAATGAAAAAAATCACAACATTACCCCCCTCTGTTTTACGGGTCATGGCAATCGCCATGATTACACACGTGAATCCCGTAGCAATCGATTAGAAGCACCCCCAGCTCCCCTGTAACGAGAAAAATATCTAAGAGAAGAAAAAAAATTAATATCACTACTCTCGATTAATATTCCTCAAATTTTTACCTTTCTCCCCTTCTATCATATAATTAGAATATATTTGTATATTCTTCTACCCTTAAATATCCATCAAATCCATTCCCTATCTCAGTCTTCATCTTTAATCCATTTCGCTTCCATAAATTCTTTGTTGTGTCTAGCGAATATTTGAAAGTTCTTGCGCAAACTCTTCCGCTTTCCGATGATCAGTAAAAAATCTTTTTTCGTCATCCAAAAAAATTATCAGTGTTGCCGGGTAACGCAGTATAAATTTATAACCCTTTTCCCATAAGACTTTTTTCACTGGGTTAAATTCCTTCCTCCTCTTCTTTTCCATCTTGTCCACTCTATCAATGGTGTCTCCCGTTATTTCTTCCAGCTTTTTAACTTTCTTATCCGTTTTCTCCTGTTTTTTCACAACCTCATCAAGCGTAATCTTCATACTTTTAATATCTGTTTTTATTACTTTTAATTCATACATTATTCGTATCAGGACTTCTCTTATGTCTCCAGAAAGTCCTCCACTTTTAATTTCTTCCTGTTCTTCTTCTTCCTCTTTTCCCTCATCTGTGTTTTCCAGGGAATCTGATTCTACTTCCGATTCACTTTCAATCGCAGCTGGAACTTGTAGTTTGGTTTGCACCTGTTTGCGCATGCCCACTTCTTCACGCATGTGCAGTTCCTGCTGCTTCTTATTGGAGACTGTTGATGTTGCCGCAGTTTCCTGTTCTGCACCGCCGGAGGTGAAATGTACTTCGCCGAGAAGAGGTCCAACCCGAGTATGAGGTTCCGTCATAGTGGTCGGCCCTTTTTCTTTCCCAACTCATGCTGTCTTCAAAGTAGTAGTTCTCTTCTGTTTCTGTTTAGGAGACATATCTAAAGATAATCCTGAGTAGTTTATACAAACCTCATTTCCAGAAAAGTTGGGATATTTTCCAAAATGCAATAAAAACAAAAATCTGTTATATGTTAATTTACATGAACCTTTATTTAACTGACAAAAGTACAAAGAAAAGATTTTCAAAAGTTTTACTGACCAACTTAATTGTATTTTGTAAATATACACAAATTTAGAATTTGATGGCTGCAACACACTCAACAAAAGTTGGGACAGAGTTAAAATAAGATTGAAAAGTGCACAGAATATTCAAGTAACACCGGTTTGGAATACTCCACATTAAGCAGGCATGACTGGTATAAAAGTAGCATCCATCAAAGGCTCAGTCTTTGCAAGCAAGGATGGGTCATAGCTCACCCCTTTGTGCCAAAATTCATGAGAGAATTGTTAGTCAGTTCAAAAGGAACATTTCCCAATGCAAGATTGCAGAGAATTTAGGTCTTTCAACATCTACAGCACATAATATTTTGAAAAGATTCAGAGAATTCAGAGACATCTCAGTGCGTAAAGGGCAAGGTCGGAAACCACTGTTGAATGTGCGTGATCTTCATGCCCTCAGGCGGCACTGCCTAAGAAACCGTCATGCTACTGTGACAATTATAGCCACCTGGGCTCGGGAGTACTTCGGAAAACCATTGTCACTTAACACAGTCCGTCACTGCATCCAGAAATGCAACTTGAAACTGTATTACGCAAGGAGGAAGCCATACATCAACTCCATGCAGAAATGCCGGCGAGTTCTCTGGGCCCGAGCTCATCTCAGATGGACCGAAAGACTGTGGAACCGTGTGCTGTGGTCAGATGAGTCCATATTTCAGCTAGTTTTTGGAAAAAACAGGCGTCGAGTTCTCCGTGCCAAAGATGAAAACGACCATCCTGATTGCTATCAGTGAAAGGTGCAAAAGCCAGCATCTGTGATGGTATGGGGGTGCATCAGTGCCCACGGCATGGGTGAGTTGCATGTATGTGAAGGTACCATTGACTCTGAGGCGTATATTAGGATTTTAGAGGGACATATGTTGCCATCAGGGTGACATCTCTTCCCGGGACGTCCATGCTTATTTCAGCAGGACAATGCCAGACCACATTCTGCACGGGCTACAACAGCGAGGCTTTGTAGACACAGAGTGCGTGTGCTTGACTGGCCTGCTGCCAGTCCAGATCTATCTCCTATTGAAAATGTATGGCGCATCATGAAGAGGAGAATCAGACAACGGAGACCACAGACTGTTGAGCAGCTGAAGTCTTATATCAAGCAAGAATGGACAAAATTTCCAATTGCAAATCTACTACAATTAGTATCCTCAGTTCCAAAATGATTAAAAAGTGTTATTAAAAGGAAAGGTGAAGTAACACAATGGTAAACATGCCTCTGTCCCAACTTTTGTTGAGTGTGTTACAGCCATCAAATTCTAAATTTGTGTATATTTACAAAATACAATTAAGTTGGTCAGTAAAACTATTGAAAATCTTTTCTTTGTACTTTTGTCAGTTAAATAAAGGTTCACGTGAATTAACATATCACAGATTTTTGTTTTTATTGCATTTTGGAAAATATCACAACTTTTCTGGAAATGGGGTTTGTAAGTAATTTTTATAAAGTATTTACTAACTTTTCTTCACTTAAACGTTATTTTACTAGTTTTTTTACGGGAGAGCTGGATTTCCATGTCTCGATCCTACGTCATCACGTGACGTCCCCCATGAGGATAAGATTGAGTGAGACAGGGCTTTTCTTTCTGGAATGAAGGAAGAAAGCTGACTTGATAGAGGAGTACAAATTGATGAGAGGCATAGAGTGGATAGTCAGGGACATTTTCCCAGGGAAGAAACAACATAATTTTAAAATGATTGGAGAAAAGACAGGAGAATGTCAGAAGCAAGTATTTTTACACAGGCATGAAATGCCCTGCCAGGGGTAGTGGTAAAGGCAGATACATTAGGCGCATTTATGGACCTCTTAGATAGGCACATGGATATTAGAAAAATGAAGGGCTAAAGAGGAGATAAGGATTAGGTTAATCTTCGAATAAGCTAAAAGGTTGGCACAACATTGTGGACCAAAGGGCCTGTACTGTGCTGTAAGGTTCTATGTTGCATAAAGCCTATGTTGAATAAAGCAACAACCTGGCACTCAATGTTAGTAAGATGAAAGAGCTGATTGTGGACTTCCAGAAGGGTAAGACGAAGGAACACATACCAATCCTCGTAGAGGGATCAGAAGTGGAGAGAGTGAGCAGATTCAAATTTCTGGTTGTCAAGATCTCTGAGGACCTAATCTGGTCCCAACATATTGATGCAGTTACAAAGAAGGCAAGACAGCGGCTATACTTCATTAGAAGTTTAAAGAGATTTGGTATGTCAACAAATACACTCAAAAACTTCTGTAGATGTACCATGGAGAGCATTCTGACTGGCTGCATCACTGTCTGGTATGGGGCGGCGGGGGGGGGCTACTGCATAAGACCCAAAGAAGCTGCAGAGGGTTGTAAGTTTAGTCAGCTCTATGTTTGGTAGTAGCCTACAAAGTACCCAGGACATCTTCAAGGTGCAATGCCTCAGAAAGGCAGCGTCCATTAATAAGGACCTCGAGCACCCAGGACATGCCCTTTTCTCACTGTTACCATCAGGTAGGAAGTACAGAAGCCTGAAGGCACACACCCAGCGATTCAGGAACAACTTCTTCCCCTCTGCCATCCGATTTCTAAATGGGCACTGAACCTTTGGACACTATCTCACTTTTTAAAAAATATATAGTATTTCTGTTTTTTGCACAAGTTTTAACCTATTCAATATACATATACAGTATAAAGTATACTGAATAAGATTTATTTATTATTACTATTACCATTTTTTGCTTCTGTATTATGCATTGCATTGAACTGCTGCCACTAAGTTAAAACCCTTCCGAAAATCAAAGTACACAACATCAACCAATCCTCTTTTGTCTATCTTGTTTTTTATTCTTTCAAAGAATTCCAGCAGATTTGTCAGGCAAGATTTTCCTTTGAGGAAACGATGCTGACTATGGCCTATTTTATCATGTGCCTCCAAGTACTGTACCTAAAAACCATATTCTTAACCACTGACTCTAAAATCTTCCCAACCACTGAGGTCAGACTAACTGGGCTATAATTTCCTTTCTTAAGCCTTTCTCCTTTCTTGAAGAGTGGAGTGACATTTGCAATTTTTCAGTCCTCCAGAACCATTCCAGAATCTAGTGATTCTTGAAAGATCATTACTCTTCAGCCACCTCTTTCAGAACCCTGGAGTGTACACCATCTGGTCTAGGTGACTTAGCTACCTTCAGACCTTTCAGTTTCCATTACTTCTCCCTAGTAATGGCAACTTCACACACTTCCGACCTCTGACAGTGGAACTTCCACCATACTGCTCATGTCTTCAACAGTGAAGACTGATGCAAAATACTTAATCAGTTCATCTGTCATTTCCTTGTCCACTATTTCTACCTCTCCAGCATCATTTTTCGGCGGACTGAAATCCACTCTTGCCACTCTTTTACAATTTGCCTCAAGACAGCAAACACCTCCTCCTCTGTAATCTGTTTAGAGTCCATGAAGTTGATGCCATTTTGCCTTACTTCTATAGACTCTGTGTCCATCTCCTAGTAAGTACAAATGCAAAAATGCATTTAAGATCTCCCCCATCTTTTTTGGCTCCACACATGAACTACTATTCTGATCTCCCAAAGGACCAATTTTGTCCCTTGCAATCCTTTTGCTATTAACATATTTGTAGAATCCCTTAGGATTCTCCTTCACCGTATCTGCTAAGGCAACCTCATGCCTTCTTTTAGCCCTTCTGATCTATTTCTTTAGTGTTCTCTTGCTTTACTTGTACCCTATAAGCACTTTATTTGCTCCTCTCTGTCTATTGCAGTAGAACAAATAAGGCTTTTTTTCTTAACCGAGGCCTTAATATCTTTTGAAAACCAAAGTTCCCTAGACTTGTTATCTTTACCTTTTGTTCTGATCCAGGCACATACAAGCTTTCTACTCTCAAAATTACACTTTTGTCATTAAGTAGCCTGTCCCAATCCACACTTGCCAGATCCTTTCTCATACCAACAAAATTGACCATTTCTCCAATTTAGAATCTTCACCCACAGAGCAGACCTATCTTCGTTCATATTTTCTTTGGAACTAATGGCATTGTAATCACTAGATGTAAAGCGTTCCCCTACACAAACTTCTGCTCTGTCTCATCCACTAATTGCAGATCAAGTATCGCACATTGGGACTTCTATGTGCAGATTAAGAAAACTTTCCTGAACACTTTTGACAAACCATATCCCATCTAATCCTTTTACAGTATGGGAATCCCTGTCAATATATGGAAAGTTAAAATCACCTACTCTACTCTATAATAGCCTCATGTTTCTTGTAGCAGTCTGCAATCTCTCTACAAATTTGGTCCTCTAAATTCCTCAGACTGTTGAGTGGTCTATAATATGTGACTCTGCTCCATCCATAACACCTCACAAGTTCTCCAGTCTGTCCTGACTGAGCATTGCTGTGCCATTTTCCTTGACTAGTAATGCCACTCCTCCCCCTTTAATCCCTTCTGCTCTGTTACATCTAAAACATCAGAACCCCGGAACATTGAGCTGCCAGTCCAGCCCCTCCTGCAAACAAGTCTCACTAATGGCTACAATATCATAATTCCAGGTGTTGATCCATGCCTTAAGCATGGACTATTTTCTAAATGGGGGAAGATTCAAAAATCAGGGGTGCAGAGGGACTCGGGAGTTCTCTTGCAGGATTTGCTAATGGTTAACTTGCAGGCTGAGAAAGTGGCAAGGAAGACAAATGATTTTGTTTGCATTCATTTTGAGAGGACTAGAATATAAAAGCTAGGATGAAATGCTGAGGCTTTATAAGACATTGGTCAGACCACATGGAGTATTGTGAGCAGTTTGGACTGGCATTGGAGAGGGTCCAGAGGACATTCATGAAAATGAACCCAGGAATGAAAGTGTTAAGAATATGAAGTGCATTTGATGACTCTAAGACTGCACTTGATGGAGTTTAGAAGAATGGGGGGGGGGGGGGGGCGCGCAGGGGCGCTCACTGAAACCTGATATAGTGGATATGGAAAGGATGTTTCCTGTAGTGGGGGAGTCTAGGATCAGACAACATTGCCTTAGAATAGAGGGACATAGGGACATCCATTAAAAACAAAGATGAGGAAAATTTTCTTTGGTCCAAGGGTAATGAATCTGTGGAATTTATTGACACATACGGCTGTGTGGGCCAAGCCTTTGGGTATATTTAAGGTGGAGGTTGATAGGTTTTTGACTAATCAGGGTGTCAAAGATTACAGGGAGAAAACAGGAGGAATGGGGTTGAGAGGGCTAGTGAATTAGAATCAGAATCAGGTTTATTGTCACTGGCATGTGACGTAAAATTTGCTAACTTTGCAGCAGCAGCTCAATGCAATACATAATATAGAAGAAAAAATAATAAGTAAATCAATTACAGTATACGTATATTGAATAAATTGAAAATCGAGCAAAAAACAGAAATACTGTATATTTAAACAAAGTGAGGTAGTGTCCAAAGGTTCAATGTCCATTTAGGAATTGGATGGCAGAGGGGAAGAAGATGTTCCTGAATCACTGAGTGTGTGCCTTTAGGCTTCTGTACCTTCCACCTGATGGTAACAGTGAGAAAAGGGCATGCCCTGGGAGCTGGAGGACCTTAATAATGGACACTGCCTTTCTGAGACACTGCTCCCTGAAGATATTCTGTGTAATTTCTAGGCTAGAATCCAAGATGGAGCTGAGCAGATTTACAACCCTCTGCAGCTTCTTTTACGTCCTGTGCAGTAGTCCCCCCCACCCCCATACCAGAGAATGATGCAGCCTGGTCAGAATGCTCTCCACAGTACATCAGCAGAAGTTTTTGAGTGTATCTGTTGACATGCCAAATCTCTTCAAACTCCTAATGAAGTATAGCTGTTGTCTTGCCTTCTTTATAACTACATTGATATGTTGGGACCAGGATAGATCCTCGGAGATCTTGATATCCAGGAACTTGAAGCTGCTCACTCTCTCCACTTCTGATCCCTCTATGAAGACTGGTATGTGTTCCTTTGTCTTACCTTTCCTGAAGTCTACAATCAGCTCTTTTGTCTTACTGCCATTGAGTGCCAGGCACCAATTCACTAGTTGGCCTATCTTCCTCCTGTACGCCCTCTCATCACCTAAGATTCTACCTACAATGGTTGTATTGTCAGTAAATTTATAGATGGCATTTGAGCTATGTCCAGCCACACTGTCATGTGTTTCTGGAGAGTAGAGCAGTGTGCTAAGCACACACTCCTGATGTGCACCAGTGTTGATCGTCAGCGAAGAGGATATGTTATCACCAATCCGCACAGATTGTGGTCTTCTGGTTAGGAAGTTGAGGATCCAATTGCAGAGGGAAGTACAGAGACCCAGGTTCTGCAATTTCTCAATCAGGATTGTGGGACTGATGGTATTAAATGCTGAACTATAGTCAATGAACAGCACCCTAACATAGGTGCTTATATTGTCCAGGTGGTCTAAAGCTGTGTGGAGAGCCATTGAGATTGCGTCTGCCGTTGACCTATTGTGGCAATAGGCAAATTACAATGGGTCCAGGTCCTTGCTGAGGCAGGAGTTCAGTCTAGTCATGATCAACCTTTCAAAGCATTGACCAACTTCTCAGCAGCTATGGAGTAGACTTAAGAACATAAGAAATAGGAGCAGGAGTAGGCCACTGGCCTGTCAATCCTGCTCTGCCATTCAGTAAGATCATGGCTGATCTGGCCATGGACTCATCTCCGCCCACCTGCCTTCCCTTAATTCCCTTACGATGCAAAAATTTATCCAACCTTGTCTTAAATATATTTATGAGGTAGCCTTTATTGCTTCATTGAGCAAAGAATTCCACAGATACACCACTCTCTGGGAAAACAGTTCCTCCTCATCTCTGTCCTAAATCTACTCCCCCAAATCTTGATGCTGTGTCCCCTAGATCTAATCTCATCTACCAGTGGAGACAACTTTCTTTTCTCTATATTATACCTTTCATAATTTTATGTTTCTATAAGATCTCCTCTTATTCTTCTTGATGGACCAAATGGCTTAATTCTGCTCCTGTGTCGTAAAGTCTTATGGTTATGCTCCAACTTTATAAAACTTTTGTCATACTTCTGGTGGAGTACCGCGTGCTGTGCAACTCTACACACCATCTTTACACATCTGGAGAAGAAGGATGTTCAGGTGAGAATGCTGTTCTTGGACTCATTCAACACCATAAATCCCTCCAGGCTTGACAAGAAGCTCAGAGACTTCGGACTTCACTCTGCCTCATGTAGCTGGATCCTGAACTTCCTGTCAGATCGCCAGCAGGTGGTAAGAGTGTGCTCCCTCACTTCTGTCCCTCTGACCCTCAACACAGGCGCTCCTCAGGGCTGTGTCCTAAGTACTCACCTTTACTCTCTGTATACCCATGACTGTGTCACCACCTACAGCTCCAATCTGCTAATTAAATTTGTTGACAACACTACATTGATTGGACTAATTTCAAATAATAATGGGGCAGCCTACAGGGAAGAAGTCATTACCCTGACTCAGTGGGGTCAAGAATACAACCTCTCCGTCAATGTTGCAAGAACAAAGGAGCTGGTTGTAGACTACAGGAGGAATGGAAGCAGGCATCAATAGATCTGGGGTTGAGAGGGTGAATAGCTTTAAGTTCCTCGGCATACACATCACCGAGGATCTCATGTGGTCTGTACATACAGGCTGTGTGGTGAAAAAAACACCTCTTTCACCTTAGGCAGTTGAAGAATTTTGGTATGGGTCCCCAAATCCTAAGGACTTTCTACAGGGGCACAATTGACAGCATCCTGACTGGCTGCATCAGCGTCTGGTATGGGAACTGTACTTCCCTCAATCACAGGACACTGCAGAGAGTGCTGTGGACAGCCCAGCGCATCTATAGATGTGAACTTCCCACTATTCAGGACATATACAGAGACAGGTGTGTAAAAAGGGCAGATCATTGCGGATCAAGTTACCCCAACCCCAAACTGTTCCAGCTGGTACCATCTGGGAAATGGTACTGAAGCATTAAAGCCAGGACCAACAGGCTCCAGGACGGCTTCTTCCACCAGGCCATCAGACTGATTAATTCACGCTGATACAATTATATTTCTATGTAATATTGACTGTCCTGTTGTACATACTATTTTCTTACAAATGACTATAAATAGCACATTTAGACTGAGACATAACATAAATATTTTTACTCCTCATGTATATGAAGGATGTAAGTAATAAAGTCAATTCAATTCTTGTTATAAGAAGGAAATATATTCTCAAGGTTATGGTACATTAAAATGCCATGTCAAGGTGAATAAGAAGGGCCTGCCTCATTTCGTAGAGGGGTTTACTTTTATCACCAGAGAATACTGTAAGAACTGGAACTCGTTTTCCAAAAATGACAGACAGAAACATTAATAGGAGAATACGTCCTGGGCGAGCACTTGAAATTCAATAACCTATGGGGTTATTATAGGTTAAGACTTGGGAAAGGTCTTAATACGTGCTTTGATGTTTTTTTCTAGTGATGAAGTTTTTACTTATATGATACATATGCTGTTTACCAATCTAGCCTTTTACAGTCCACTCTAATGCCCTAGAACCAGGCCAGTTACTATCACAACCATGTTTGTGCAGTACGGGCAACAGACCGCGGCGGGTTTCTATCGATTCACCGAGAGCGGCCGGGACCTACTTTAAGATTCTTCTCAGGTCCGGAAAAGTCGAGGACCCCAGAAAAGTCCGGCGGGGGTACGCGCCTCTTGTAGTACTTGAAGAGCCTCCTGAAAGCGTCCTCCCCCTGTTCCCGCAGCCCGGCGGCCATTATCTTCCGTCAGCCCGGTCTGGGCCCGCCCCGCCGGCGTCCACCAAACGGCTCGCCGCCTTAGTTCCATTGTAATCACCACCAGCCGCCTCAAAAACAACTAGGAATCATAACATATATATGTTAATTCATCGAAGTTTTATTTTGACGGGGGACGCGTGTTGTCTTTTGATCGTCAGCCTCGCGGGTCGGAGGTCAGGAGTCATCATCGGGGAGTCGGCATGGCGGCACCACCGTCCAGAAAGGTTTTCGAGGTCTTCGTCTCTCGCGTTCCCTGGACCCTGGCAAGCAGTGAGTGACGCCGACTTCGCTTTCTGCTGCTCGGGGGGAATGCCTTTGCGTGCAAGTGATTTTTTAAAATGAAGCTAGTGAGCGATGAAGGAATGGGCCCCGACCCTGGGCAATAGCAATCTTGATCATGCGCCCGAACTGAATATATAACCCATAAAATGCTGGTGTAGCTCAGCAGGTCAGACAGCATCTGTGGAGAGGAATAAACAATTAACGTTTCAGGCTGAGACCCTTCATCGGGACTTGTGAAGGACCTCGTCCCAAAATGCTGACTGTTTATTCCCCATCACAGATGTGCCTGACCTGCTCAGTTCCTCCTGCATTTTGTGTGTGTTGCTGTGAATTTCTAGCATCTGCAGAATCTCTCATATTTATGAATATATAACCCTGCGTTTTGTATTTTAAAATTAAAACACCGAACTTCTACATGGAGCGTCAGTGGAAAGAGAAACAAAACTTCGGTTTTAAGTTGAAAACCTTCCATTGAGAATTTAAGTGGAATATTTCGTATTATTGCTCGTTTATCATTCACAGACAGACAGACATACTTTATTGATCCCGAGGGAAATTGGGTTTCGTTACAGCCGCACCAACCAAGAATAGTGAAGAAATATAGCAATATAAAACCATAAATAATTAAATAATAATAAGTTAATCATGCCAAGTGGAAATTAGTCCAGTGGATGGGAGTCATTGTCCAAGATGGCATTCACATGTACTGAGTTACAGTAAAAACCCTTTGCACATCAGCCAGACAGATCAGCCATACCTAAGTTATAAATCTAAGTTGTATGATACTAAGCCATACCAAAGTTATCAATGGAGTAAAAAAACAGAATCCAGAGTGTATATAGACTGTTACAGAGCAATTGCAGCGCAGGCAAATAATGCCTTTTCGGACACTGAATCTTCCCTTCAATATCTTCTTTTTGCATTCTCTTGCAGTTCCTGTTTTTGCCTTTCAAAATCTGTAACTCCCTATATTAAATTACATCTGCTCCCTGACTCCCGATTCCATAAAGTAGAATGTACAAAACTGAGAATGGATAGTTTCTGAGGCATTACTTTACATATTTTTAGTCAATATTGCTCTTGGAAAGAGGCTTCTAAGCTGGGAAAGTTGTATGATATCCTTGGGAAACAGAAAAGTAGGTGGCTGAAAAATATTTGCAGCGTTCCTGCAGGAATAATTTGATAGAAGTAATTGAACATTTTAAAAAAAGTGTTATTGAATTAATGAATCTGTGTTTTTGCAGAAGAAATCAAGGATTATTTTGGACAGTTTGGATCATTGAAGAAATGTCTTCTTCCATTTGTAAGTATTTAATTAACTTTAATCATACTCTGTGTTAATAAATATAAGCTGAATCTTTTCTTTCCTACCTTCAATGGATCAACTATATGTTTTAGATTTTAAAATTAAATGGTATCTTCATTTTCAAGATGCAGCATTGAAATCCATTGTGCCTGGTAAAGTCCAGAATGAGGAGAATGCTAATCAGTATTCCACAGAGGTCTGCTTTTATTTAATCTGTCTTATTGTGTGAGGAAATATCAGGAAATGGCAAACTACAACAGATTTTAAGAAATTCCATAAGTACTTAAAACAGACAGAGAGGCAACCTGTTAGCAGGGATTATGAAAAATAAAGTTTTGAAATAAGGATGTACAATAGCATGTGCCCACAGTTGTGAAATTTCAAATGATACAGAGCAGAGAGGTTTGGGAATTAAATATCCAAGGATATCAGGTAATACGGAAGGATAGGCAACAAGGTGAAGGAGATGGGGTAGTGCTCTTAATTAAGGATGGGATCAGGGCGAAAGTGAGAGAGGAAATAAGACCTAAGGAGCAGATGTTGAATCCATCTGGGTAGAGATTAGAAATAGTAAAGGGAAAAAAGTCACTGGTGAGAGTCAGCCACCGAATAATAACGTTACAGTGGCACAGTAATATCTGAGGCATGTAAGACTGAAACAGCAGTTATCATAGGGGACTTTAGCTTGCACATAGATTGGGTGAATCAAGTTGGTTGAGGTAGTCTTGAGGAGGAATTCATAGAATGCATCTGTGATGGCTTTCTTGAATAGCATATTACTGAACCTACAAGGGGGAACGTGCTATCTTAGATCTAGTCCTGTGCAATGAGACATGTAAAATTAGTGATCTTGTAGTTAGGGATCCTCTTGGAAAGAGTGATCACAGTATGATCACAAATGGAGGGTGCATTAGTTTGATCGAAAATCAGTGTATTAAGCCTAAACAATGGAAACTACAATGGGATAAGGGAGGATTTGGCTATTGTAGACTGGGAACACAGGCTATGATGGGATGGTTGAGGAACAGTGAAAGACTTTGGAAGAGATTTTTCATGGTGCTCAACAAAAGTATATTCCAGTTAAAAACAAGGACAGTAAGGGAGAGCCAGCCTTGGATAACTAAGAAAATAAAGGAAGGCATCAAACTAAAAGCTTCTGGGTACAAAGTCACTAAGAGTAGTGGGAAACTGGAAGATTGAGAAAACTTTAAGAAGTAACAAAGAACCACTAAGTGGGCAATAAAGAAAGGGAAGCTAGATGATGAAAATAAACTAGCACAAAATATAAAAACAGATAGTAAAGGTTTTTATAATTATATAATGTGGAAAAGGGTGGCAAAAGTTAACGTAGGTCCCTTGGAGGACGAGAAGGGGGAATTGATATTGGGTAATGAGGAAATGTCAGAGGCTTTGAATGACTATTTTGTGTTGGTCATCATGGTGGAGGACACGTCTAACATGCCAAAGAGAGATGTTATGGATGCAATGGGAGGCGAGGACCTCAATACAATAGCTATCACTAAAGAGGTGGTGCTGAGCAAACTTGTGGGCCTGAAGATGGGTAAGTCCCCTGGTGCTGATGGAATGCATCCCAGGGTACTGAAAGAAATGGCAGAAGTTCCAGTAGAGGTTTTGGTGCTAATTTGCTAAAATTCTCTGGACCCTGGGCATCTCCTGTCAGATTAGAAGATGGTGAATGTCACACCACTGTTCAAAAAAGGATGTAGGCAAAAGGCAGGTAACTATAGGCTAGTTAGTTTGACATCTGTAGTTGGGAAAATGCTTGAAGCTATCATTAAAGAAGAAATAGAAAGGCATTTGGAATGAAATGGATCCATCAGGTAGATGCAGCATGGATTCTGCAAAGGCAGGTCCTGTTTGACAAACTTACTAGAGTTCTTTGAGGATATAATAAGCGCAGTGGATAGATGGGAACAGGTGGATGTTATTTACTTGGATCTCCAGAAAGTGTTCAATAAGGTGCTGCATAAAATACTTATCCATAAGCTAAGGATAAATAGAGTTGGGGTGATGTATTAGAATGGATAGAGGATTGATTAGCTAATAGAAAGCAGAGAATTGGGATACATGGGTGTTACTCTAGTTGACAATCAATGGTGAGCAGTGTGCCGCAGGAGTCGGCGCTGGGCCCATGACTGTTCATGATATGCATTAATGATCTTAAAGAAGAGACTGAGTGTTGTGTATCTAAGATATGGAGAAACTACAGAGACATAAAGTGAGTGGGCAAGGTTCTGTTAGATGGAGTATAATGTTGGTAAATGTGAGGTCATCCACTTTGGAAGGAAAAATGGAAGATCAGATTATTATTTAAAGGGTAAAAGATTGCAATATGTTGCTATGCAGTGGGACTTGGGAGCGCTTCTGCATGAATCACAAAAGGTTGGTTTGCAAGTGCAGCAGGCAATCAAGAAGGCAAATGGAATGTTGGCTTTCATTGCTAGAGGGATTCAATTTAAGAGCAGGGAAGTTATGCTGAAACTGTATAGGGTACTGGTGAGGCCGCGTCTGGAGTATTGCATGCAGTTCTGGTCTCCTTACTTGAGGAAGGATGTACTGGCTTTGGAGGCGGTGCAGATGAGGTTTACCAGGTTGATTCCAGAGATGAGGGGTTTAGACTACAAGGAGAGATTGAGTTGCCTGGGACTGTACTCGTTGGATTCAGAAGGTTGAGAGAAGATCTTAAAGAAATATGTAAAATTATGAAAGGAATAGATAAGATAGAAGCAGGAAAGTTGTTTCCACTGGTAGGTGAGACTACAACTAGAAGACATAGCCTCAAGATTTGGGGGAGTAAATTTAGGATGAAGATGAGGAGGAACTCCTTTTTCCCAAAGAGTGGTGAATCTGTGGAATTCTCTGCCCAATGAAGCAGTGGCGGCTACCTCAGTAAGGCAAGGTTGGTTAGATTTTTGCATAATAGGGGAATTAAGGGTTATGGGGAAAAGGCAGGTAGATGGTGACGAGTCCGTGGTTAGATCAGCTACGATTTTATTGAATGGGGTGGAGCAGGCTCGACGGGCCTATTCCTGCTCCTATTTCCCATGTTCTTATCCAAAACTACAATTTTAAACATTTATGTGGATACAAAAGCTAGCTTAAGTTAACCAAATTAAATTGTATCATATTTGAAGAAAAATGTATAATTGCACAGACATATGACAGAGCGTAACATTGCAAAGGATGACTAAAAGGAAAAATGAAAACATAGAATGAGTTGAAACAAGTGTTAAATGTAAAAAAAAATAATTTTGATAGATATTTGAAAGGGAAAGGAGTTAACAAAGTGAAGGTTGGTCCTCTAGTGAGTCTGGGAATTAATAATGCGGAAATGACGTAGCAGATGAAGTAAAAAGATATTTTGCAATGGTCTTACATATAGGATTCCCAAAAGTTAAAATAAGTCAGGAATTGGAAGAAAGTGAAAAAATTACATTCTTAGAAATATGTTGCTGAGTTGGAGCTCCAAGTGGTTCTGGTGTACTTTATCCTGGAGCCTTAAAAGAAGTAGTGAGATAATAGATGCACTTGGTGTACTTAACCAAAATTTCCTAGATTCAGGCGAAATTCTGTTAGAATCAGAATCAGGTTTAATATCACTAACATATGTTATGAAATTTGTTGTTCCACAGCAGCACTACATTGCAATACATAAAAATTGTAAATTACAGTAAGAAATATACAGGTT
The DNA here is from genome assembly GCF_048418815.1 of Hemitrygon akajei. Taxonomy (NCBI): domain Eukaryota; kingdom Metazoa; phylum Chordata; class Chondrichthyes; order Myliobatiformes; family Dasyatidae; genus Hemitrygon; species Hemitrygon akajei. Next base: position 20,320,670 of record NC_133126.1, read on the forward strand.
TCCCCTGCTATCCGAAGGTAGAGCGTTCCTATGAAACCTTTCGTAAGCCGAAATGTCGTAAAGTGAAGAAGCAATTACCATTAATTTATATGGGAAAAATTTTTGAGTGTTCCCAGACCCAAAAAAAACCTACCAAATCATGCCAAATAACACATGAAACCTAAAATAACATGAACATATAGTAAAAGCAGGAATAATATGATAAATGTACAGCCTATATAAAGTAGAAGTATTGTATATACAGTGTAGTTTCAGATTCAGATTCAGTTTATTTTCATTTAGAAACCACAAATGCAATGCAGTTAAAAAGTGAGGCAACGTTCCTCCAGAATGATATCACAAAAGCATATGACAAGACAGACTACACCAGAAAATCCACATAATGTTTGGCAATCCCCAATCCAGAGTCGGGAGAGGCTACTGTGTATTAATATCACGCTACCGTCTTAGCGCGTTTCCCGGAAAGGAGCTCCAAATCCACCAGACAAACAAGACCAAAAACTTAAAGCTACAAGACCTGCACAAAACCACATAGTTACAACATATAGTTACAACAGTGCAAACAATAGCATAATTGATAAAAAACAGACCATGGGCACAGTAAAAATAGTCCAAAGATGTTAAAGGACTATAAGTTCAAAAGAAATCACCACACAGTTTCCACAAGTCCCCAGGGGTCCCAACAGACTCACCATCCCACGCCGGCGGCAGAAGGGAATACCCCCGCTATGGACTTAAACAGCGCCGCCTGGCTCAGCCTCGCAGACGCAGCACACACCAAAAGCGACCTGACGGCAGCGGACTTCGAGTCCATCGAACCTCCGAGCCGACGACCATCTCCTCCGGCACAGCTTCTCCGAGCACCATCCACTGCCAAGCGTATTAAGACGGCCTCGCCAATGGCCATCGGCAATGTGACCCCGAGGACTGGGGGCCTGTTCTTCCCAGCAGAGTCCCGGACCTCACAGCAGCAGCAGCAATGAAGAAGGTCTTCCTGGAGATTTCCCGATGTTCCTCCGTGCTCCCACGTCCGTTTTCAATCGATTATGATTGCACACAGCACCCCACTTCACAAATAACAGATAATCAGCTCCGGAGTGGCCGCTGCAAGCTGCGTCGCACCACCATCTTGGATTTAAATTAAATTCACTCTACAGAATGGGGAAGACAGCGAGGCAAAATCGATTTGGAGAAAAAAAAATTGGCACGTACATGCATGCGCACGTAGACGCCTACACACATACACGCATGCGTACACAACTGCCCGCACAAGGCTTCACGGTCATAGTAGTCTCTCTCGGGGTAAACACATGTATAAAATGGGGGTCTTTTTTTTTGTAATGTTACGTACCCCGTAACTGGGTGTCTAACCAGCAAAGATAGAAGTATCTGTTGGAGTCTGGTGGTACTATTTTCAAACAGTGTTTATTAGTAAAATACACAAATCAATATCAATAGTGCAAATATATAGATAATACACATTAGCAATACTAAACCTAAAAATGTGGGTGTAATAATAATAATAAACAAGCTCTATCGATGTCTAGGGGATAATGAATTGTCATATGTGAATATAAAGTTCGGTTCAGTTCATACGTACTGAGGTAGATGTTGGTTGTTGTGTTGTAATTGTTAGAGAGAGAGAGAGAGAGAGAGAGAGAGAGCGAGTTGTAACAGCTACAGGCAGGCAAACCTTCATTTACGTTCTTGATCCGTGGATGTGTTGTGGCCATTCAGGTATGACCCCTCTGTCCTTCAGCTAGACCGTTCTTCTGTGGTGGATTTGTCACTCTGGCATGAGTGGACACACACACAAGCCCCCACCTTCACGTGGGTTCCAACACTCAAGCAGTGCTCAGTAGTGTGTCTCCTGGTGTGTCTGAGGGGTGTCTCCCCAGACCTCACTTTTATCCCTACTCACGGGGTCTCAGGTGTCAATCAATTTTGAATGGCTTTGTCCATCAAACCAGCCCACTCCGGCTGTCCACTGAGGAATTTTAATGAACAGAATGGTTTAAGATAAATAACCCTCTCAGAAGCCATAAGTCTTTCAGAAGTCATAATATGGTGAATCAACAAGTCTCTCTCCCCCTGCTTTATCTCTCTCTTATCTGTAGCAGATGTTCCAATTCCTGCATGTTTTCCCTTACATCTCTCTCTCTCATTAGCAGCATAGCAACAGTAACAGTTTGTGATTCTCCCGGGGTGGGGGGGGGGAACATGGGCAACTCTGCACCCTTCTTCCCATCAAAGCTGTTCATCCTTCGAACAGTAAAAGCGAAAATCCTCTTTGGTTAGCGTAAACTGGTACTAATGTAGGTCTTTCGTAACAGTGAGCTGCTGTAAAGTGAACATTCGAAAAACGGGCCACTTATATTAAAGTTAAATAAGTGGTGCAAAAAAAAGGAAAAACTGTAGAAGTAATGTTAATGGATTCGATGTCCATTCAGAAATCTAATGGCAGAGGCGAAGAAGCTATTCATGAATCGTTGAGTGTGTGCCTTCAGACTTCTCTACCTCCTCTCTGATGTTAACAGTGAGAAGAGGGCATGACCTGGGCGATGGGAGTCCTTGATGAAGGATCCCACCTTTTTCAGGCATTGCTCCTTGAAGATGTCTTGAATATTGGGGAGGCTAGTCCCCATGATGGAGCTGGCTGAGTTAACAACTTATTGAATTGATTAGATTGGAAAAAACAAATATTTTGCTCCTTCATTCAAACAAGGAATGAGTTGGGGAACTGGAAACTATAGGCCTCTTAGCCTAATTATGTCATTAGAAAAATATTAAAAAGCTGATACATAGAAATTACGGTGTCACAGTAGCATTATAAGTACACAGATATACAAATATTAGAAGAAAAGTAAGAAAGAATTAAAAAAAAACATTTACCTCAGACAGTCTAACAGGAGGGGGTCATCATCTCCCCCAGCTACAGGTTGACTAGTGGCCGAGGGTAAGAATGGCCTAATGTAGTGCTCTTTGGAGCAGCACATTTGTCTTAGTCTATTACTAAAAGTGCTCCTTTGTTCAGCCAAGGTGGCATGCAAAGAGTGAGAAACATTGTCTAGAATTGCCAAGATTTTCCATAGGATCCTTTGTTCTACCAAAGCCTCCAGTGTGTTTGATTGGACTCCTATAACAGAGCTAGCCTGTTAACAAGTCAGCTTGTTGGCATCACGTGTGTTGAACAACACACCACTGCATGAAAGATTGTACTGGTGGTAACAGACTGGTAGAACATGTGGAGGGGCCTGCATACTTCAAAGGGCCTCTGTCTCCTCAGGAAGTAGAGGCGATTCTGGCCCTTCTTGTACACATTATTAAGGATGCGTAAAAAATGAGTGCACTTATAATGTGTAATGAGGAGCCAAGATGGTGGCGCGATGTAGCTTGCAGCAGCCACACCGGAGCTGATATGTTATTTGTTAAACTGGGTGCCGTGCGCAATCCTAATCTGATGAAAAATGGACGTGGGAGCACAGAGGAACTTCTGGAAATCTCCAGGAAGGCCCTCTTTGTTGCGGCTGCTGCTATGAGGTCCAGGTCTCTGCTGAGAAGAACAGGCCCCCAGTCCTCAGGGTTGCGTTGCTGGTGGCCATTGGTGGGGGCGTCTTAATACGCTAGGCAGAGGATGGTGCTTGGAGAAACTGTGCTGGAGGGGATGGTTGGAGGCTTGGAGGTTCGACGGACTCGGAGTCCGCTGTGGTCGGGGCGCTTTCACTGTGTGCTTGTGTTTGCGAGGCAGGGTTCAACGGAGCTTTCATTGTGTGCTGCGTCTGCGAGGCTGAGTCGGGCAGCGCCGTGGAAGTAGCAGGGGTATTTCCTTCTGCCGCCTGCGTGGGATGACGAGTCTATTGGGACCCTGAGGACTTGTGGAAACTGTGTGGTGGTTTCTTTTGAACTTATATTCTTTTAACATCTTTGGACTATTTTTACTGTGCCCATGGTCTGTATTTTTATCAATTATGCTATTGTTTGCATTGTTGTAACTATGTGGTTTTGTGCAGGTCTTGTAGCTTTAGTTTTTGGTCTTGTCTGGTGGGTTTGGAGCTCCTTTCCGGGGAACACGCTAAGATGGTAGCGCGATATTAATACGCAGCAGCCTCTCTGGACTCTGGATTGGGGATTGCCAAACATTATGTGGATTTTCTGGTGTAGTCTGTTTTGTCATGTGCTTTTGTGATATCATTCTGGAGGAACATTGTCTCATTTTTTAACTGCATTGCATTTGTGGTTACTAAATGACAATAAACTGAATCTGAAATATAAAGGTAATTGGGAAACAATGTAGGAAATCATGTTGACCTGTTTATTTCAGTTTTTTGGAAGTAGAAAAGTATGGCAGATAAAGAGAAATTGTGGGGTAGCATGGTGGTTAGTGTAATCCCTTTACAGCGCCAGTAATCACTGGTTAGGGTTTGATTCCTACTGCTGCTTGTGAGGAGTTTCAGTCTTCTCTCTGTGACATTGTGGATTTGCTCCAGTTTATTCTCAAATTCCAAAGATGTATGCTTAACATTAGCAAGTTATGGGCATAGTATGTTAGCACCAGAAGCATGGTGACATTTGCGTGCTGCCCCAGCACATTCTCACTAATTTGATTTGATGCAAACAATACATTGTGTTTCAACGTACATGTGGCAAATAAAGCAAATCTTTATTTTTTCTTTCAAAATTAATGGATGGATTGTACTTCAATTTTGCTAAAGTGACTTCTCAGTTTGTCGTACAAACTAGAACCTCGTAGTAGAGGAAGTAAAATATAGACATTAATAGAAGATCAGCTTGTAAACAAATTAGGCAAAAATGGAGGGGAATAAACAGTCAACTTTTCGGACCAAGATTCTTCATCAGAAACAGGAAAGGAAGGGGGCAGTGCCCAGAATGAGAAAGTGGGGAGTGGGGAATGAGTACAAGCTGATAGAGGAAGATGTTGTCTATTAGTTCCCTCCTTCAGCCATTTACCTATCCCCTCCTGGCTTCATGCCTCATCCCACCTTCCGTGTGAAGAAATTTGAAAAGTAAATTAAAGGGATTAGACCCCTTAGAATCTATCAAAGCCTATTTTCTTATAATTTCAAATTTGTCATTTCTTCATTCACAATTGAACCAACTATCCAATGTTATTCACTAGCGTTGCATGCTTTTTCCTCCAACTGGCATCACCACCAGCATTGTCATTCACCTCCTGCAGGTCTCCACAAGCTTAAAACTTTAAGCTAACTTCATTTGTATATTTCCCATTTTTGTTGATAAAGGTAATCGTCCTGGGATGTTATTTTTAATCTCTCTCCATAAATGCTGCCCGACCTGTCGAGTATTTCCACTGATTTGTTATTCCGCATTTCCAACAGCTGTGCTGTATTGCATTTGAATTTAAAAACAGAAAATGCTGAAAGAACTCACATCAGGTGCCATCTGAGAGAAAAATGTTTGTTACAGTTCCAGAGGTAGTGACAGACATGAATTGAAAGATTTGCAGAAATGTCAGTAAATTGATTTGTAATGCTCATTGACCAAATTCATATTACAGGACAAGGAGACTGGATTTCACAAAGGATTTTGTTGGGTCAGCTTCAGTACAGAAGAAGGACTTCAGAATGTGCTGCAGACAGAAGTACATAATATTGAAGGTGCAAAGGTAATTTTAAAATGCTGTTTTCTTTTATTCAAATATAGGGGAGTATGAAAAAATAATTTGATGTTCTTGAAACTCTCATAAAGAAGAGAACCACTTCAAAACAGAAATGTCTTCCAAGTTTGCAGCTGCTGTGTGCATCATCTGTGGTGTGGGGGATAATTTGCAGTAAAGCTAGCATTAAGAAACCATGGGGTATGTAGGAATGAAGAACTAAGCAGTCTTGATATTTTTAAGGAGGGATATAGAGTAAAGCTTCTTGGGTGTTGTAGGACTGGGAGATTTTCTGGACTATTCAAATGACTAATATCAAATTAAGTTAATTAAAAAAGTTAGTTGGGATTTTCTATTGAACTGTTTATGGGAACATGTAGACTAAGACTCTGGTGAATCATCAGGATTTCCTGAAAAATTAGATAATCTGTTTGGCTGTAATTGCATTTTAAACAGATTGTATTAAGAAGGGAAAACTGAGTTTTTGGAACTAGGCTTAAACTTCTTGATGAGACTGATATCGTCGAAGGCCAACATCTTTGAACTACGAGAGAGGAGGAGGAACTGGTGTTGGAGACTCATTGTATGGTGGCAGAATAGGTTCAAGAGGAATTGGTTTACCTCTTTAAAATCATGGGCATAGAAGTGCCATCTGTTATTAAATTTTCCAAAATAACCTCAGAAAATAAATCCACAAAAGGCAAAAGAAAATGTGTTTTATTTTAAAAAACAGAAATGGGTTACCAATAGTAACACCACCAAACCTATATTACAAAGGCAAAGTTTAGCCAAGATCCGCAATGCCATTTGCTGCCATTAGCCAATTACCTGGCTACTCTTCTGTTTTAATATTACAGTTTACAGCAACACTGTTCCATGGGGATAATGTTGGTATTACATTAAAGCAAAAGTAGAAATTGAATAACTCATTAAAAATTTATTCTCTTCACAGCTTCAAGTTCAGAGGAACAGAAAATTATTCCTAGGACGAAAAGCCAAGAAAATTACAGAATCAGCAAGTTGATACTGATATGGAGGGTGTAGTTCAATTTGTTTTTGTCTTAAAGTCGATGAATAAACAGTTGTAATGTTTAAAATCTCTCTTTTGCATTTTCTTGGGTGCTTACACTAGCTTTTTAAATTAGAAAAATAGATTGAATTTTACTTTACAGGAACACCACTGTAAAGGAAATTCACACAAGGAAATTGTTTCCAAATTGTGTTGTAACCATGATATACAGCAAGTCCATGCAGAAACAAATGCTAGGGATGTTGGTTTGAACTAAATTTTGTTAAAACATATGGTATTATAAAAGTCCATCTATTCCTTTCTTCGCTTCTTTCCCTCATGTTCATATTCCTTTGAACGGCCACTTTCAGGTCTCTTTGACCCACCATGTTGCTTGGCTTCCTCCAAGAACTTGTCCAGCCCAAAGGGATCTTCTTCATCCCTCTCAAACTGAACAGGGCCTTCACGACGCTGTTTGCGGTCTGTACCAGAAAATTCCCTGTCAGGGACAAACCTAAAAAAGAAAATGACATTTCATTTATATTTTGTGGCATAATTCTCAAAACTAGTTGTGTACAAGTGATTCAATCAATGTAAGCAAATGGTATTGAAGAAAACATTGGAGTTGAAACTTCATTCCCATTAAGAGAAGCTACATCTACACAAGAGGCTTCTGCCAAGCTTACTCATACCAAGATCTACAGTAAAATGAGTTGTTATTTATACAAATGTTTTAGAATTTTGTTTACTGTCCAAACCTTAATTGTTCTTAAGGCACATTTCCAAAGCAACAAATTACGTTGCACAAGAGCAGTGACACCCATCCTCTCAAAAGAGATGCAGGGGAGATAGTCAAAACCTTAGTAGTTATTCTCATCAAAGATCGATGATTTGAAACATTAACTTTCTTTGGACAGCTATTAATTTGAGGTAAAGCAGAAAAGAATGCTACTGTAGATTACTTACCGGTTATTTTTCATAAATGTGTCCAAATCATCACCATAGGTGTCTTTATCAGCATTCTTGGTAGGTCTGTACACACTTTGTGCCATGTCTTTGCCAGCTCTCCACGGCTGGTCATAAACATTGTAAAGTTCATCCTCTCCACCTGCAAAGCCACTGTCCATGCCCTGCAAAAACATTAGTTGCATCATTGCTGCTCATCAATGGTTTAAACCAGAAAATCCAGTTGCTTCTAGTTTTCTCAGAGGGTGGTGAGTGTTGAACGAGCTGCCAGCAGAAGCATATTCAATTTCAAAATTTATGTGAGGTCTGGATAGGTACATGGAGTACTATGAATTGGGTGCAGGTTAATGACACTGGGAAGGTTAATAGCTTGATTTGGACTACATGGGCTGAATGGCCTGTTTCGGGGTTATGACTCAATTTTCAAGTTTCTTTTAAAATTAAAAATACAAGGTTCACTCAATTTATTTTCCACAGGATTCAGATAGGAACTGCTTTAAGCATCTTAATTTTGAGATCCAGTCCCATACTGCAGCCCCCCAAAAAAATAAAAACTTAACAGGTTTATAAATGGGTCACTTAGCCCTTAACAGAAAACAATTTTATTACTGAAAGCTCTATGTAGACTCATCTGTGATATTAGGCTTCTGAAATATTTTGCTTAGTATTTTTCTAATGAGAAAAAACTTTCATAATCTGGTTCAAATCACAAGTATGTGAGGTCCCCTTGCTGGGGTTAATTACTAATTTGAGATGGCAAATCAAGATTAATATCTTGCCACACTGTATAAAGTGTGACTATGTTGCTCCCATTAGGCTGGGTGTCAATATTATTTGGTTTTTGCTTTCCCTGTTCATTAGAGAATGCCTTTTCAGCAGATTTGTTGAATTGTGATCTATATTTGCCAGATGGAATACCTGGATTGTACACATAGTACATTATAGTGGTTTAATAATGTTAAGTAAGATTTGGGAAGGCAAATACCAGTGACAGCTAGTTTTATTTTTTTTAAGAATGAGGAAAGCTATTGCATAAATCAAGCTATGCAACTCCTTTGTATTGGCCACATTATTTTACCTTTCTCTGGTTGAAGAGTCTTTGGTCGTACTGTAGTTCAGTTGATACATGCTGATTTGGTAGACTCAATGCAATCAGCTCACTGATATCTCGATCCTGATCCTTCTGCTGTTTGAACCTGGTATTCAAGCAAATTTTAATTACTTATATGTTGAATTCACCAGGCACCATGTGCAGAAATTCAAGTTATTGACCAGAGTCTATTTAAACAAGTACTGTTCACAATTCAAAACTATTTCACTAGGTGGAAAGAACTTTGGGATATACTGAAGATGTGTATGATATTGAAATGTTATAGAATAGGTGGTGGCCATTTCACTCATCAAGCCCCTGCCAGCTCTTGATAAAAGTGTAATTCCCCTAATTTTCCTCAGGCTTGCAAACTCTCACTTGCCCATCTAATTCTTCCTATAGCAAAGTTCCTGATTTAAAAATTCTGAAAAATACTTAAAATTAAAATGTAACATTATCAGTTGGCTTAAAAGAAACATGTTCACCTCTCAGATTTTACTGATGACATACAGTAGCTTAGAGACAGCACTACCCCTTAGAGTTAAATGTTTATTTGTTCAAAGCCAAACAAGAGATTGGCAAAAAAAACATTTATTTTGAGGGAATATTATTTAATATTTCATCTCAATAGAGATTATGTGCCTCTCAACAAGTAAAACATCTCACATCTTTATCCAGGGCTCTGGTTTATTGGCCATTATTTCCTTGTGCAGGTATCTGTGGCTCAGCATTATCTCCAAACCAGAAGGTTGGGGATTCTGGAGACAAGCACAAAAATTTTGGCTGGTATTCCAGGCCTATTCAGAATGCTGCATTGTTGCAAGTGCCATCCTGAAGATGAAATGAAATGAAGGTGGGCAACACTATAACATAGTGGTTAGAACGACACTATTACAGCTTGTGACATCAAGAGATTGGAATTCAATTCTGACCTCATCTGTAAGGAGTTTGCATGTCCTTCCCATGATCATGTGGGTTTCCTCTGGGTATTGTTCCTCCCACAGTCCAAAGATTAGTAGGCTAATTAGTCATTGTAAATTGTCCTGTGATTAGGCTTGGTTAAATTGGTGGGTTGATGTGGGCGTGGCTGAGGGTCCATTTGTTCTGTAACTAAGTAATTTTAAAGGAAGCTTCCACATATAGCGAAGTGATAAATTGTTTTAGTGAGTTCCATTAGGCTGATGACCTTCAGCCCTTGCTGCTTGGCATGTGTTACAAAGTGCCATGAGATCTTGTTAATATACCCTCAGTAGGCTCACACTTGCAACAATACACTTTGAGCAATATTCATCCTTTAATCAAAATTGCTAAACTCGATTTTCTTGTCACAGTGCTATTTGTGGGTGTTTATGCACTTGGACATCGCATTTTCTGCATTTCAAAGCTGATTTACTTCATGGTTCTAGAACATTTTAGACTGTACTGAAGCTGTAAATGAAATGTATGTTCTGTATTGTTTCTTAACTACCAACATCATTCTTTACACAAGAGCTTCTGCAATGCTAGAAATCAGGAAAATGCAAAATGCAGGAGGAACTCAGCAGTTCAGGCAGCATCTACAGAGGGATAAAAAACCAACATTTTGTGTTGGACCCTTCATCAGGACCAATTTAATACTTCTTTTTGAGTTTTTTAGGACACAGACTGCTCCTTTACAAATAGAATCAAATTACTCTCCTAGTGACCTCACGATGAAAGAACGTTTTTGATTTAAGTTGGAGATAATTAGGTCCAAGTCACAGCCATGGGGAACTTTTTGCAGAGATGTGCTGGAACTGGACTGATCAGCTTTCAACAACCACAAGCTATTTCAGATAGATGCCAGTGTCGTTTCTGTACTAGAACAGCTTAGCTAGAGTTAGTTCCTCAGTGCAAGTCTCCTCTACTATTACTAGGATGTGCCTGGTTCCATGGCATTTGTTGTACCCAGTGTTCTCTGTTGCTTTTTGATACAATGTAGAAGCAATCAGATTGGCTACAGACTGGCTTCCATTATTGCAGACCCAGCGCAGAAGGCAAGACTGACCATTTATTTTGGGCAGCACAGTAGCAGAACTAAGAGGGGCTACCTCAGTGATTGTGATCTGGGTTTAATCCTGACCTTGGGTGCTATGTGGAGTTTGCACAATATTCTTGGGACCATGAGAATTTTCTCTAGATGTGTTGATTGGTAGTCAATTGACTAATGTGTAGCTGAGTGATAGAATCTGAGGGAGTTTATAAGATTAATATAGGATTAGTGCAAATGGGCAGTTGTCAGCACCAACACAGTGGTCTGAAGTGCCTTTCCTGTTTGACTATTTGGAGCTTCCAGATAAATGTTGTGTCTTCTTCAGCACTCACTGAAGAATATTGTTGAAGCTTCCTATTCCTGTTAGCCATTTTAAATTTTCCACCAGCAATCATTATATGTGATAGGGCTGCAGAGGATTGATCTGATCCATCAGTTGGTTATCCATTTCTGTTGGCATGGTATTTTTGTTATTTAGCATGCATGTTGTCCTGATTTGTGGCTTCAGTGTTGAAGACAACTTGCTTAGCACCTAATTGTTAGTTAAAACTAGTTAAGACTTGTCCAACTGCACCTCAGTGAAACTGTATTGATATCCTGGCTTGATGGTAGTGTTAGATGGAGGGAAAGGTTAAGTAACACAATTATTACAGATTTTGTTGGTGTATGTTTCTACTACTGCTGATGGCCCAAAATGCCCCACAGATGCTGCTGAGCTGGTAAATAGTTTCCAAATCTACTCTACATAGTACAATTATGATGCAATGAACGATGCAATGCAATGAAGATTACTACGTAGTCATTACTTCTACTGAAAGCTATTATGGACAGAAACATTTGCCACAGAATCGTCTGGGAACACAAACAAGGTCATCAAGGTTTATACCTTCAGTGAATTCACTCACTACCTGCCACAGACTGACTGTAGCAGATAAATGCTTCAGAGTTCAGCCAACTCAGCCAGCATGGATACTAAGCCACCTTTGGGATGATCACTGAAGTACTTTAGCCAGAGTACATTTGGTTCTCCTGCTATTTCCACACATTCTTCCAAATGGTGAAGCACCAACTCATCAGCCAAGGATAGATAGTAAGTGATCATTGGGTTTCCTTGACCATATTTGACTTAATGCCACGGAACCTCATGGGCTCTGAGGCTAATAGTGGGGATCACCACAGCTACTCCTCCCTGCCTGAATATCACTGCTGTCACTGCTGTCTGGGTAGGATGTACCAAGGGATTGTGATAGTAGAGCCTGGCATTTGCCTTAGGGCATGATTCAATGTTTACAACCAATGCACGATCAGTCTGTAGGACTGCTTGGCAATTTAGACTCCAGTCCCCAAATGTTTGTGAAGTCAAGCTACTTTACTGCATCTGAATTTGATACTAGCACTGATAGCAGGTGTGTCTGGATTTATTCTGCCTCTACCTCTGGTAATGGCACCACCAACTGATTTGTTGGGCCTTTTCAGAGGGCAAGTAAATGCGAAGCTGAGTAACAATGAGGCCAGATCAGACAGGAATAGTAGATTTCCTCTCCTAAAAGAGGTAAGTTTTTAACAACTATCCAGTACATTCATAGCGATCAATAATTATTAACTGATTTTACATACCATTGCTATCAGGGCGATGTTTTATTTGGGCCTTTGGATTGCCAGTCCAATAACTTTACGACTGTATCATCACCATGAAAAGTAACAGTAAACTTTTCTCCCCCCCCCGCCCCAAGAAAAGCTGATTAATTCTAGGCCGTAAGCCAAAGGAATTTTGAGATGAGGATTTTTGCATGCTACTCTATACAGCACAGACCAAAGCACTAAGCCACTATAAATGTGATTTTCTCATAGGTTCATGTCGTAACATACCTCCTATCTGGAGCTGCACGGGCAAGATTACGGTCATGCTGTCGGTCTTTTCGTCTTTCGTGTCGAATTTCATCCCTTTCTCTTGTTTCATTTTCCTCTGGGGGAGAAAGAACACCACATTATACAATTTCTACACCATACAAAGCTTTTTATTATTAATGTATTGTCTGAAATTACTGAAAATCAGACTTTTAAGCTGAATAGCATTAATTCGGATACAGTTACTCTTTCATACTGGAGGTGCCAATTAGCATTTAAAAAAAGTTCCTACAACCGAAACCAAAATAATGAACGTGCCCTGCATTTGTTGTATCGTGTGGTCCTTCCTTAAGGAAACTAACGAGTTTCATTTATAATTAACAAAGGAAATTCTGCTGTTACCTGGAGGCAGAGAAGGTATGAAAGATAACAAGATCCGAGAGGAGTATGCTGATATTCTACGACACGTCAATAACAAGTAAGTGGTGTTGGAGCTCTTGAAAAAACCAAGGTAGCTAAGTTCCAAGGTCTGACAGGATCCATCTCTAATTATTGAGACCTGAGATTACTGGCACCTTTGCAGACATCTATACATCTACTTTAACCAAAGACAAGATTCTAGAGGACTGGAAAATAACTTCCTTTCTATAAGGAAAACAGAGATAAAGAAAATTATGTGCCACTGAGTCTTACATCAATGGTAAGGATATTACTGGAGACAAATCATAGGTACATTTGCACACTTAGACTTACTGGCAGGGAAGTTCACATCTTAAAAGCTTAAGTAAGTTTTTTTTAAAAATGATAAAGATGACTGAGTGGTGGAGTTACTTTGGAGATCTGTGGTCCATAAGAGCACAAGACATAGGGGCAGAATTAGGCCATTTGCTGTGCTATTTCATCATAGCTGATTTATTATCTCTTTCAACCCCATTCTCCTGCTTACTCCCTGAAACCTTAGATGATCTTACTGATCAAGAACCTAACAACTGCCGCTTTAAATATATCCAATGACTTGGCCTTCATAGCTGTCTGTGGCAATAAATTCCATATATTTATCACCCTCTGGCTAAAGAAATTCTTCCTCATCTCTGTTCAAAAGGGAAGTCCTAGTGGTATTCTTTAAGGGTAAGTGCTAGGACCACTGCACAAATGATTTTGACAAAAATGTAGGTGTGTTGATAATTAAAGTTTGCAGATGACATAAAACTTGGTGGAGCTGTAGATAATGAGGAAGGTTGTCAAAGGATACAGCAATATATAGCAATCCACACAAAGTGCCAGAGGAACTCAACAAGTCAGACAGCTTCTATAGAAGGGAATAAAACATTGCATTTTGGGCAGAGACCATTCATCACGACTGGAAAGTAAGGGGACAGAAGCCAAAATAAAGTAGGGGAAGGGAAGGAGTACAAGCTGTCTGGTGATAGGTGGGACCAGATGAGGGGGAAGGTGGAAGAGGTGAAGGAGAAGGAATTTAAAATGAGAGGAGAGTGGACCATGGAATAAAGGGGAGGAGGGGAACCAGGGGGAGGTGATGGGCAGGTGAGAAGGGGGCAACCAGAATGAGGAATTGGAAAAGAAAGTAGGATGGAGGGGACGAATTACCAGAAGTTGGAGAAATCAATATTAATCCCATCAGGTTGGAGGCTACATAGATAGAATATGAGCTATCACCTATCACCTGCTGGTTTATACCATTTTTCCTCCCTCCACCTTATTATTCTGGCTTCTGCCCCTTTCCTTTCCAGTCCTGAAGGGACTTAGGCCCAAAATATTGACTGTTGATTCCCCTCCATAGATGGTACTTGACTTGCTGAGTTCCTCCAGGAGTTTGGATGTGTTGCTCGAGATTTTCAGCATCTGCAAAATCTTGTTTATGATTTACATCGGTAGATAGGTCAGTTAGAACCATGGGCAGAGAAATGACAGGTGGAGCTTAATTTGGACAAGTATGATGTGTTGTGTTTCAGGAGGTCAAATGCAAGAGGAATCTTTACAGTAAAGTCTGGACTCTTAAGGAGTATAGAGGGATCTTAGGGTGTAATTCCATTGCTCCCTGAAAACAACTACTGAAGTTGATAGGGTGTTAAAGGTCGTACATGTGTATTGCAATGTCACTACAGCAGTGTAATGTCAAGTCACCTCCATGCAAACATGATGTCAGCAGCTTCAGTATGGGCCACAGCCAAAAGAGGTCAGATACTTTTGTGAAGGAGGCAAAAAAAAAATTTCAATCGCTTTCTACACATTCTTTTTACAATTTTAGTAATAGCTAAGGAGCAGTTCGTCCCACTCCCCCCCCCCCCCCAAGGATGGAATAGAAACAAATGTATTGCATTCAACTGCCCGAAAACACAAATACTTCTAAATGAGGAGTTCCCAACCTTTTTTATGTCATGGACCCTTATCATTAACCGAGGGGTCTCCAGACCCCAGGTTAGGAGACACTGTAATCTAAACCAAATTGCAGGGTTACTTTTACTTTCAAAAATACAGAAATTAAAAGTTTATTACGTTAAGGTGCTCCTCTTAAGATGTTTAACAATGTGCTCAGTTAGAAATTTAAAAGGAATTCATTCACTCATATATTTGAAGTGCTGAGGTTAAGAGAGACAATGATGAGAATGTGAAGGGACCATGGAAACTTGTGCACTGGCAAGTATGAAGGGAGTGTAGGTACCATTACTTGGTGAGCCAGATGTCAAACCATCAGGATTTCCAAATATTCTGCACATGATGCCCCCACAAACCCTTCCTACCTTTCTCTATGTGAGTCTTGATACCAGCTCTTCTTTCCCTAGCAATCTGAGCCAATTCTCGAAGCTTCTCTTCTTTCTTCTCTTTCTCTTTCTGAGCCATTTTCCTTTCAACCTGTGCTCGCATCTCCACAGCTTCACGAGCCTAAGGACACAGCACATGCTAGTTAAGGAGTAGGACTGCCTCAGCAAAGTTGCAGATGAGCAATAGTGAATAGAGGAATTCACTAACAGGGCTGCATATTGCAATTTTTCAAAAGCTGATAGATACCTTTCTGTCAGCAATGTAAAGAGCCTCTGCAAGTTTAGCAAAGTTCTCATTAATGTGAACTGTTTGAAGTCCTCGTCCATCAGCTGCCAAACGCTTATCCAATGGAATGGTGTAGCCCTGGAACACAGAACAACATGATAAACATAATTGATAAAATGATATGGCAATAATGAGACCAATTTAATTCTCACTCTGAACAAACCAGGGCAGTTGATCCAGATCTTTACATTTTTACTGATATTGTTAATCGGGTCAAGATCAAAACTTAACAATAACTAAAGCTTTGGTTATTAGCTGCTTGTTGAAATCATTGCCAAAATAAAACCAACAATTAGAGAACCAAGTCCAGTACAAATACACACAGTGGCCACTTTATTTGGTACCCCCTGTACCTAACAAAGTGGCCACTGAGAGTATGATTATGGTTCACTGCTGTTGCCCACCCACTTACAGCGTTCGATGTGTTGTGAATTCA
Organism: Hemitrygon akajei; assembly: GCF_048418815.1. NCBI lineage: Eukaryota > Metazoa > Chordata > Chondrichthyes > Myliobatiformes > Dasyatidae > Hemitrygon > Hemitrygon akajei. The sequence continues at coordinate 20,336,734 of NC_133126.1, forward strand.
CACCACTGGTAATGATTGGTTATTTGAATTACTGTCACTTTCCCATCAGTCTGAACCAGCCTGGCCATTCTCTTTTGCCCTCTCTCATTAACAAAGCGTTTTCACACATTGAGGTGCCACTCATTGCTGTTATTTTATTTGTCGCACCACTCTCTGTACACTCTCGAAACTGTTGTGCAGGAAAACCTCAAGAAATCAGCAATTTCTGGGATACTCAAACCACCCTGTCTGGTACAAACAATCACAGTCAAAGTCACTTAAATCACATTTCTTCCCCATCATGATGTTTGGTCTGAACAATAACTGAACCTCTTGATCACGTCTGCCTGCTTTAATGCATTGTTGTTGCCACATGATTGACTGCATTAATGAGGTATACAGGAGTACCTAATAAAGTGGCCACTGAATGTATAAAGTTCATACATACTGCACACGTTAGGAAAACTATGGCGAAAATATTTATTGCAAATCTCATCTTTCTTTATACGAGCCTGAAGATGAGGTTTCAGCAGATTCAGGAACACTGATACAGTGCTGTTGAATATAAACGACAAAAACATTCTCCCCAGGGCCATATACAGTTAAGAAATAAATTCAATTTACACTGAAATTCTAACAGATCACTCCCAGGTCCAATGAATTTCCTCAAGTAAGAAGATATGCCAAGGTTCACATTTCCGCGACCAGAGCTGGAGCTTCACATCCTGCCATTCGAGACAACCTATCCAACTATGCACTAGTCTCATGCCTTCATGCACATGCATGGATGCTGAGATCAGGCTAAACTCAAGACAACGGTCAGGTTCATAAATGATATGGATCAATTCAGAGGCAAGTCAAGGAGGGAAATTGAGAAGAGGCTGTGACCTCCACCAAGTGCCACACTTTAGTACCCTTTCTAATGCATCTTGGTCTCCTGATAAACCATTAACATCCCTCATGATTGTCCCACCATTCAAAATCAAATCAGATTTTGACTCTCAGCATGCTTAGGCTGGAGATTTACCAACAATTCAATTTGTATAATTCTACTGCAAATTGGAGGTCAGTTGCAAGAGATATTCTAAGTGCCATCCATGCGCTGGTCATGAACATGGTGAATAAAAGTTGATCCTTGAGTGATCTACTTCTCTTGTATGTGAAGTGCCTTACTGGTACATTTTAACTATTCTTCTACCCCAACTTGTTTACCCTACTCTCATGCTATGACATGACCATCAATTGGAAAAAAATACACTGTTTTGCTAGTCTCTTTTTAAAAATAAACAACAATGTATCCTTTAAACCAGTAGTCTCCAGTACTGGTAACATTGTTATTTGATTTTAATTAAACTGAATGGTTATAGTACATTTTCTTCTAAATACCATTCTATTTTGTAGATTCCAAAACAAAATCACTCCAAGTCTCTTTACCTTGGCGTTCTTCCAATTAGATATGCATGGAGGAATTTTCCATTCTTGCTGTTCTTTCACAGTCATCTGAAACAAACAAAAATATTTTATGAGAAGAATCTCACATACTCTAAGAGGACACCTCTCAGAAAGGCCAAGCTTAAAACAAATGCACCACTGTAGCAACATTCAGAATTCACGTGGAGACACAATAACACCCTTCTGTATCACTTCCTTAGAATATTGCACAGAAATTGACCTAATATGTAATGAGTTGAAATCTAGACAAACAAATGTGGCAACTAACTTTGGAAAGCTAGATCCAACAAATAGAGATTAGTAAAAGAGTCTATGAATTTGAATGGGGCAGCATGGTAGTGTACTAATTAGCACAACAATTTACAGTGCCAGATGCAAGATGGGGGTTCAATTCCCACTCCCATCTACATTGCGTTTACATTCTCTGTGAATTTCCTTCCATGTTCCAAAGATGTAGAGCTTATGTTAGTGAAATGTGGGCATGTTATGTTGGTGCCTGCGGTGACCCTTACAGGCTATACCAGTATGATCTTTGCTGATCTGATTTGATGCAAAGGACATATTTCACAGAATATTTCAATGAACATGCGACGAGTAAAGCTAATCTTTATCTTCATAAAGGATCTTTATACAAGAAGCATCCAGGTTTAACTCATACTGGGGAGTGGATGCAGCTGAAAAAGCCTTAGTATTTTAAGAATGAGGCAACAAAATTAACCCACACAGTTTTGTGCTGTGTTCAGAGTTTTGCAAAGTGGCCACTTAACTTACTAGAAAGAGGGAGGTCCCACCTATCCTATCCTTTAAGCATAAGATTTTTAAAAAATGATCCACTTTCTCTTTAAAATGATTTATAAATCCAATTTTCTTTAGCATTTCTTCTATCTCCTTCTAGACCTATAATGGGGTCTGCTGCAAATTCTAACCTTCTGACCATTGTGTAATTTAATCAGTCCTCTAATGTTGGCTATGTCTTTAGCTTCTAAAACTAAGAGCTCTGGAAATCTCTCTGCTTCTCTTTCCTTCCATCAAGTCATCAATCAAAGCTTTTCTCTCTAAGCAAGTTAATGGACATCTTCACTACTAATTCCCCATATGGATGGTACAGATTTCTTTGATAAAATCGGAATTGAAGCTTGAAGGCCAATGAGAAGTACAAAAGTTGAAGCCGGTTGGCCAGAGCAAGCCCAATGGGGAAGTCAGAGTTGTCCACAATACCACAAATTTATTGGAGACGGAAGAAGACCACTTATTCTAGGATCAGAGAACTGTGTATGTGGATGGGTGGAAGGAGGGAGGTCTCAGTCTTATTTCGCTGTTGTTGTTTGATATCTTCTGGTACACATGTGGGCTGCCCCCAGCACATCTTTGGGTATGTTGGTTGTTAACAAAAATGACACATTGACTATGATTTGATGTACATGCGATAAATAAGTCTAAATCTGAAAATCAGCTTGTATATTTTGGATGTTTGAGATTCCAAATAATTGGAAGAGACTGGTATTATGTTTTCCATTTCCTAGTGATAGCTCTTCCTCGACCCCTCCCCACCAAAAAAATATACAAACCAGTCCTTTTGATGGTATTACAAAGTACTATCATGTTGACTGTTATTAAGCAATCCACACTACACGCGTACCTGTGGATACAATCATAGAGCAGATGGTCTGGCCAGACCCTTCAGACAATGAAAACAGCAAATCAAGGAACTCGTGGAACTGCAATGGAGTGCACTTTTAATGAGAGGGGAAAGACTGGCAGCAAAAGCACACATGTTCAAAAAAAATCCAAAGAAGTCGCTTGCAGGTAGGAAATCCTTAGTGGTTCAGTTGGCTTCACCACCATGATCGTTCAACTCCCTATAGAACGGAAATACATGTTCTGCATGATCTTCTGCAACTGTTTTGTAGGGGAAGAGGGCTGGTAATGTGCAATTCTCTCAATGATGGATGTCACAGTGAACTTTACTAGACAGCAGGCTGCCTGATAAAATCAAGTATTTTTAATAGCAATGCCACATTTTACTTTGCTGCAGAGTCATTATTCCATACTCCATTTCTCCACTGAAACCCACGAGAAAGGATGAGCTGTCAGTGATCGTTACTGCTGCTCTCAGTCACTTCATTTCCTGCCATTCTTCACCCTGCCACTAAACAATAACAAGTTTTAATCCATCTGCAGTAATTGACTTTAAATGGCACCAAACCCAGGATTCTGGTGTGGGGATTTAATTCATCACTGCAGGAACTATGGAGTCATCTGAAGTTATGAGTCAATCAGCTTATGAAAAATAAATTACAATACAGCTAGACAAAGGACTTGTGTGGCAGCTGATTTAAAAATAAAGCTTTTATCTGGAAGTTTAAAACAAAAGGTTTACTCAAAAAAATCTCAATGAAATATTAGTGAGTACTTCTCTCTTGCATTAGTTGATCATGCTCCTACCTTTCTGCTTGGTGAATGCATGACCGGTGCAGGAGGTGATGGGGGACCTCGAGGAATTTTCTTATTAATCCTAAACACAAGAGACAGAAGCCAATTAAGCAGAATGAAATCTTAAAGAAGAAACAGTAGAATTCATGTTAATGGGCACCACCGTAGCAAAGTAGTTGGCATGATGCTATTACAGCTGGGGTAGGTCCGGAGTTCAGAGTTCAATTCCAGCACCGTTCTGTATGCCCTCCCCGTGGAATGCGTGGGTTTTCACTGGGTGCTCTGATATCCTCTCAGTCCAAAGACCAACCGGGTAGGTTAATTAGTCGTTGGAAATAAGACTGCGATTTGGTTAGAGTTCATCGTCTTTCACGAGGGTTGCTGAGGGTATGGCTCAAAGGGCCCAAAGGACCTACTCTGCGGTGTATCGCTAAATAAATAAAAATAGAAAAAATAAAATTTCTGATTCACTCTCCCATACACAGTACTAGAACGGAACTTACCATAATTAATAGAAACAGATTAGTCAATTTAATATTTAATGGAACATTCTTGAGCCCCAGAAAATTATCAAATGTCTGATGACATAATCAGAATATTGTAGAAATGGAAACTTACAGCACTATATAGGCCCTTCGGCCCACAATGCTGTGTTGGACATGTACTTACTTTAGAAATTAAGTAGGGTTACCCAGAGCCCTCTATTTTTCCAGGAGTCTCTTAAAAGACCCTATCGTATCCGCCTCCACCACCGTCGCCAGCAGCCCATTCCATGCACTCACCACTCTCCCAGTAAAATACCTACCCCTGACATCTCCTCTGTATCTACTTCCAAGCACCTTAAAACTCTGCCCTCTCGTAATAGCCATTTCAGCCCTGGGAAAAAGCCTGACTATCCACACTGTATTGTCTGCAGTTCTTTGATGTTGTACATACACACAGATTTCATGACAATAATGAATGAGTTTAACATTGATTTCCCTATTCCATTAATGCCCCTCCTCCCCTTCTTACCCCATCCCTAATTTTTTATTTTTAATATTTTTTTTTCCTGTTTTTCCCTCTCACAATAACTCCTTGCCTGTTCTCCATCTTCCTCTGGTGATCCCCTCCCCCTTTCTTTCTTCCAGGGCCTTCCGTCCTATGATACTCCCCCTTCTCCAGCCTTGTATCCCCTTTGCCAATCAACTTCCCAGCTCTTAGCTTAATCCCTCCCCTCCTGTCTTCTTCAATATAATAATTATAAATTATTAATTTCAGGTCTCCCCCTCCCCCTTTCAAATCTCTTACCATCTCTTTTTTCCGTTAGTCCTGACGAAGGGTCTCTACCCGAAACATCGACTGTACTTCTTATAGATGCTGCCTGGCCTGCTGCGTTCCACCAGTACTTTGTGTGTGTTGCTTGAATTTCCAGCATCTGCAGATTTTCTTGTGTTTGAATTTAAGTTTTTTTTGAAATTGCATGTTTCTGCTAAACATAGTGAGCACTGGACTGTGTAGTAATACTTGGGTTGTCCCCAGTACATCCTTGGGCAGGTTGGTTGTTAACACAATTGATCTCATTGTATGTTTCAACATACATTTGATAACTAAACTTGAATATAAATCTTATACAAATCATCTTCTGAAGACAAAATCATAGGTCGCTAAAATAATTTACTATTTTATTGCTATCCACTTACTTGAATCGAGGCGGTTCCATGGGGTCCTTCTGCATTTCCACCATCCTGATAACTCTTTGTTTAGCTCCTGAGTTGAAAGCAACACCTTGCTGAGAAGGAGTGTACCTGCATTGAAAAATAAATTTAGTTTACTGACATGGTCATTTATTCGGACATATGCATACACAAACAAGTATTCAGTTCCAAGAAAATGCACGAGATCCTAGCATCACGCAAATCAGGAGTCACAGTCAGTCACAACTTCTCTGTTAGCTCAGGGATCTCCACCAACAGCATAGATAGTAGAATACATATATACATTGACAACACTAATTCTTTGCCCCTTTAATTTGATATAATTTTATTTATTTATCTGGAACTTGAAAGAATGCAGGGATATCTCACTGAAACCTACCAAATGTTTAAAGGACTAGACAGGGTGGATGTGGAGAGGATGTTTCCTGTGGTGGAGTATCCAGAACTAGAGGGCACAGTCTCAAAATTGAGCAATCCTTTAGAATAGAGGTAAGGAGAAACATTTTTTAGCCAGAGCTGCAAATCCGTGGAATGTTCTGCCACTGACTGTGGACGAGGCCAAGTCCATGCATATATTTAAGCTGGAAGTTGATTGTTTCCTGATCGGTCAGGGCATCAAAGGATATGCTGAGAAGGCAGGTGTATGGGGCTGTGTGGGATCCAGGATCAGCCATGATGGAATGGTGGAGCAGACTTGATGGGGAGAATGGCTTAATTCTGCTCCAATATTTTATTGTTTTTATTTACATATACAGCATGGAACAGGCCCTTTTGGCCTAACAAGCCATACTACCCAGCAACTTAACTATTTCACACTAGCCTAATCACAGAACAATTTACAATGATCAATTAACCTACCAACTGGCCTGGGTGAAGGAATCCCATGTGGTTCACAGGAAGAACGTACAAACTCCTTACAGAGAGTGCTGGAGTTGAACGTTGAACTCCAGAACACCAGGAGCTATAGTAGCTTTGCGCTAACTGCTACGCTATTGTGACACCCTTAATGTTTATTGAAACTTAGCCTTGGTTACAAATCCTTCAAGCTAGAAAACAAAGATCCAACTCAGCCCTTTGGATGCTATAACAAAGCCTGTTCCCTCAAGACCCTTCCATCCATTCACCTGGCAAGCTGAAACTGAATCACGTTTTTCTCTATCTTGGTCATTTTTGACTCAAGACTAAGTTTCTGATCATCAAGGTAAACATGTTTTAGTTGCATTATCTTACTTCATTTATGCATCAACCTTCCTGCCAAATGAAACACTTACCCATATACGTGTTCGTTTATGTACTGAATAAGAAAAGTAAGAAATAAGAATTGGTTATTTTATCCCCCGCACCTGCTATTGGGTGGTGGGATTGTGGCGACCCACTTACTAGCACACTCGAACCGGCTCACAATTAGCCAGCGTGCAGGCACAAAGGCCAGGTCCGCAACAAAGGAAAAAAGCCTGCGGGGGTTTGTGAGTACGTGTCTCTTGGACCATTCGCGCCCGGGGAGGGCGGGATGAGGGAGGCTTTAAAGCAAGGCTGTGAAGTTCGAATAAAATATTCTTTGATTGCAGTTTACTGACTCCGTGTGGTTATTTTAGCGCTGCGTGTAGCACACCGCTACAATTGGTGACCCTGACGGTCCAAACGATTTTTGGACCAGAGATGACCCACGCCGCATTTGTTCATGCGGTTTCGTTGAAACTGCCAAGCTTCTGGACGCTACGACCTCACCTATGGTTCCAGCAAGCAGAAGCCCAATTCCACGTTTGGCAGATAACCTCAGAGGACACCCGTTACTACTACGTGGTGAGCTCCCTCGACCAGGACACAGCAGCCCAGGTTGCGGAGTTCGTACAGTCTCCCCCGGTGGACGGCAAGTACACAGAATTCAAAGCCCTCGAGTTTCCGGCACCGCGGCGCAGAGGCCGACCTCCCAAACAGGGTCCGGCCCAGACTGTGGACATTGGGGGGGGTGTATCGCTGGTTCTGGGGGGGGGGGTTATGTGGCGACCCACTTACTAGCACACTCGAACCGGCTCACAATTAGCCAGCGTGCAGGCACAAAGGCCTGGTCCGCAACAAAGGGAAAAAGCCTGCGGGGGTTTGTGAGTACGTGTCTCTTGGACCATCCGCGCCCGGGGAGGGCGGGATGAGGGAGGCTTTAAAGCAAGGCTGTGAAGTTCGAATAAAATATTCTTTGATTGCAGTTTACTGACTCCGTGTGGTTATTTTAGCGCTGCGTGTAGCACACTGCTACAGGATGGCAATATAGTATGTCTCTACTCGAAGAGGTGCAAGGCACTTTTTCCCTCCACTAGCCCGTAGGTCACCCTTGGGCAAGGTGTAGCACCTGCTTAGCCCCCTGATTAGGGTCACGTGAAGCCATGGGAGCATGTGGTGGATGGTTGCATGAGCAGCTGATACATATCACAAGTCCTGGTTATGCAACCACTGACGCAAGATAATCTCTGAAGAGTATCTATAATGGCTGAGGTCACCCATCTTATAAAGACACTGCCTAAAAACAGGCAATGGTAAACCACTTCTGTAGAAAACATCGCCAAGGACAATCATGATCATAGACCATGATTGCCTATGACATACAACACGGCACATAATGATGATGATGACCTGGTCTTCGAATCAACAAGATCAAGGCTGATCTGTTGCTTCAGTGCCATTTTTTCGTATCAAGTCCATAAACCTTGATTCCCTTAATATCTATCAATAGCTCAGCTCAGTTGTAAAAAGAACATGAAAAATTCACTATGGGTGATGAATTTTATCTCTAAGCTCTATGACCAACTTCCTAATGATATTGTGGTTTGGGATTCTGGTTGCCTTGGCCAGGGGACCCCATCTATACTGTGAAATTTTAGGTATATTTTGTGTTTATCCAAAGAAATAGTTTCTCATTCTAATAAACCCAAGAGTAACGTTGCCTAATCTACCTTAATCATTCCTTACTACATCACTCCAGGATTAAGTATAGTGTACCTTCACTGAAAGAATATCTTTCCGTATGTATGGATAACAGACTTGGACATAATATTCCAAATTCAGTCTTATCAAGGCATAGCAAACTAGAGCACAACACTTATACCCTTGAACTCAGAACCCATATATCTGAAAATCCCAATTTGCACCCTATGGAAAAAAACTTAATTGAAAAAAAAGCTCTGCCTGGTATTCAGGTTCACACAATATTCTAACCACCTATCATCTTTGAGATCACTGACTGATACAGGGATCTTGGTCTTATCAATTGCTCAATTTTAAAATCTTATTGTTGTTTTCAAATTCATTCCTTTCTCTGCCTCCTCTAACTCTCTGTAACTTACTCCAACAGCACCAGCATTCCTTATCTGTTGGTGCAGGAAGCATGCTGCCACTTGCAGGAACGCTCTTGAGTAAGAGTGTATGCCTTAATCAGTCTAACAGCTTTGCAGGAGGAACCTTTCCGCTGCTTTTCCATAGTCCCCTTTTCTGAAAATTCAAGTTTCCACAGTCACAAAAGGCAGGATTTCCCAGTGGTTACCCATTTTAACTCTACTTCCCATTCTCCTTCTGGCTTCTTCTATGGTCACGATGAGGCCACCTTCAGGTTGGAGGAGCAACACCTCATATTCCATCTGAGAAGCCTCCAACTTGATGCCATGAACATCTATTTTTCTTCCTTCCGGTAACTACTCCCACTCTCCCTTCACTCTTTTTCCATTCCCCATTCTGGACGCCCTCTTTTCCTCACCTGCTCATCACCTCCTTCATTCCATTTCCCTGATGGTCCACTATCCTCTCCTATCAGATTCCTCCTTCAGTCCTTTACCTCTTTCACTTATCACCACCCAGCTTCTCACTTAATTCTCCCTCTTCCCTACTCACCTACCTTCCCCCTCACTTATCACCTGCCAGCTGGCACCCCTTCCCCTCTCCCAACCTTCTTGCTATGGCTTCTTTCTTCCTTTCCAGTCCTGAAAGGATCTCAGCCCAAAACACTGACTGTTTATTCCCTCCACAGATGTTGCCTGACCTAATGAGATCCTCCAGCAATTTTTGTGTGTTGCTCTTGACAGACAAGCTAGGATTACAATATGAAGGAATAGTGTAATCAAAACGATGTATCCAAAGCACTACATGCTGAACCTCATTAAGATACTACATGCATTAGAAAAACAAATTAGACATCAAAATATCACCACTGCTTGTGTGACTCTTCTAACCTGATGTACTGTGCAGGGGCTAGTTTCTCAGCTGCTCGAACAGGCATGGCTGCTGCAACCTTCTGTGAGACTTGTTTCTCCAGAGCTGAACGTGTCTTTTCAGTCAACTGTAATGAAACAATTAGTCAATTCATTAAATTAAAATATATTACCTCTGGACTGCCTATGGTCAACATACCAAACAATTTCTACTTCTGATCGTAACTTTCAAGGATTCACAGACCATCTTACCGAAAGCAAAGTCAAATGTCAAAATGTATTAGTATTTAAACAAAGGTGTTGCAGTAATACTGAGGCACATTTTAACATCACTCTGCATTGAAAAGCCTTTCCCACCATTTTACCCAGCACACAGTTCTTTGTCATTCTTAAACACCACCAAACATCCACATGTGAAAACTTGCTGTGAATACCAATCAGCTATTTAACTTCAAGAGACATCACAAACCCTGCAATCTAACATTATTTCACAGTGGGAATCAAAGGATGGCAAACTGGAATGCATGTAATACATAATGATTTATACCTCTACATCATTATTATTGGTTACTATTGTAACCAATTATAACAATGTGATGACATGCTAAACAAGCCAAACCATTGGAGATTGAATTTGGAACTTTGACTGAAATTAAACCCACATAAATACTTATGTATTTACCAATATTTCCATTAAATAAATAGAACATTCAATCTACAAGGCTAACTTGCACATCTACCTGCTGTTGTCTCTCTGAATCCATCAACCCAGACTCAACCTCTCACAAAGTACATGTGTGGAACATAAGACAACACAGTCAACTTTATCATAGTACATGATCTTCCCTTCTATGTGACTAAAGTATGCATGATTTATAATGCTGAAACATCCCAAAGAACTTTACATATTTTACCATGTGTATACTTTATAAGTCCACGTATCATAAAACCCTCCAAAATATTGTATAGAATTCATCACACAAACAGAACCAGAGTTAATGCACATGAATAAAAGAACCTCCTTTTATTTAGCAATTTTAAATCCTTTGGCATGAAGTTCTCCAGAGGGAGTAAGACACCATGAAATCTACTTTGTCATCCCCACATTTCTGTTATGTCTAAAAGCATGAAACTTCCAAATTGCCTGAATGTCTGTAAAATGTCTTCAAAATGTTTTTTTAAATTTCTGCGTAGTACAAATTGTTATTCAGAAACACAGCAGAACATCTGTACACTAATTTCTTTATGAAAAACAAAGGAAACAATCAATTAATCTGTCTGATGGACTTGTCCAGGGAAGAAAATATCCATTCCCCCAACAAAACATGCAAGATACATTTAAAGGGTTTGGCCTGTAGTCCAACTCTTTGAAGACTTATTTCTCCCATAAATCATCTTGTATGCGAAAACAGCTTGTTCATTAACTGACTTTTGGGACCACTGCAGTCAATTCAGCTGCATCTTCTAGTACAGAAAATACAGAGTACAGAAAATGTTATGCAAATTCTAGTATTTTTCAACAGCTTTTGTATAAAGTCAGAGAAATGGTTAGTCCCGCACTGCCAGAGAAAGTGGTGAAAGCAATATTTAAGAGTCATTTGAAACGGCACACAAGCAGGCAAGGAATTGAGGGATATAGACCATGTGCAGGCAGATGTGCAGTTTAAATTGGCATCATGGTCTGGAGGATCTGTCCATATGTTGCACTGTCCTTATGTTCTACAAGGCGATAAGACATAGTAGCAGATTTAGGCCATTGAGTCTGCTCCGCCATTCAATTATGGCTGATTTAATATCCCTCTCAACTTCATTCTCCTGTCTTCTCTTCATTACCTTTGACACCCCTACTAATTAAGAAGCTATAAATTCCTGCTTAAATATACCCAATGATTTAGCCCCACAGCTGCATGTGACAATAAATTCCACAGATTCACCACTCTCTGGCTAAAAAAATTCCTCATCTCTGTTATAAAGGGACATACTTCTATTTTGAGACTGTGCCCTCTGGTCCTATACTCACCCACTATAGGAAACATCCTCCCACATCCATTCTATCTAGGTCTTTCATTATTCAATAGGTTTCAATGAGATCCCTGCTCATTCTTCTAAACTCCTGCCAGTACAGGCCCAGAGCCATCAAACACTTCACATGCATTAACCCTTTCATCACCAAGATCATTCTCATGAGCCTCCTCTGGACTCTCTCCAATGTCAGCACAAAGCTTACTCTTCTTTTCAAATCTCCAGTGTCTCCTTGAATCCAAAAGATTCAATAGTATCATCAAATCAGAAACACTCCCTATGTCATAGCTACACATTTGTACAATTTTAAGTAATTTACCTCCTTTATACTGTCCTCATCAGGCCTCTGCAGATCTGGATCATCTTCATTTATAATTTCTTTAGGAATAAGATCTGTAAACTTGCTGTATATAACCTGCAGAAAGAGAAACAAACGTTGATGAACATTTTAAGTATGTAAAGCCAAATTTTCTGAATTACACATTACACTATCACCATCTTGACAACTATTGTATAATTTAATAAAAAGGTTTCTACTCAAAATACAAATTAGAATTCTGGACCAGTAATTCACAAAAACTGGCACAAGGAAGGTATTCCTCACTCAGCCCATGTGATGATGGAAGTAGATAACAAAGTAACATAGCGCATCTGCAGATAAGAATCAGATGGGAATTATTGTACCTTCTCCTTCGACTGTCCTTGTCTGGCAATGGCATCAAATTTGATCTTCCCCTCTGCGTCCACCTGTACCGACAGGGCATTGGATGATTTCTTCTTGCGGCCCATGTCCAATGGGAACTGTGCCATATGGATCTCTGGAAATGCGCCTCCATCGCCAAAATCCTGGAGGTAGAAATAGAAAGACTGAATCAGTACTCTGAAGAGTTACAGTTTTATGGAGCTGCAACATTATCTTGCAGCTCTTGAACTCAATTCACTGACTATTGAAGGACTTCTTAACTACGTGTGATAACTTTGAGGGAACAATGGACTTGGACCCCAAAGTCTTTTTGTTGCTCCACACTGCTAAGAATCCTGCCATCCTTGATGGACACACCTACCAAATTCTGTCTCAATTAAACCTGATTAAGGAGGTGTCAATCAATATTAGGGAAGTTGAAGTTACCCATGACAACACTGTTATCTTTGCACTTCTCCAAAATCTGTCTCCCAATCTGCTTCTCAGTGTCTCTGTTGCTACTGGGGGAGGGGGAACACTCCCAATTAAGACTGATTGGTTTCTTCCAATTTCTGACTTCCACCCACGCTAAATATGCATTCACTCCACAACATTCACCCTTTCTGCAGCTGTGATATTTGCATAGCCTTGAAACACATTCAACATCTTAAACAAGACAGCCATCCATTATACATTTTAAGTTGCTATTTTAAAATTGAATGTTTTTATTTAGATAGCTCCTCTAATGCAGCCTCTATACATCACTTTACTGATCTTTTTCTACTGACTCCTGCAGGTTGGCTGTGAAGATTTGGAAAATGAAAATATACTTCTGAGAACAAAACTTTGAAAGGGTCCACTCAGAGAACATGTTGCCTTTTGTACATACATTTTTGAATACAACACTTAAGAAATATTGAAAAAAAATTTCAAACTAGTGACAGCAGGCTTCTTGATACTATTTTGTGCTGAAAGGAAGGAAGAATTTGGCAGAAAAAAAATAGAGTAGGAAAAATATGAGGTTGAAGGAAGAATAGAAAAGTAAATTATTATTTAAATAGAGTAAGACTACAAAATATTGCATTCAATGGAATATGGACTCATGTTGCATAAAGCAAAAACTGGTATGGAGGTACAGTGAGTATTTAGGAAAGTTAATGGAAAGTTGACCTTTATTACAAAAGGTACAGAATGCAATTGCAAGGAAGCTTTGGTCTCGATATTTAAGGAAGGATTTTCAGGCAATATAGGGAAGGTTCAATAGGCTGATTTATGGAATGTAAGATTTGACCTATAAAAGGAGAAAGGTCAAACAGGATCAAACTTTGCTCCTGAAATTCAGAAGAATGGGAGTTGATCTTACTGAAACACTATTCACAGGGTGAATATTTAATATTTACCCCTACTGGGGCTGTCTACAGCTTTGGAATTCACTAGCCTAGACTTCCAAAGGCAAAAAGACAAAAAAATCAAACAGATATTTGAACTACAAGGGGGAACGAATTGCAAGGTAGACTAATACTGGACCAACCATAATTTTGTTGAAAGTTGGAGACAGCTGGAAGAATCAAATTATCTACTTCTGCTCACATTCTATGAGAGTGAAGAATGACAAGATACTCAAGCCGAACTTCAGTGAAACAGAGAAGTCCAAGTGAAACTGCAAATCACTAATCCTGGTATCCTTGCTATGGAATAATGCAAAATAACAAACATTTGGCTGAGCTGTCAGATGCACAGAAACTACAATTATGAAGAAGAGCAGCAAGTTTTTGCTTAGAGTTAGTGTTCACCAATCATTGACTTATAATTGCTCCCATAAGACTGGAAAAGTGTTTTTATCAACAACATTAATTCTCAGTGGCAAAGCCAAACCAACTGCAATGTTGTTAAGCGCCCTAATTAGTCCATGCCCAAATGTTTTGACAGGCAAAGCGCTGTGAATGGGCAGAAACTTACTTGAATAGCAGAACTGAAGGCAGGATGAATGCAAATGGTTGTGTTGATTCCACATATTAAGTAACCCCTAGTTTTAAGTTTTTCCCGTTTACCACGCTGGCTGCTGAATACACCTTTCGATAAAAGGTAGAAACAGAGTAGCAGGTAGTAGAAGCCACAACTAAAATAAAAGCAGCTCACAAGTCTCTCAACATCTTCACTGACAATCAAGTTAATTTCCAATACTTTATGTATCAGTAACACTAATGCAGAAACAAACCTCAAAATATGAATGGGAAATGTGTCCATTAAAAATTTACAATAAAGCTAGTGTTCTTGCTTACACAGCACCTGATGAGTTGTGGCAGAGAGAATCTGAGCACCTGAAATTCACTGACAGACCGTCAGTCTCTATGCAATGGATAATAATGCTGGAAGTACAGATGTCAATAAAGATAGAAATTCTTACGTGTATTAACATTACTAACTGCTGCAGCTAAATGTTTAGTTCAAGCACGATATGTCAATGTTGTGTTCAGCAAAATAGGTATTCATGACAAGATTGCAGATGTACCTCCAAGGAACGAGGAACCCATCCTTTGCGATGCCCATATGGCGGAGGTTCTCTGCGGGATGCTACCAAGGCTGTTTGTCTGGCTCGTTGAGCACGGGCCTTTTCGTCAGCTTCCAGCTGGTCCTGGGACAGCTGTGTTGGCGCAGGAAGAAAACTTGAAAATGAAAATAAAAATGTTTTTAATATTTCTAATAGATATGGCAAGGCAAACAACAGTGGAAAAGTTCCAGCCCTGTGAACACCTGGACTGTGGAGCAAGTTGTTCAGAACCATAATTTATCACATTGTCATCAGATTTTTTTTAAATTTTGGAAATCCCTCGAAAGATTGATATTTTCATTTGAAATTTGGGAGTATTAAGGCTGGCCACACCATTGTGAGCACTTACACTACTCTGTAACTTACACCTGTGAGACATATTTTACCATACTACATATAACTAAGAAACATCTGATTGGGGATGTCCCACTTCAAATAGGCTAGAGCACAACATAGGAGATTAGAGCATTTGGGGAAAATATATTAACATGGATTAAAGAATGCAAGTAAGAGTCAGAATAAAAGGTCCTTTTCAGACCAGAACAATGTAACCAGTGGATCAGTCCTTGGAACTCAATTATTTCCCATTGATATTATTGACTTGGGGGGGGGGTGGGGGAAAGAGTATTAAGCATCTAATTTTGCTGATGGCATGAAGATAGGCAGCAGGTATTGACTCATTATTGTCACGTATACCAAGATAGTGAAAAGCTTGTCTTGCTTACTGTTCATACAGATCAGAATTATGCGGGGTAAATGCAAGCACTTTTACCACTAGATTGGGTGGGACTACAACTAGAGGCCATGGGTAAAGGGTGAAAGTTGAAAAGTGCAAGGGGAACGTGAGGGGAACTTCTTCACTCAGAGGGCAATGAGAGTGTGGAATGAGCTGACAGCACAAGTGGTGCATGTGAGCTCAATTTTCAACATTCAAGATGAGTTTGGATAGGTATGTGGATGGTAGAGGTATGGAGGGCTATGGTCGCAGTGCAGCTCGATGGCTGTAGACAGTTTCTTGCCATTGTCTGTACGGAGTTTTGTATGTTCTCCCAGTAACTACATGGGTTTCCTCTTAGTGCTAGTTTCCTCCCACAGCCCAAAAATGTACCAGTTGGTAGGTTAATTGGTCATTGTAAATTGCACGTGATTAGGCTAGGGTTAAATCAGGGGCTGCTGGGTGACACCGGCTTGAAGGGCTGGGATGGCCTATTGCAAACTGTATCTCAACAGACAGACATAAATAAGTAAAGCGTAAAAGCTACCAAAAAAGTGCAGTAAACAATAAAGTGCAAGGTCATGATAAGATAGATTATGAAGCCAAGAGTCCATCTTATTATGCTCAAGATGTCTGATAACTATGGGATAGAAACTGCTCAAGGTGTCTGATAACAATGGGATAGAAGCTGTCCTTGAGCCTGCTAGTACAGGTGTCCCCCGCTTTTTAAGCGTTCGCTTTACAACAGCTCGCTGTTACGAAAGACCTACATTAGTTACCTGTTTTCGCTAACAGAAGGTGTTTTCACTGTTACGAAAAAAGGCAGCACGCGTCGATCGTGGTGAACGAAGTAAGGATATAGGGAGTTTGGCTAAGGGTTTGTGAAAGTTGATGAAGATGATGTTGAAGAGGTTTTGGCATCCCATGACCAAGAACTGACAGATGAAGAGCTGATGAAGAGGAAAGCATAACAATTGAAGCCAAACGCAATAGCGAATGGCACGAAAGTAAAGTCGTTCAGAAACTGAACGTGAAGCAATTGCATGAGATTTCGCTGCGACTGACAACACTGCATTGATTGCAGAAACGTATGACTTTAGTTTTGCAAGGGTACGTAGGGTTAGGGCATATTTGCAGGATGGTTTGAGTGCTTACAAAGAACTATATGATAGAAAAATGCGCAAGTCTAAACAGTCAAGCATACTGTTGTTAGTCAAGCCTTCCACATCAGATGACGAAACTCGACCTTTGACATTGAGGCAGGCAGACATAAAAGGTGACCTGCCTGCCCTGATGGAAACAGACGGTGATAAGATGACACTCTAGTCTCCTCTACCTCCCACTGCCCCAACCTCCGACGACTCAGACTAACACACCATCATCAGTGTGCTCGCTGTCTTCCTGATTCCGGTAAGTGAAACTACACTGGACGTACATTATTTCTACTTTATATAGGCTGTGTATTTTTATGTGGTATTTGGTATGATTTGGCAGCTTCATAACTTAAAGGCTACTAGAAAGAGTGCTTCTGCTGAGAGTGTTTGCACCGTGTGTTTCTGCCAAGAGCGCTTGCGCCGAGACTTTCTGCCGAGAGCGCTTGCGTGAGATTTTCGCTGCGGTGGACAGAGTTGCATTAATTGCAGAGAAGTATTCCTACTTTATATAGGCTGTGTATTTATCAGATCATTCCTGCTTTTACTGTATGTTACTGTTATTTTAGGTTTCATGTGTTATTTGGCATGATTTGGTAGGTTATTTTTTTGGGTCTGCGAATGCTCACAAATTTTTCTCATGTAAATAAATGGCAATTGCTTCTTCACTTTACGACATTCTGGCTTACGAACCATTTCATAGGAATGCTCTACCTTCGAATAGCGGGGGAACCTGCACATACTTTCAGCCTTTTGTATTTTCTGCCTATGGGAGAGCAGAGAAGAGAGAATGACTGAGGTGGATGGGGTCTTTGATTTACTGAGATGAGAACTATGTATACAGAGAGTCCAGAGAAGGAAGGCTAGTTCCTGTGAAGCACTGAGCTGTGTCCATAACCGCAGTTCTTTGCAGTCACGTGCAGAGCAGTTGCCATACCAACCTGTTATGCATTCAGACAGAATGCTTTCTATGGTGCATCAATAAAAATTGATAAGCGTTGACAGAGACATGCTGACCTGCTATAGCTGACTTGTGAGGACAAAAAAAAATAACACTTAAGATTTTGTAAAAAGAACATCGAGTATCATGTCTAACCTATTATCCTCAAAGTTAGTGATGTAACTTTGCATTGACATAACAGAAAATGTGGAAATCATAACCATCTAGTTCCTTTGAGTCTTAAGTTCTTTTCTAAGGCTTGAAGAAAGGTCTTGGTCCAAAACGTTGACTGTTTATTCATTTCTATAGAATTTTACCTGACCTGCTGAGTTCCTCCAGCATTTCGTGTATGCTGCATCCCAGTTTTTTCTGTTGAGGACATTTGTCCTCTGATGACCGTGGGCTACAGAGTTTTGGTTGATGCACAAGGCTCAAATAGAGAACAGAGCTGGGTGACTGAAATACAACGGGTACATCCTTTAGTGAGGAAACTTGGGAAGGGGGGGGTGGGAGGGTGAAGAAAAGTGCCAAGATGTGGAATTGATGCCCATGGCAACAGTAGCACAATGGCTAACTAGTAAACCAGAGGCCTGAGTTACAGATATTATAATAAGTCTGAATTGCATGATGGCAACTGGGAATGTAATTATGTAATTAAATAAAAATGGAATGAAGTGTTAGTAATAGTCTCTGATTCCATCCTATAAGGAAGATAAATTGTGATCTTTTTGCACGTTGGCCTTTAAGTAACTCAACCCACACTCTTAAAAAAGCCCATCATTTCACTCAGGTGCAGGTGAGCTTGAATAAGAAATGCTATGCCAACACCCTATGAAAGAAGTTTTAAACAAACACAGCAACCACAGAAGTCAAAGATAGAGAGACTTAACAAAATACAACAATAGTTTAATAGATTGATACCTGCAAAAAACATCAAGGAAATGAAAACTGCTGGAAACATACAGATTAGAGAAACATTAAGTGTCCAATTGATGACCATTGCTCAGAACAATCTGAAACATTTCACTCCTCTGATACTGCCAGACCTGCTGAGTATTTCAAATTGAAAGATAGTAAGTTAACATCCAGAGTGCATTCAAGGCAGTTTTCTGAATTAATGCACATCACAATCTAAAAGCAAAACAGAAGTGTTGTGAGAACTCACACAGTCAATAGCATCTGTTGAAAAGGAGACCATGTGACAGTTTGGGTCTTACTTTGAAAACTGACATCCCTCCACTTTGAGTTCTGAGGGCCTCTGACAACCTTGTCATCTTAATGTGAGCTATAATCATAAAATTTGAACCAAAGTCATTCAGAAACCAAATCAAGAAGCACCACTCATATCAGAACAGAAGAAATGTGAAATATTTCCTAATGTAGATGCCAAGGAACAACTGAAGTTTAAGACCAAATCTGTTCCTTTCTGAGTGAAGCTATCGAATATTGAAAGACATAGAGTGGATGTGCAAGGGGGTACAAGTTGGTAGGTTAATTAGCCATTGTACAATGCCTCCGCATGCAGATGATGGGAATGAACTGATGGGAGTGTGGGGATTGTAAAGTGGAATTGGTCTAGGGTTGGAAGAAATAGGTTCTTGATGGACAGGCTCCATGATACTTTTGTCTTAGATTAATATAAACATATTAAAATATAGATTAGATTGAATAAATTAAAAGGTATATGCCAAGTCTTTAAGATTGTTGTAATAGCATTGGCAGAGGAGCTATAACTACACTAACATCTCAAAGATCAACATCATTATTGCTTTATCCTAAGTGACTCCACAGAAAATCTTTCCATCTAGTTAGTCCTTAATTCATAAAACTCCAACAAGTACTTACAGAAACATAACATGATACAAAGACCAGCTAAAATGCAGTAACACAACCACTGCATCCTTGTTTTAGTCGTGTTTCACTCAAAGAATATTCATTTGAGATGCACTTTACACAACATTCCTTCATGCTACACAACAATTTATTTCTACATATTAATTCATTTCTACATTGCAACAAAGCTAAGCATATCCAAGGATGTAATGTTCAGGCTTTCTAAGGCACTGGTGAGACCTCACTTGTACTGTGGGTGGGTCATCCTTCATAATGGAGATGAGGAGGAATTTCTTTAGCCAGAGAGTGGTGGATCTGTAATTCATTGCCACGGATGGCTGTGGAGGCCAAGTCATTGGGTATATTTAAGGCAGAGGTTGATAGATTCTTGATTAATTAGGGCATGAAGGGATACAGGGAGAAAGTGGGAGATTGGGGCAGAGAGTGTAATAAATCAGCCATGATGAAATGGCAGTGCAGACTAGATAGACCAAATGACCTGGTTCTGCTTGCATATCACTAAAAAAAATCAGCTTCCCCTTCAGAGATTAGGTCTACACATTTTACCTCCTCCTTAAATCTGCCAGCATAATCAAAGTGCCCACCCTCCCTGAATATTATCTCTTCTTCCTCCTCCCAAATAATAATTAAAAGAAGGCCTAGAAGCATGTACAAGTCGACCTCCTATATTTATGGCCTTGCACCTTATTGTCTACCTGCACTGCATTCTCTATCACTAGCACTTTATTTGACATTGTTATTGTACCCCGTACTACTTCATTGCAAAGTTGTAAATTTATCTATATGGGTGGTACACAAGTACTACACTGCACGTCTGTAAATGTAACAATAATAAACCAATTTGATTCAAACAACTCAGAACGAGGGATTAGGTTCATCATTCCTCTGCCAACTTCTTGAAATTAGGCCTCCTCAGTGTTGCTCAGAGTACTACGATTTTATCCATTACTTTATTTTTAAAGAGAATAACATTTCCTATTTCAGGTACTGGATGAAACCATGGCAATGATTACGTGGTGACACAGATGCTACACACCTTCACCATTAGCACATTACCAATAAATTTTATGTGCAACTAAGTATTAAAATGGTCGGATATAGATCAGAGTTAGAGAACCAACGAAAACAAAACTCAAGTAACTTGGACAATATTAAAAATAAGCAGAAAGAAACACTAACTGAGATTAATACCTAAACCTTCAGTCCCTACTATATTTTAATACAAACTGGCGTAGGAACTTTTCCCAATAATGGAACATGCATGGGGTCTAAAACCCATCCGCCAGCGGTGTTGCTCCCGTTCCTCAGCCCACAGTTCAGTTGGAGCACCATCAGCAAAGGCCAGGCTCCGACAGGCCTCCCAGGAAAGGAGGTGCCAACAAAACCGAACAATTCCAGGGATGACATACAGTTCGCACCAACTCGCGTTTATTTACGCCAGTGGGAACTCGGAGCTCGCAGGTAGCAGGAACTATAACCAGGCAGCCGATTATTGCAGGAATATAAAGCACAACCAACCTTGTCAGCGCCATTTTCTCCTGGTTGTTGCTGCCGCTGACGATTTACGTCTGACGTCACGCCGCAGGGGCTGAGATGTAAACCAAACGGGGCGTCACCGCGGTGCGACAACTTTGATCATGCCTGCGTAGTAAGGTGTATCGACATGCAATTTGCTTTGGCGCCCTTCGCAGCGGCCCTGCATTGGACAGTGACCAGATAGCTCAGTTGACGTATACATGACTGACAGCAGGTTCGACCCGCCCCTTGGTTGTCCCTTGAATGCTGAAATACGTCAATAGATTAAAGCCTCATGGGAGTTGTAGTTCTCCAAATTACTTTTCTTTTAATATACGAAGTAATCGGCGTTTCTTTCCCATAGAAAGACCTACCTTCTGCATTGAGTAATGCGCATTCAGTTTATTAAGTCAAATGAGAAAACAGTGGTGTTTTTAAAATGTTGTAGTTTCCTTCCAACTGTTTCCTGCTTAAAAAGACTTGGCGGAAGGAGTTATTGACTACAATTCCCATTTGACTTTGCGCGATAGGCAGGAGGTCACGGGTCAGGGCTTCCCGGTTGTCGGAGGGTGAAGCTGTCTGTTGTCAGTAGCCGGTAAGAGTTGGGATGAAAGATACCGTTAGTGCAGGGTTCAGCACCCGTTCACAATGGTATCGTACTGCTCGTGCTTATCCGTTGACTGAGAGATGTCCCTAACCAAAAGTGCATACTGTTGGAAGGTATCTGAATGACAAGTTTCGATAACGTGAAGGAGGGAATGTCAATGTCAAGCGAACATATCAATTCAAAGAAGCTAGGATAGAAAATGTTACTTAATATTAAAAACTATACGGATGGGAAAATGTACCTTAAGGTGAGCTGAGTAACACCATGAGAATGGGTTTACTGCAAGTTGCATAATCAAACAGGTTGCATAAACATGCGGTGTTGGTTGCATAAGTACTGCTCCAGAGTTACATGGTAGGTTTACAAATAACTTACTTTTCAAACACCCGGCATAATATTAACAGGTGGAATCTTTGCCTTGAACTGCTCGTGTAAGGAGAATGGAATGCTTTTCTTTTGATCATTGTTACAAGCTCAATTCCCTCAGCAATGACCATAGTCTTTCTGACAAACTTTTGTGTTTTGCAGAAGTATTTGTCAAGTTTAACCTTTTGGAGAGGATATTCCCGAGGGATTTTCCAGTGAGCCTATAATGGGAACTAAGAAATAAGAAGCAGGTGTTTCACTTTGATGGATGTACTATAGACTCCAAATAGTCAATGGGAATTCAAGGAGCAAGTATGCAGGGACACTGCAGATATCTGTAAGAAAAAGACACAAGAGCCTAATTAGGCCATTCATCCCTTTGAGTGTGTTTTGCTGCTTCATCATGGACGATCTATTATCCCTCTCAACCCTGTCTTCCTGCCTTTTCCTTTGACACCCTTGCATAACCTCCCTGTAACCTATCAACATCTTCTTTGACTTGGCCTCCACAGATGTCTGTGGCAATAAAATTCCCCAGATTCACCATCCTATGGCTTCTCTCTCTGTTCTACAAGGACATCCTTGTATTCTGTGGTTATGCCCTCTGGACTCACCCACTTTTGGAAACATCCTATCCACATTCACTCTCTAGGCCTTCCAATTTTCAAAATCAAAGTAAAATTTATTACCAGAGTACATACCTGTCACCATGTACAACCTGGAGATTCTTTTTCCTGCGGGCATACATAGCAAGTCTATAGACCAGTAACTGTAAACAGGATCAATGAACAACAAACTGTGCATGTGCAAATATCAATAAATAGCAATAAATAATGAGTATGAAATAACAAGGTGAAGAGCCTTTAAAGTGAGACCATCAGTTGTGGGAACATCTGAAATAGAATGAGTGCAGATGTCCCCTTTTGTTCAAGAGCCTAATGTTTCAAATAAGATTCCTCCCACCACCATCTTCTAAATGCCGGCAAGTACAATGGGATTGTAATAGATGATTTTTAACTTCCTTAATATAATTCTTTACCAAATTCCATATTTTAATTTTACTTTTGGTTATTTATTTGTGGGAATATTACCCTCTGTGTTGTGTGTAGTCATGTGTACTGCTTTGTTCACCTTGGTCCAGAGGAACATTGTTTCGCTTGGCTGTATACATACTGTATGGATCAATAAAAATAAACTTTAATTGACGG
Source organism: Hemitrygon akajei (assembly GCF_048418815.1). NCBI lineage: Eukaryota > Metazoa > Chordata > Chondrichthyes > Myliobatiformes > Dasyatidae > Hemitrygon > Hemitrygon akajei. The sequence continues at coordinate 20,360,102 of NC_133126.1, forward strand.
GGCCTGCCATAGTGCTTAGGGCTTGGATGCAGTGAAATTTGATAAATGTGTCCAGGATAATTTTCTTACGCAATATGTAGAAATGTTAGGATTAGGCCAGAAGCTGCGGGCTTGCCTGCTGCTGCAGTCCAGGAAAGAAGGCACCAGAGGCGGTGTAGCATGGCTGTGCTCAGTTCAGTGCTGCCCTCCAGTGGAATGACAGGCTGGATTGCCGGGGGGCTGTACCAACCATTTGAATGTCGGTCAGAGACTTGGACTGTACATGTGCTTTCTTGAGTAACGATGTCTTTTTTTTTCTCTCGATATTTTGAATATATGTCATGCACCTTGGCCCCAGAATGACAGACAGACAGACATACTTTATTGATCCCGAGGGAAATTGGGTTTCGTTACAGTCGCACCAACCAAGAATAGTGTAGAAATATAGCAATATAAAACCATAAATAATTAAATAATAATAAGTAAATAATGCCAAGTGGAAATTAGTCCAGGACCAGCCTATTAGCTCAGGGTGTCTGACACTCCGAGGGAGGAGTTGTGAAGTTTGATGGCCACAGGCAGGAATGACTTCTTATGATGCTCAGTGTTGCATCTCGGTGGAATGAGTCTCTGGCTGAAAGTACTCCTGTGACTAACCAGTACATTATGAAGTGGATGGGAGACATTGTCCAAGATGGCATGCAACTTGGACAGCATCCTCTTTTCAGACACCACCGTCAGAGAGTCCAGTTTCATCCCCACAACATCACTGGCCTTACAAATGAGTTTGTTGATTCTGTTGGTGTCTACTACCATCAGCCTGCTGCCCCAGCACACAACAGCAAACATGATAGCACTGGCCACCACAGACCCGTAGAACATCAGTATCGTCCAGCGGATGTTAAAGGACCTCAGTCTCCGCAGGAAGTAGAGACGGCTCTGACCCTTCTTGTAGACAGCCTCAGTGTTCTTTGACCAGTCCAGTTTATTGTCAGTTCGTATCCTCAGGTATTTGTAATCCTCCACCATGTCCACACTGACCCCTTGGATGGAAACAGGGGTCACCAGTGCCTTAGCTCTCCTCAGGTCCACCACCAGCTCCTTAGTCTTCTTCACATTAAGCTGCAGATGATTCTGCTCACACCATGTGACAAAGTTACCCACCGTAGCCCTGTACTCAGCCTCATCTCCCTTACTGATGCATCCAGCTGTGGCAGAGTCATCAGAAAACTTCGAAGATGGCAAGACTCTGTGCAGTAGTTGAAGTCTGAGGTGTAGATGGTGAAGAGAAAGGGAGACAGGACAGAATGTGGGGTGCATTCGGCACTGAGGACATTAAATATCAAATGGCATAGTTCCCCACTCTTGAGTTCACATCCATGAGTCACCTAGGCGATTGAACCTTGCAGCATGGGACCTAAGACTTTTGCATATCTGCTGGCAGCCATTACAGGGAAACCAGTCAAATGCAAGTAGATGCTGTGGAACATCCACTCGTTTTCTGTCCCTGACCTTGTTGATTTTACTCTTGTTCGATGCTTTAATTGGCATGGAGTCTGACCACGGGTTTGCGTTCCGCCATTACGGATCGACGTCTGCCCCTGCACACTCCACTCTCAATATCGCTGAATCCCCTAGGAGATCACAAAAGCACCAGATCATTTAGAAATACATCCTTAATGATGACCAAGATGGCGGTGCGATGCAGTTTGCAGTGGCCACTGCGGAGCTGATATCTGTTATTTGTTAAGCGGGGTGCCGTGCACAATCCTAATCTGATGAAAAACAGATGTGGGAGCATAGAGGAACATCTGGAAATCTCCAGGAAAAGCTTCTTCGTTGCTGCTGCTGTTGTGAGGTCCGGGTCTCTGCTGAGAAGAACAAGCCCCCAGTCCTCGGGGTCGTGTTGCCGGTGGCCGTTGGCAGGGGCTTGGTAGTGCGCTTGGTAGAGGATGGTGCTCAGAGAGGCTGTACTGGAAGGGATGGTTGGAGGCTCGGAGGTTCAACGGACTTGGAGTCCGCTGTGGTCGGGGCGCTTTCACTGTGTGCTGCGCCTGTGAGGCTGGGTCCGACGGCGCCGTGAAAGTCCATAGCGGGGGTATTCCCTTCTGCCGCCAGCTTGGGATGACGAGTCTATCGTGATCCTGAGGACTTGTGGAAACTGTGTGGTGGTTTCTTTCGAACTTATAGTCTTTTAACATCTTTGGACTATTTTTACTGTGCCCATGGTCTGTTTTTTTTTATCAATTATGGTATTGTCTGCACTGTTGTAACTATATGTTAACTATAACTATATGTAACTATGTGGTTTTATGTAGGTTTTGTAGCTTTAGTTTTTGGGTTGTTGGGTGGTAGCGTTGGTCTCCTGACTTGGTGTGTCTGGGTAGTCTTGTTTGGTGGATTTGGAGCTCCTTTCTGGGGAATGTGCTAAGATGGTAGCATGATATTAATACGCAGCAGCCTCTCTGGACTCTGGATTTGGGGATTACCAAACGTTATGTGGATTTTCTGGTGTAGTCTGTTTTGTCGTGTGCTTTTGTGATATCATTCTGGAGAACGTTGTCTCATTTTTTAGCTGCATTGCATTTGTGGTTTCTAAATGACAGTGAACTGAACTTGAACTGAACTTACAGTAGAAGTTCAGGCTGCAATCGATTGCAGTTCAGGAGAAGATGTATTTTTAAAAGAATGAGTGTATCTAGTAGTCTCCTAAGATGTCAACAGGATTTTGCTGTTGGCCACTGGCGAACCTTGCCTTGCATTTATTGTTTCCTTTAACCCTGTTGTCCTGCCTTCTCCCCATAACCTTCGACACCCTTACCAATCAAGAACCTATCAACCTCTGCTTTAAATATATCCAATGACTTGGCCTCCACAACCATCTGAGGCAATGAATTCCTCAGATTCACCACTCTCTGGCTAAAGAAATTCCTCCCCATCATTTTTCTAAAGAGACATCCTTCTATTAAGAGGCTTCAACTTCTAACATTGCCACAGACGGTTGCGGAGTGCAAGTCATTGGAAATATTTAAAGTAGAGGTTGATAGGTCCTTGATTAGTAATGGTGTCAAAGGTTACAGGAGGAGTCAGGAGAATGGGGTTGAGTGGGATAATAAATCAGCCATGATCGAATGGCAGAGCGGACTCCGTTAGCCAAATGGCTTAATTCTGCTCCTATGACTTGTGGTCTTATTATTTAATCTTTGTTCAATATGTGTGTTTGGTTAGCAAGAGGCTGCAATGCAAAGGGCCTTGGAAGGTGTATCATATGGCTAATTAATATCGAAACCCTCTACATGCTAGAAGTCTGAAATGAAACTGAGAATAGTGCAAATTCTCAGTAGGTCAGGTAGCACCCATGAAAAGAGAAATAACGATAACATTTCAGGTGAATTATCTTTCCAAATGGACATCAAGTTGAAATGTTATCTCTATTTTTCTCTCTCCACAGATTCTGCCTGATCTGCTGAGTAATAGCAGTATTTTCTGCTCTTGTACCTTTAACTGAAATCATTATATAGCTTAAAAAAAATTAACTGATTTCTTATTAAAACTTGTAAACTCTTCTTTGGAACTTGTAAGCCAGCATTTTTCTTCCGGATCCCAACTCCTGTACTCTGATTTATGAAGATGTGTTGTCGTGTACTAAATTTTGTAAAATATTGGATGAAAGTCTGAACAGCTCCAAATGACACATTAACTCTTCGTGAGCTGGTGGCATGTAAAGGTGTCAGGGTGTCTGTACAAGTTAAACACTGTAGGTTTGTTTGATGTTTACTGATTGAGTCTGGAGTCTTCCTCGGCCTCAGGCACCAGTGGCATGAGAACAAAAGACCAATGAGTATATCTGTCTCTGTGCGTCTCTCAATGCTTGTGGAACTCCCAAAGAAACCATGCTGAGATGGTGGCATGAGAACAGAAGATCAATAAGTTTGTCTGTCCCCATGTGTGGCTCTATGCTTGGGACTTCACCTAGACTGGGACTCGGGGTAACTTTATGAGTTGGAATTCGAAGTTCCCCCAATAACAGTGATAATCAAGCCCCCGATGACAGCAACAATCAAGTGGAGACTACAAATCATGTGCCTTGAAAACTTTGTAGAATCTTTGTAACTTACTATGTATTATATTGTGTGGTTGATTTGTGCTTTTTATTTTATGGTAATAAATTAGGCTTAAATTACTTTGTTGTGCTTGTACAGTTATTACCACATCTCAGATTGGTTTTGGTTCTTTTGGGCCTGATTAACCCAGACCATTACATGTTGAAGACCAATGTGCTAAAAGCTCTTGTTATGATCCTACCTACCCATTATGTTGCTTCGAAGGAGTTATGAATCTGTATTCCCAGATCTCTTTCCCAGTTCTCTTCAGTGCTCTACTGTTCACTGTGTAAGTCTACCCCGGTTTGTCCTCCCAAAGTGCAACACCTCTCACTTCTCTGCATGTTGCTCATTTTCCACAGATGAGGTTGCTTGGATCAATAGCTTGTATATAAGGTCATAGGAGCAGAATTTGGCCTATTGGGCCCATCGAGTTGGCTCTGCCCTTCTTTCTAAGCAGATTTAATTATCCTTCTCAACCCCATTCTCCTGCCTCTCCCAATAACCTTTTGCACCCTTACTAATGAACAATCTATCAACCTCTACTTTAAATATACCCCATGACCTCCTTGAAAGTGGCATCACAAATAGATATGGCTTTAAAGAGAGCTAAGGGGATATTGGCTTTCATGAATCAGAATACTGAGTATAGGAGTTGGGATGTTACGTTGGAGTTGTCCTTCGACTTAACAACTTGATCTTGATCATACTTTCTCTATAGCAGCATTTTTGCTTTGTGTAGTTGTAGATGTTACTGCCAGTGCTGACATTTTGTGTTCAAGTCCCACTCTGAAATGAGGCTGTTAAGAGTCAACCACAGTTGTATGGCAAGTTGGAAAGTTGAAGCCCTTGGTGTGTATAAATTCACAGCAGCGTTACTGTGGGTGGAATGAGTAGGCAAATGAAATAGAGTTGATCTTAGATTAGTTTGTGTGTATGGTTTAACGGCATGTCATCTGTGTGGTTTGGAGAGAGAAGTATTTCAAAGGGCATTGAGAATACATATGTTAATCCCTCCGACGAGTATAATAGGCTGAAGTGATTATTCAGGAATAACCTAATCAAGAGAATGAATTGATGTTGTTGGATATTGAAACGTAGGATTACAACTTTAGTCAACTTTGTAGACTTCTCTGTGTTAAATGAGATATAATTATGGTACTGTGCAAAAGTCTTAAGCACAAAGGATCTTGGGAACGGCAGGGTGGAGCACTGCGGGAGGGGTGTGGGACAGGTGGCAGAGAAGGAGTGCCCGGAGAGTTGGGTTGTGGGGGTGCAGGCACACCCAACCCTGAGACTCCAGGCAAGGTCATTTGATTCCAATGAACTGGTTTATTGATCATTACAGAATGTCTCTCTGGTGCTTCCCACTCCCTCCCCTCTCCCTTCCCCTTTTCCAACCATGATTCTCCTCTCCCTGCCCCCTTCCCAATCTTTGTCCACAGTAGAGACCCACATCAGAATCAGGTTTATCATCACTCACATATGTCATGTAATTTGTTTTGTTTTGCAGCAGCAGTACAGTGCAATAGACAAAATGACTACAGTACTGTGGAAAGTTCTTAGGCAATCCAGCTATATCTATGTGCTTATGACTTTTACAGAACACTGTATTAGTTAAGCACCCAATTTTTCCCCAAAGAGTCACTAGACTCTGACTATGTTTGCACTGATGAGAACAAGTGTAAAATTGTAGTTCTCCCCATTCTTACAGGCAGGCACAAGGATCTAGTCTCAAAGTCACAGAGAGAGGCAGTTACTTCTGCCCACTAAATCTGTGCTGACCATTCTTACAGTAAGCCAAACATGTCCCATTTTATTCTCTGAATATTCCCATTCCAAAGTGTGGTAAATCTGTAGAATTCATTGCACTGACAGTTGTGGATGCCAAATCTTTGGATATATTTAAAGCAGTGTTGATAGGTTCTAATTAAAGGTCAAAGGTTCTGGGAAGAAGGCAGGAGAATAGTGATGAGGGGGAAAATAAATCAGCCAACAATCTCCTTTTCCAATTAAGCAGCACAGTGTCCCAAATAAATGAAAGGAAGCCTGCTATTTTCTGAATTGGTTTTTGTTCTTTAAGAGTTGTCCTAAATAAGCGGCTGCCCCAATTAACCAATGGCCCCATTAACCAGAATGTACTGTAAATAATAATTCAAGCAAGCATAGAGAAGTTAAGCTACAAGAAAAATAACAATTCTAAACCATTGTCTAACAGCCATTATCTCAATGTATGGTAGAGCAGGTTTACTCCTGTTCCTGCTGCTTCTGTTTTCCCCTGCACCCCTAGTATTATGTGAGTAAGTAGATTACCTTTATAGTCAAGGTATCATTCTGAGAAATAGACAATTTCCTTCAACATCAATATAGCTTTCTTAAAATGTGACGCCTCAAACTGCTCGCAGTCCTTCAGATTCAATGTCACTTCCTGTTCAAACCCCTCCCTTGCCCCTCCCTATCTCCTTAACCCTGACATTCTTGTCATCTTGTTCTTATCGGGGGTTTAAAAGGAGCAGGAGACTGGGTCCTGGTGGGTTTGAAGGGAATGGGAAATATTCCAGTGGGTTTGAAAGAAGCGAGAAATGGATCCTGGTGGGTTTGAAGGGTGACTGAGATGAGTGAGAGGAGCTTAGAAAACTAGAGAGCTATGGGTAACCCGAGGTAAATTCTAAAGCAAGGACATGTACGGCAGAGCATTGTGGGCCAAAGGGCCTGTATTGTGCTGTAGGTTTTCTATGAGAACAAAAGAATTGTTACTCCGGCTGGGGGGTGGGGGAAGAAAGGATCAGCCATGATTGAATGGCGGAACGTACTCGATGGGCTAAATGGCCCAATTCTGCTCTGATGTCTCATGGATCTGATGTAACACAGAAAAAAACCCACAATAGAAGAAAAACAATAAAAATGAAAAAACACACAAAAATATAAATACACATGATAGCTTATATAAGTTAATTTTATGTCCATAGAGTGACACTATGCTGTATATAGGATGACTGATGGGAAATAATAAATTAATGGCGGAGTTAGTGGATGGAAGTGTTAATCAGCCTTATTGCTTGGGGAAAGTAAATGTTTTTGAGTCTGGTTGTCATGGCATGGATGCTATGTAGCCTCCTCTCTGATGGGAGTGGGGCCAACAGTCCATGATCAGGGTGTGTAGGAATCTTTCACTATGTTCCTAGCCCTTTTCTGGCACCTTTCTGTATATATGTACTCAATGGTTGGTAGGTTGGTGCCAGTGATGCACTATGAAGTTTTGACTACCCATTGTAGAATCTACTGTAGTGCAGTTTCCATAGCAATGATACAACTTAGGGTACACTTTACTGTGCATCTGTAGTAGTGCAATCTGCAGTTCTCTTCAGCCTCCTCAGAAAGTAGAGGAGTTGGTGAGCTTTCTTGACTGCATAGGATGTATCCTGGGACCTTCCATGTACACTTTGAAAGGGAGAACACAACTACAGCTGTGAAGATCCTTGCTGCACTTGAGGACCCTGTGATTTCCATCTCAGAGACCAATGTTAGACTGTCTTTAAAGAGAGTGAACCCTCGAAAGACAGAAGGTCCCAATGGAGTACCTGGTAAGGTTCTGAAAACCTGTGCCAACGAACTATTGGGAGTATTCAAGGACATATTCAACCTCTCATTGCTACGAGCAGAAGTTACCACTTGTTTCAAAAAGGCAACAATTATACCAGTGCCTAAGAAAAATAATGTGGGCTGTCTTAATGACTATCACCCGGTGGCACTCGCATCGACAGTGATGAAATGCTTGGAGAGATTGGTTTTGACTGGACTGAACTCCTTCCTCAGCAAGGACCTGGACCCATTGCAATTTGCCTATTGCCACAATAGGTCAATGGCAGACGCAATTTCAATGGCTCTCCACACGGCTTTAGACCACCTGGACAACACAAACACCTACGTCAGGATGCTGTTCATCGACTGTAGCTCAGCATTTAATATCATCATTCCCACAATCCTGATTGAGAAGTTGCAGAACCTGGGCCTCTGTACCTCCCTCTGCAATTGGATCCTCAACTTCCTAACTGGAAGACCGCGGTCTGTGCGGATTGGCGATAACATATCCTCCTCGCTGATGATCAACACTGGCGCTCCTCAGGGGTGTGTGCTTAGCCCACTGCTCTACTCTCTGTATACACATGACTGTGTGGCTAGGCATAGCTCAAATACCATCTATAAAATTCCTGACGATACAACCATTCTTGGTAGAATCTCAGGTGGTGATGTGAGAGCATACAGAAGTAAGATATGCCAACTAGTGTAATGGTGCTGCAGCAACAACCTGGCACTCAACATCAGTAAGACGAAAGAGCTGATTGTGGACTTCAGGAAGGGTAAGACGAAGGAACACATACCAATCCTCATAGAAGGATCAGAAGTGAAGAGAGTGAGCAGTTTCAAGTTCCTGGATGTCAAGATCTCTGAGGATCTAACCTGGTCCCAACATATCAATGTGGTTATAAAGAAGACAAGACAGTGGCTATACTTTATTAGGAGTTTGAAGAGATTTGGCATGTCAACAAATACACTCAGAACTTCTATAGTTATACCATTGGGAGTATTCTGACAGGCTGTATCACTGTCTGGTACGGAGGGGCTACTGCACAGGACCCAAGGAAGCTGCAGAAGGTTGTAAATCTAGTCAGCTCTGTCTTGGGTACCAGCCTACGAAGTACCCAGGACATCTTCAGGGAGCGGTGTCTCAAAAAGACAGCGTCCATTATTAAGGACCTCCAGCACCCAGGGCATGCCCTTTTCTCACGTCAGGTAGGAGGTATAGAAGCCTAAAGCCACACACTGAGTGATTCAGGAACAGCTTCTTCCCCTTTGCGATCCGATTCCTAAATGGACATTGAAGCTTTGGAGGAGCTGTAAACAGGCAATACTGTGGTTTAAGGCCAAGTCAAACTGAATGCTGCTGAAATCTGAAATCGACCACAATACTGCTTGTGTGTAAAATCTTGTGGTGGGGGGGAGGGGGTCAGCACCAACCGCAGCCTGGACATCATGCCACACCATCTCTGGTGGAGCGTACCAATCCCAATGTCTCCTGGCGGCTGTAAACAGGCGACATGGTGACTTGATGCTTAGTCCTTGCTTCGACTGAGGCCATGCAGCTCTCCCACATCTGCCCTTGCTCTCTGACAATAAATCAGTGAATCGAACTTGAGGCACACCACGTTAATACCGTCCAAAAGGTTCTTGCGATCACAAGAAAAACAACCTATGGCTAGCACAGGAGGGCATAGTTTTTGTGGTGAACTACATATACCTGTCTGGACATGCCCCCTCTGCTGACTGCTCCTGTGGCTCCTCCCACTGACCCCGGTATAAAGGCGATTGGAGACAACCCCGGCCTCAGTCTCCAGGATGTAGTATGGTGGTCAATCGCTGCTTGTTCTTTCTTCCAGCCAATAAAAGCCTATATCTCGCCTCACGTCTCTGAGAGTTATTGATGGTGCATCAGTTTTAAAATGGCTAGCATGAGAGGGAACAGTTTTAAGATGGCTAGCACCAGAGGGCATAGTTTTAAAATGGCTAGCATGAGAGGGAACAGTTTTAAGGTGCTTGGAAGTAGGTACAGAGGAGATGTCAAGGGTAAGTTTTTTAATCGGAGAGTGGTGAGTGCGTGGAATGGGATGCTGGCAGCGGTGGTGGAGGCGGATACGATAGGGTCTTTTAAGAGACTCCTGGATAAGTACATGGAGCTTAGAGAAATAGAGGGCTATGGGTAACCCTGGGCAATTTCTAAGGTAAGGAAATGTTTGGCACAGCTTTGTGGGCTGAAGGGCATGTATTGTGCTGTAGGTTTCCTGTGTTTCTATGACCAAGACAGTTATTTGCTCTTACAATGTATGTCTCCTTCGACTCAGACAGCAGCCCGTTGTGCAACTCCTTCATTTTCCCTGCCAGTGAGCAACACATTGATGGCGCAGACTTGGAGTCCTTTATGTTTTTAATATTCAGCAGGATTTTGTGGTCATTGGAATTATGTTTAAATACAACTGTAGCACCTTTTGTTGACCCTGTGGAAACCGTAGCGACCGATTGCGCCGCCATCTTACCGGAGGGAAAAAAAAGTGTGTGTGTCTTCAGGGTCCTGTACCTCCTCTCTGATAGAAATAAGAAGAGAGCACGTTCTAGTTGATTGGGGTCCTTACTGATGGAAGACACCTTTTTGAAGCATTGCCTTTTGAAGGTGTCCTCAGTGCTGGAGAGGCTGTCGCCCATGATGGAGCTGGCCGAGTTTGCAACCCTGTCCAGGTTTTTTTAAACCCTGGGCAGAGGCCCCTCCATGCCAGATGATGATGCAACCAGTTATAATGCTCTCCACACTGCATCTGTATAAATTTGTTAGTCTTTGGTGACATATCAAGCCTCCTAAACATCATTGGACCGCCACCACTTCTAGCTTTCCATCGTTTCAGTTATTCAGCTTAAGGATGTGGGTGTTGCTAACTGCTGTTTGAATTGTGTGACCTGATGGCTACGAGAGGAGTTTAAGAGCCAACGCTATAAGTCAGTGGAGAAGGAAACCTGATTTCCTATTCTAAAGGATATTACTGCAACAGATGGAAACTTTACAACCTAGTAGTTTTGTGGCCACTTTACAAATACCGTACTTTCATTCCAAATTTCGGAAGTACTTTTGACTAGAAATTCATTCCCAGTGCAATGCTAAATAGTCGCACAGTGCATCGTACTTTGCTTCTGTAGTTAGTTCCATTGAAGTCATAAAATGAATCTAAATGGCAAAATCATGCCATTAGTGCTGTGTGACAAATGATGTGTGAGCAACAGATGATGAGTTTCTTGGTTTTGTTTAGTCTTCACTGTATGTCAGAACTAGTGGAGTGGTCAGATGAGGATAATCTAATGTTCACAAATCATAGAACTTGGAACTGCAGCTCACTCTGTTATGAACCAAATAAATCAGTAATCAGATGTCCAACTAATCTCTTTGGTTCACGCACCTTTCCAATTCCTGTCCATTTATGTGCCTGTCTGAAAGCTTCCTGAATGCCCCTGGTGTATTTGCCTCCATCACCACACACTAGGCATCACATTGCAGACACCCAGCACTCCCTGTGGGTGCCATGACAGCGTAGTAGTTAGCATGACACTATTACAGTTCGGGGCTTTGGAGTTCAATTCTGCCGTTGTCCGTACGCCCTCCCTGTGAATGCCTGGGTTTGCTTTGGTGCTCTCGCGTTCCAAAGACGTAACTGGTCGGTAGGTTAGTTGGTCATTGTTGTAAGCTGTCCTGCGATCAGGCTAGGGTGAAATAGGGGAGTTGCTGGGCTGTGTGGCTTGTTGGGCCAGAGCGGCTTGTTCCACGCTGTATGAGGGTTGATTGATAAGTTCGCGGCTTAAGGTAGAAGGAGTCAATTTTAGAAAACATAGCACATTTATTTTTCAACATAGTCCCCTCCTACATTTACACACTTAGTCCAGCGGTCGTGCAGCATACGGATCTTGGACCTCCAGAAAGTGTCCACAGCAGGGGTGCTTGATAAGTTTGTGGCCTAAGGTAGAAGGAGATGAGTCATACAGCTCTCGTTACATGTACATGAAGGTCAACTCCTTGAGTGATTATGCAGAGAGTTTGAAGTTAATAACTCATCGGGGTGATTGATAAGTTTGTAGCCTAAGGTAGAAGGAGATGAGTTATTAACTTAACTCTCTGCATAATCACTCAAAGAGTTGACCTGCATGTGCATGGAACGAGAGCTGTATAACTCGTCTCCTTCTACCTTAGGGGGACTTCCGGTAAGATGGCGATTGTTTAGCTGCTCCGAACTTTTGTTCCGTTATTGTCGCTATCTTTGCACTAAATGTCTCCATGTTTTAAACCTTAGTTAGGAATTTTTTCGGTATCCCTTACTTGCCTGTGAACATATCTAACTTACAATGTCAAGCAAGAGTTCTAAATCTGAGAGAAAGGAAGCTACGGCTCCCTCAGACGAGACTCTGGCTGCGCTCGGAAAGCTCCGAGATGAAATTTTAAAGGAATTCAAAACCGCTTTCAAACAGTTGGAAGACAAACTGGATCGGATCAACGATAAAGTGGACAAACATGCCGAACACCTATTTCGCATCGATTCGACTTCTGAAGATTTAGAAAGTCGTGTTCGATACTTGGAGACTCTCTGTTCCAGCTTAGAGGAAAAATATAACAAACTCCTTTCCAAAATGGTGGATCTCGAAAATCGGAGCAGACGCTGCAATCTTAGAATTCTTGGATTGCCAGAGGCGACCGAACATGGTCCAACCGTGAAGTTTTTCGCCAAGTTTCTCTGTGAGATATTCGGGAAAGATTTGCTTCCTTTTACCTTAGGCCGCAAACTTATCAATCACCCCTGCTGTGGGCACTCTCTGGAGGTCCAAGATCCGTATGCTGCACAACCGCTGGACTAAGTGTGTAAATGTAGGAGGGGACTATGTTGAAAAATAAATGTTCTATGTTTTCTAAAATTGACTCCTTCTACTGTAGGCCACAAACTTATCAATCACCCCTCGTATTTCTAAATAATGATCAATGCAGATTTTCAGCCGTGTTTACTGATGGGGGGGAAACAATTGTGCACGGGATAACTTAAAGCCATTCAGTTACAACATTGGTGTGGTGTGGTCTTGCTTTGCTACGAATGCAGTGCATAAACTGTCTCCACAGTGCTTTTTTGCATGGGGAGGGGCGATCTTGAATTTTTGGTATATCCTGGGAATATGCAGGTGCCTTGAAATAGCAATATCATTAGGTTTTTCTTTAGCTGAAAACAGCTGGTCCTTGTGGGAGGTGCTGAAGGCAAGTGCAAAATGCCGTTTCTGCACACATTAAGGCATATTCCAGGACCATAGTCTGTCAAGAACAGCAGCTCGTGACCTGCAGGTCACACAGAGGGCGTTCTGCATCGTGTTAAACACCCACTGCATATAAGCCAGTTCAGAAGCCATTTATCTCAGCACCATCTACTGTATCTGTGTGTGTGCATGTGAGACTGCGCTGAATTAATATTACTCAATGCAGCGTGACACTGGCGTTGAATGTAATTATTTCCTGAATTATTTCCAAGTGACAGTAAAGAGAATTCTGGCCTTAGAGCTATTCCTCCTGCCCTTATGATTTATCATTAAGAATGGGGCCTCAATGATTGATAAGTACCGGGCGGTGAATAGTTCCTATAGGAAGTGATGTTCAAATGAAGTCTCATTTACTGATCCAATTCTGTGTTCAATGTCACTCTTGACAAATCCAAGCATTGGGCTCTCCTTTCCACCATACTGACGTTTTACAGATAAGCGATCCTCCTATTTTGCAGTTCAACTTGGGGGCTGTTGTAGGTTTCAAAATATTTAAAAATCTAAAAATTAGCTTTATTTGTCATATGTGCATCAGAAGATTGAAGCATACAATGAAATGCGTCATTTGCGTCAATGACCAACGGTTCAAGGAAGTGCTGGGGGCGGTCCGCAAGTGTCGCCAGTGCTAACGTGGAATGCCCACGACTTACTAACCCTAAACCATATGTTTTTTTTAAGAATGTGGGAGGAAACCGGTGAATCTGCACGATATTCAAGTGGTCATGAGAATGTATAAACTTCTTACAGACATCAGTGGGAACTGGGGTAATAGATTAGGAATGTATGTACAAAGTTTAGCCATTCACCCTCCTGAATTAGTTCCATTACTGGTCTACGACTAGAGGGGACAGACTCAGAATAGAAAGATGCCCCTTTAGAACAAAGATAAGGAGGATTTTCTTTAGCCAGAGGGTGGTGAATCTGCGGAATTCATTGCCACAGATGGCTGTGAAGGTGATTGGGTATATTTTAAGTGGAAGTTGGTGAGTTCTTGATTAATAAGGGTGTTAAAAGTTAATGGGGAGAAGGTGGGAGAATGTGGTTGAGAGGGATAATAAATTAGCCACGATGGAATAGCAGAGCATCCTTGATTGGCTGAATTGCCTAATTCTGTCTGCTCCTGTATCTTATGGTCATTTGGTTAGATAAAAGCAGGTGCATAGCTGGTTCCATAACTCTCAACCTATCAATCTATATTTCAGACTCACAAAGTTTTTTTTGTTTGGGGGTAGGATGGAGAGAAGGGAGTTCCAGATTATTTTGTGCATACAAGTACTTCCTGATGCCATTTAAAAAAAAAGCCCAGTCTAGTTTTAAAATCGTTCTGGGCTAATCCTTCCTGTCAGAGCAAACAGTTTCTTTCGGTCTCCTTTAGTAACCTTAACCCATCCCTGACTTGATAAGGTTTCCTTGCTGCTACCATCCATTCATTATGCTTCTTCTTGAGGCTTGTTGTGTCAGTTTGAAATCCATCTTGTTCCTTGCACTTCAAAGCTGTATAATTCCTTTATTCCTCTCATGGAATCAGAATCAGGGTTATTATCACTGGCATGTGTAGTAGAATTTGTTAAATGGACATTTGCTAGCTGGTACCCATTTGTTCAATTTCAACCTTATTGTCATTCAATGTTCCTCCAGACCAAGGTGCACAACACAGTACATATAATTCACGCACACACCACATGCAGTACTGTGCAAATGTTTCAGGCACACATATATATAGCTAGGGTGCCTAGGCCTTTTGCACAGTACTGTATTTGTCAATGTGGCGTGGAGAGTGCGTTTGTAAATTTGGTGGGAGCAAAGGGTATTGGGAACGGTGAGGGTGGAGCGCTGTGAGATGGTATGGGACAGGTAGCAGAGAAGGAGTGCCAAGGGTGGGGTGGCGTGGGTGCAGACACACCCAGTCCTGAGACACCAGGAAAGGTCATTTGATTCCAAACATTTGTTTTATTGATCATTACAGAATGTCTCTCTGGTGCTTCACTTTCCCTCCCCTCTCCCTTCCCCTTTTCCCAACCATGATTCCCCTCTCCCTGTCCTCTTCCCACACTCAGTCCCCAATAGAGACCCATATCAGAATCAGCTTTATCATCACCTATGTACGTCATGGCATTTGCTTTTCCTTGTGGCAGCAGTACAGTGCATTATATAAAATTACTACAGTATCGTGCAAATATCTGATACACCATAACTATATATGTGCCTAAGACTTTTGCGCAGTACAGTAAGTAATAGTACCACAAATTAATTAATAAGAAGTAAGTTAGATTAGCGACATAAGTTTAAAAAGTAAAGTTTAACACCACTGGCTCTTCATACGTGGTGAGACCTGGGTGGTGGCAGGCAGTTGAGTGTAGTCTCATATCCTGTTGAGGGAAGCTGTTTCTCATCCTAACAATGCTTGTCCTAATGCTACGGTACCTCCTGCCTGATGGGAGGGGATCAAAGAGATTGTTGGCCGGATGGAAGGGATCATTGGCAATGTACACAGTGCTCCTTATAGATATCTGATGGGTGGACGAGAGACCCTGATGATCGCCAGCAGTGCTCACAATCCTTTGTTAGGACTTGTGGTGTTGCAATTTCCATTCCAGACAGTGATACAACACACACAAAATGCTGGGGGAACTCAGCAGGCCAGGCAGCATCTATGGAAAAGAGCACAGAGTCAACATTTTGGGCCATAACCCTTTGGCAGGACTGGAGAGAAAAAGCTGAGGAGTAGATTTAAAAGGTGGGGGGAGGAGAGAAAAACTCAAGGTGATTGGTGAAACCTGAAGCTAGAGGGGATGAAGTAAAGAGCTAGGAAGTTGATTGGTAAAAGAGACAGAAGGCCATGGAAGAAAGAAGGGGGGGGGGAGGAGCACCAGAGGGAGGTGATGGATGGGCAAGAAGATAAAGTGAGAGAGGTAAAAGGGGATGGGAAATGATGAAGGGGGTGGGGAGGGGGCATTACCGGAAGTTTGAGAAATCGATGTTCATGCCATCAGGTTGGAATATAAAGTGTTGTTCCTCCAACCTAAGTGTGGCCACATCATGACAGTGGAGGAGACCATAGATAGACATATTGGAATGGGAATAGGAAGTGGAATTAAAATGGGTGGCCACTGGGAGATCCTGCATTTCCAGGTGGACAGAGCTTAGATGCTCAGCGAAGCATTCTCCCAATCTACGTCGGGTCTCACCGATATACAGGATGCCACACCGGGAGCACCAGATTCAGTGTGTGACCCCAACAGGTTCACAGGTGAAGTGTTGCCTCAACTGGAAGGACTGTTTAGGGCCCTGAATGGTAGTGAGGGAGGAGGTGTAGGGGCAAGGATAAGTGCCAGGAGGGAGATAAGTAGGGAGGGATGAATAGACAAGGGAGTCGCATAGGGAGCGATCCCTGCAGAAAGCAGAAAGTTGGGCGGGGGGGTGGGGGGGGGAGGAAAGATGTGTTTGGTGGCAGGATCCCGTTGGAGATGGCGGAAGTTCCAGAGAATTATGTGCTGGACACGGAACCTGGTAGGGTCGTAGGTGAGGACAAGAGGAACCCTATCCCTGGTAGAGTGGTGGGAGGATGGGTTAAGAGCAGACATGCCTGAAATGCATTCAGGGCAGTGTTGATGGTGGAGGAAGGGAAGCCTCTTTTTTTTGAAAAAGGAGGATATCTCCTCTGTTCTAGAATGAAAAGCCTCAACCTGAGAGCTGGTGGGGTGGAGGCAGAGGAATTGAGAGAAAGGGATAGCATTTTTATAATTAACACAGTGGGAAGAGGTATAGTCCAGGTAGCTGCGGCAGTCTGTGGATCAGTGGATAAGCTGTCTCTGGAGATACAGACAGTGAGATTGAGAAAGTTGAGGGTGATGTTGGAAAAGGACCAGGTAAATTTGACGGCATGGTGGAAGTTGGAGGCAAAGTGGATGAAGTTGACGAGTTCAGCATAGGTGCAGGAAGCAGCACCAATGCAGTCGTCGATGTAGCATAGGAAAAGTGTGGGACAGTCACCAGTGTAGGCTTGGAACATGGACTATTCCACTTAGCAGACAAACAGGCAGACCTATCTGGGAGCCATGCCAGATGCAGCTGGTCAGGACACTCTCAATGGTGCCCCTGTAAACATTTGTGGGGATTGGGGGAGGGTGGTGGAAGCCTCGCTTGTCTCAATTTGCTCAGGAGCTGGAGATGCTGCTGTGCTTTCTTGGCCAAAGAAGTGGTGTTGAGGTACTAGATGAGATCATCCGTTATGTGTACACCCAGAAACTTGGTGCTCCTAACACACTCCATTGAGTAGCTGTTTGCACACTGTGAGGAGTGATCAGCCTGCATCTTCCTAAAGTCCACAATCATCTCTTTCATCTTGTCCACATTGAGTCTCAAGTTGTTATGTTCACACCATTCTACCAGCTGCCCTACCTCCTCTCTGTACACCATCTCATCATCGTTATTGATGAGGCCAACTACTGTTTTGTCATCAGTGAATTTGATGATTCAGTTTGAACTGGATCTAGCTGTGCAGTTATGTGTCAGCAGTGCGAACAGCAGGAGGGTTAAGCACGCAGCCTTGAGGGGCACCAGTGCTCAGCACAATGGAGCTAGAGATGTTGCTGCTAACATGGACTGACTGTGGTCTTTCTGTCAAGTCCAAGATCCAGTTTCAGATGAAACCTGATGAGGACAGTTTACCCACCAAGTTCTGAGGGATGGTTGTATTAAACATGGAGCTGAAGTCAATAAACAGTGTCCTAGTGTGTGAGGCACTATTTTCCAGGTTGGATAGGATGGAGTGAAGTTTCAGAGGCTGTGGCATCATAATATTTGCATACATCTTACAGCCTTTCAAAGAGTTTGTCCTTCATGTTGCGAATGTTTCCTGCTGATAAGTCTTGTTTGCATTTCATTGATTCTGGCTTGGCTACCCTTCACCTGTTCTTCCGTGTTCATAAAGATGTTAGACAATGTTCAGAGAAATAAAACAATACATGCCCTTTGGCCGACGATGTTATGTTGATCTTTTAACCCTCCCTAAGATCGATCTGACACTTTCCCGCCAAACAGTCCTCCTTATTTCTTTCATCTATCTGTCTGTCTTAAATGTCCCTTATGTATCTGCCTCTACTACTACTTATGGCAGCATGTTCCATGCATCTGTCATTCTCTGTGTTTTTTAAAAAAAACACAACTTGCCTCTGACACCCTCCCTGTACTTTTTCTCCATTTCCCTTAAAATGATGCCCTCTTGTATGAGCCATTTCTGCTCTGGGGAAAAAATCCTCTGGCTGTCCACTTGATCAGTACCTCTTATCATCTTGTACACCTCTGTCAAGACATTGTTCACTGTCCTTTCCTCCAAATCAGAATCTGATTTCTTATCACTGGCTTGTCATAAAATTTGCTGCTTTGGACAATACACAAAGTATACTATAAAATATACATTGAAATGTACTATAAGTTACGAAGAGAGAAGCCCTAATTTGCTCAACCTGTGCTCATAAGACATGCTTTCTAATTCAGACAGCATCCAGGCAAGTCTCCTCTGCACCCTCTCTAAAGCTTCCACATCCTAAGGATGGTGCAGTATTTTAGTGTTCCTACGTACCATGCAATTCAAGCAATTAGATGTAGTTTGCTGTCCGTAAGGGAAACGTTTCCTTCTGAAACTCCATCTGCAGGTTGATTGGTTTGTGGGAATTGAAAGCCACACGAGAAACCCTTGACTGAGATTTTGGAAGAGATGAAGAGGGATAAGTAAAATAAACAGTCTGCCTTCAGTACACAGCTTCTGTTACTTTCTGATCCGGTTGCTCACATTTTTGTCATCAGAGTCAGTTGGGAGGATGTTTCTATAGCAATGGACAGAAATAGCGCTGTTTCTGTAATTACTGGTTTTATCAATTTTCCCTACTTCAGACGTGATCATCCATCACATTTCCCCAGTTGGAGGCGTTGGTGGCGCTACGATTAGCCCAGCCAGCGCTCTGCTTTTGAATTGTGTTGGGATGTCAGAGGTGCTGCCTTTGAATGAGATGTTAAATTGCTGTCTCAGCCAGACAGAAAAGATCTCCTTGGCTTTACTCAGAGGAGAGCAGGAGAATTCTTCTCCTTGTCCAACGTCAGCGCAAGTTGGTCACTTGTTGCTTTTCCTGGGGCTTTGCTCGCGAAAACAGGAACTGTGTTTCCAGACCTCTTCACTGGGTCCTCCTGATGATTGGCAAAGTGCAAATGAATATTTTTTCCATATGTAAGCCATTGAAAGGCCTCCAGAGATGCTTCCGAGTCCAGTTGGGGAAGTTGCAGCAAGGTAAGGGTTATGATAATGCCCAGGCAAGGATAGTTAATATATAGTGTGCAGTCAGTTCAGGGAAGTGAAGCCTTTGAAGAGCATAGTTTCCCTTTGCACAGCAGGGGACTGGAGCCATTTGGCATACCACGACAAGATAGGATGCAAAAGAAGCTTCTAGAGTGACATTTCTTGGTCAGTTGCTTTATTAATTCTGAAGTATTATTGGCCTTTAATGTGGAGATTCTTTTGGCTATAGGTACCTGTATTATTGTAGTGTGATTGGCGATTAATTATACAAATAAGGAATCTGAACATGCATGAGGTTATCAATCCGTTAATATCTGTGTCCACTAGTCATTTTCTGTATAAAAATGGCATTTCTTTGTTCAGACTTCAGGACAATGTGGTGATAGGGGCCATGCTGTTGTGCACAAGTAAATAAAGTGAATTTTCAGAATCCCATTAATTGGCAATGTCACACAGGTTTGAATCCAGTCAGCAATGAAGTGTTGATGACATCCAAAGCTAACTAGATATCAACATCCTGATCTTCTCCACTTGAACATAAAGGCCTGAATGCTTGGGATTGGCACTTCTGGTTGGAAACTCCCCCGGAGGTTTCTTTATGTGTTATTCCTCTGTCTCCAGCATTAAATTTCAAAGCACGATCGGCTTCGTAGCAAAGCTTTACAGTGGCAGCTATGAGTTTGGGGTCCAATTCCCGCCACAGTCTGTAAGGAGTTTGCACTTTCTGCTCGTGAGTGTGTAAGGCTTCTCCGAGTGCTTTGGTTTCCTCACGTTCCGAAATCGTACGAGTTAGGGTTAGTAAGTTGCAGGCATGCTATTTTTGTGGCAGAAACATGGCAACACGTGGGGGCTGCCTCTCAGCACATCTTGGAATGTGTTCGTTGTTGACACAATCAAAACATTTCACTGTATATTTCTGTGTACACACGATAAACAACGTTAAATCAATCTTAAACCCAGTAAAAAGAAACACACCCAATTTTACCTGCAATACTATGCTTTTTCTCTCTGAGTTGCTGTCATTAGTGTCTTTGAAGGTCATCACTTTCAAGAAAGTGAAAGAAATATGGAAGGTTATGGGGAGGGAAGGGTTGGAGCTGGTTTAAAAAGTTGGTAAAACATTGAGGGCCAAAAGGCCTGAACTGTGCTGTAATGTTTTATGGTCAAGCTGCAAGAATCATAACATGGGTATGGGGTCCATCAGCATCCAGACCACTTCTGTTTTGATTATTAGTGGAAGTGTGCTATAATAGCTGCGTCTATTTTGGTGGATGCATGTTGGAAAGGGGGCCGATAGTCGAAGCGGGAGGAGGTGCAGGTTCATCCATTGGCAGCCTGATTGTGCCCTGAATTCTGATAACTTTCTGTCCTCTAGCACTGAAAGGCTCTCTGTTCCCATGGTCCTGGAATGGCGAGGTGGCTCCTGAGGTTTGGAGCAGCGGCCACGGCAGGCTTAACGGTATCGGGTTTATACGCTGCCACCCGGGTGGATCCTAATGACGTCGGATTCATTAGAATTGGACGAGCTGTTGCCACAGTAAGTTGTGCTAGTAAATCAGAAAAATCACGTTTGCGCTAGGAATTTATTTGGGGTCTTTAACCCCCCCCCATTTAAACAGTAGAGATACAGTTACATCGTAGTGAAGCATATCCTTTGGGTATTGCTCATCTTAGTGCCCAAATAGTGGGACCTGTGTACACTAATCCCACTGTTTCTCTGTAGGAACTCTCCACCTCTTCACTCTGAATGAAGATGGTGAACTCTACCACAGAAGGCTCAGATGAGGTCACTGAATCTATTTAAGACAGAGGTAGATAAACTCGAAAAACATCAAAAGGTTTTGGGAATAGAGCAAGACTTTTAGTAGTGAGATAAGAATCAGCCGTGATTATATTGAATGGTAAAGGTAACTCAAGGGTCTGAACTGCCTCCTGCTTTCATTTTCTGTGGAAGCCCTTGTAAGGCTTTCTTTAAAATAAATCACCTTGACTTTTTGCTACTCCTCTATTTACTTCGTTCCTACTTTTGTCTATTTTGCATATCCTTTGTGTGCTCTGCTTCAAATATTTAATAATATTTACAAGATATTTTGATAAGTACACGGTAGGAGGGGTTTGTGTCAAACACAGGCAAATGGGGCTAGTTTGGTGGGAGCTGTGGTCGGCATAAACAAGATGGGCTGAAGAACCTGCTTCCATGCTGTGTATCACTCTGATTCTCAAAAACAGTTACTTTCTGCAAGCAGTAAGGCTGATCATCTCCTCCACCCATTAACCCATCCCTCCACACCCTCAACCGCCACTGTTTTATCATTTCATGTCAGAATCATCTTATGTACAGACACTCTTGTGCCTAGTGTCACTTTATGGATATACAATCAATCTGCATATACAAGTTATCTTGTGTATTTATATTGAGTGTGTTCTTTATTATTTATCTTATTGTGTTTATTTTGGTGCTGTATCAGATCCAGAGTAATAATTATTTTGTTCTCCTTTAAATTTGTGTTCTGGAAATGACATTAAACAATCTTGAACATCTAACTCAACTCTATCTATTGATGCCCCCTTTTAGTATGATGCTCCATTTGCGTGATCAAATAGGCTGCTGTTGTTTGTGAGGTGGCCAAATTTAGTTTTGCGTTCCCCATTGCATTAGCTGGCTCCAGCAGTGGTACTTGCTGGACATCACTAACCTTTCTTACAATTTGCATAGAAACCTCTTATCCCTATTTCATCCTCTGTCAGATAATCCAACAGGGATCATTCCATTTTGGAAGCATTTAGCTGTTGTGTCCAGGGCATTTTCTGCCTTCAGATGTCACGAGTTGAAGTACAATATCAATAAAGAGGCAAATTCATTGGTGACTTTCTTCCAACTTGATACCTGACCTCTCCCCATGTGAGGTGGCAAATGTTTGCAAACATGGGATGAGGTCACCCTTCCATACCTTGAGCATGAGGGAGCGAGGGAGGGAAATGGATAAAGGAGCTGGTTCAATCACTGAAATGGAGCTAGGAAGCATCCAGTGGCTAGGAAATTGCCTTCTAGCAGACAAAGTGAAAAGGACATGTATTGTCCTGTGAGCAGGAGTATGGCAACTCAATGACGTTACCTACCAGTACTGATCAGTGGAGAAGTACATGTAATGGGGAAAAATAGGTGGCCAGTTGAAGAACTGTTCAGTTCAGATGAAAGGTTTTGACTGGAAAAGTTGACCATCCATTTCCATTCATAGATCATACCTGACACACTGAGTTCATAAAATCATAAGATATAGGAGCAGATTTAGGTCCTTTGGCCTATTGAGTCTGTTCCACCATTTCATCATGGCTGATCTATTATTCCTTTCAGCCCCAATCTCCTGCCTTCTACCCGTATTCCTTCATGTCTTGACCAATCAAGAATCTCTGCCTTAAATATCTGTAAAGACTTGGCCTCCACAGCTACCTGTGGCAAGGAATTCCACACATTAACCACTCTTTGGCTAAAGAAATTCCTCCTCATATCCATTCTAAAAGGATGCCCTCTATTCTGAGGCTGTGTCCTCTGGTCCTAGACTCTCCCACTATAGGAAACGTCATCTCCACATCCACTCCATCAAGACCTTTCAGCATTCGATAGGTTTCAATGAGGTTACTCCTCATTCTTCTGAATTCCAGTGAATACAAGCCTAGAGCCATCAAACACTCTTCATATGAGCATTGTTTTGCTCCAGATCTCAGCATGCACAGATTTTTGTGACTTCACCCTTTCTATTCTGTCCATTTCAGACTGCAGTTATCAGTTATGACTACCTTGCCTCACTCAGGGGTCTGGAGTATGGTACAGAAGAATATGAATCAGTCAAGTCACAGGTAAGCCTTAATCCTTGTGTGGGTGAGCTTCTACTGCTCTGTAAGTTCCTGTAATTTTTGGTTTGAAAATGGTGAGGGAGAGGCAGAATTACCCTAGATTGATAGATAGACTATCTGTGTTAAATCAAGATCTCACTTGATCTCCACGGTAGGTAAACCAATAGGGATTCCAGGTACTTCTAGTTGTTCTTGTGCATGTTTTGTGAGCTTTGAGCCTCAAATTACATATTCTCCAAATGATGTGCCCTCCATTTTCATCCCTTGTAAACTCTGAGCCCCACAATCCAGGATTTGCTTTCTTTGCAGCTTTTACTTTGCTTTCATTGGCTCCATTTTTACTCGGTGGCGAGTCACCGTGCCACAACGCACTTCACTTGCTGTGGAGTAGTTTGGATCGCTTTGAGTAGATGCTTAGGAATGACAATGTCTAATCAACTGGAGGAACCTTCGCTCCAACCCCAATCACATCTTGCGATTCAGGAGAAACAGCTTCATGATATTTCCTTCTTTTTGTTCTTTAATCATTTTTTTGTTTACAATACAACATAAAAAAATTGAAATGGGTAAGAGGGGTTGAAGATTTTGGGAAAGAAATGATTGTCCGTGATATTTCATGCAATGAAACTTACAAGAATGTGTCCAACTGCCTGATATCAGTCAAAGGTCAATGGGAGAGGGCAGTCCAGGTTTTTCACATTAAATTTTCTTTTTGAATGCCACCTCTGCTTATTTCTGATGTGGATGTACTTTGAGGCTAAAATCTAGTGCAGTGAACAATGTTAGGTTGCATAATCAATTTGGTTTGTATCTGTGATGAAAACAGCCCTGGCCAGCATTTGTTATTCATTACTAATTACCTTTGGAGCCTGTGACCAGTTGTTGGAGAGCTACAATATGTGTGGTGAAGATTCTTCTACATTGGAGTTCCAGGGAAGTGATCCAGTCATCAATATATACTGTATTAACTATATGCGAATATTGGGAACATGCCAGTAATGGTTTTGGTAATTCACTATCTGGGTTCCAATCACAAAACCAGATCTTACTGTTAAAATCCAAAAGCAAAAGTGTGCAATTGTGTTGGAAAAAGCTGAAATAAAACACCATGTTGTCAGTGCTGACCAGCTAAGGCAGCTCTGTAGAGAGGGGGACGGTGTTAACATTTGAGGTCAATGCCGTTTCATCAGTGCTGAGAGGGTGTGAAATGCACCCCAAGCTCTAAGTTGCAGAAAAAATGGGGGAATGGGGAGGGGTGGTGTAAAAGGGGAGGTTTTGTGATGGTGTGGAGACTGGGTGAATGACATAGTGACAGGGTAAAGTGGGTTGAACGCTGGTGCTAATGCATGCAGAGGTATACAGAGGAGGCGTTTGAGTGAAATTTGCAAAAAGCAGGAGGCTCACTGTGAGGAAAGATGCAAACCTCTTGCCCACTGGCACTGCTGTTAAGCCTGAAGAATATATGGCCATGGTAGAGGGACTCACAGCTTGGCTGAAAGCCTGTGACAATGAATCACATGCTTTGCTTCTCTCATTGAAGTGATTGCTTCCTTGATTTGCTAATTGGCTAGACTGAATGAGCTAATCTGTGCACAGCAATGTGACGATGACCAGATAATCAGTTTCATTATGTTGACTGACCAAAAGGGAATCAAGTGATATAGGGTTAGTGTGGTAAAGTACACCAAAGTACTTACTGAAAGTTGGAGTTGGCTCAAGGTAATGGCCTACTCCAGCTTCTGTTCCTTATGGAAAAGTGCAATTGAATTCTGTTGCTCTTCAAATGTTACTATGGAATCTTTACAATCACCAGAGAGGACGGAAATTATTAGTGTTGGTCTTTTTAATTGTCATATTTACAAAAATCCAGTGAAAAGCCTGTCTTGATTCCTGTTCGTACAGATCAAATCATTACAGAGTACATTGAGTTGGAATAAGATAAAATAATAAGAAAATAGAATAAAGTGTGAAAACTATCAGGAAAGTGCAGTGCGGGTAAATAATAAGTGAAAGGTCATAATGAGGTAGATTGTGAACTAAGAGTCCAACTTATCGTACAAGCATTTGATTCAAGTCTGGGATAGAAGCTGTCCTTGAGTCAATGAAGACATGCCAAATCTGTTTCGCTTTCTGAGCACTTAGACTCATAGAACTTGGAACTGGGTGGCATGGTAGTGTAGTGGTCAGTATTACAATGCAGTGACCCGGGTTCAGTTCCCAACACTGCTGTCTGTAAGGAGTTTGTACATTCTCCGTGACCGCGTGGGTTCCTTTCAGGTGCTCCAGTTTCCTCCTTCCTCCCAAAGATGCACAGTTAGTAGGTTAATTGGTTACTTCGGTGTATTTGGGCGGCATGGGCTCATTGGCCCAGAAGGGTCTGTTACTGTGCTGTATCTCAAAATAAATAAATAATTAGGCCCTAATATCCAACTTTGCAGGTTTTTATCTGCAATGTAAATATTGAACCACAATGAAATGCATGGGGCACCGATATTGATTATATGGGCCAGCAAGGGTTTGACATGACATAAGTAGAGAGGCAAAGTCAATAATGAACATTGTAAGATTTTGCTCTGAACTTGCTTGTCATGGAGGGGCTGAAGTGCCCACTGAGCTGGCTCTGATGTTACCAGGTGGTTGTTGAACCTTCAAGTATAAAATTCATTAATCAGGATTTTCTCTTGTTGCTTTGATACCTTGAAACATGTTCACGTTCCTTATGGAAGCAACTTGTCAAGCAAACTTTGAAAAGTAAGAAAGATCACCTTGATACCTAGTCACGTAAGGAAATACAGGTGATCAGATAAGATTATCTCAATGAAAAAGTGAGGTGGAAGAGATCCCTAGATATGATGGTTATGAAATGTTAAGAAATATTTCCAAGTGGCCACTCTTGTGAGTTCCAGAGGCAAGAAAGGGAATTAAAGTTTGGGAGGGAGGTGGCAACTTGACAAGTTTGCAGTTGCTGTCTTCAAAACAGGACAAAATCCTCCCCACCGTTGAGGACATCTTGAAGAGATGGTGTTTCAAGAAGGCAGTATCCATTAATAAGGACTCTTGCCATCCAGAACACGCCCTCTTCTCATTACTATCTTCAGAGACGAGGTACAGGAGCTTGAAGACCCACGCTCAATGATTCAGAAACAGCTACTTTCTCTCTGCCATCAAATTTTTGAGCTGTCTTTGAATCCATAAACATTACTTCATTATTTCCACTTGCGGCACTATTTATTTATTTATTTTTTTATCTATCTATCTATCTTTCTATTTATTTATTTAGTGATTTGTAGTAATTTTTGTCTTCCTATTGAACTGCTGCTGCAAAACAACAAGTTTTACATCATATAAGTCAGTGACATTAAATGTGATTCTAATTCCTTGGGGCCAAAATGTGTTACATGTTCAATGACGCAGGTATGATGTTAAAAAAAAACAAGGGAGAGAGCTGTTCCAATATTGCAGGATTCTTAAAAGAATTAATCAATAGTCCAAGTAACAATTGGAACAGTTTTGCTTTGAATTTATTTACTAGTTGCAAGGATATTGAATGTGTGGGGTTGGTGGGTGGTGGTGGTTGGAAATTATATAATTAATGGCTGTCTGATTGGAGGTATAATCCAGCACTATTACTTTATTGAAAAGATCCCCAGTGAAGAGTCAGACATACCCTTTCCTAACAACCAGCCCAAGGCAAATGCCTCTCTTTCAATAAGTTATTATAAATTTTATATTATAGCTAAAGTCCTTTCCTGTGAGAGCTTAGAAGTGGCCCTTGTCTATAAAGTAGCAGTACTGTGATGAAGAACAGTGACTGAAACTTTAAGTTGAATGAAAAGACAGATTCTTCATCAGATGAAGTGTTCTTGTGACTCTTTTGTTGTCAGACTGAAGAAGAATGAATAGTTCGTGAAAATCTTCTGTGGGTCATTATTTGGAATAAACCTTCCCTTGTAGCAAGGTTTCAATCTAAATATTTACTAATGTTAATTAAGATTAATTATTAATAAAGTGACTCAATGGCTTATTTTGGCATTTTTAAAGCTTATTAATTACACACTTGAGGGGAGAGACAATTAAATCCCAACCATCCTATTATGGAGTTCCATAACACCGCGAGATAGTTGTGGCAGTAGAAATAATCTGAAAAAAAATTCTGCTTTTCTGCCACTGTAAACTTGAGCTGCCATTTCCCAATCCTCATTGACAGTCATTGTTCGTGCTATGTCACCATGTACTGCATGGCAAGTAGAATCTTTGTCATGTTATCATGTCTTGCTGGCTTGTCAGTGCAGGAACTGTGATAGACTTTTAAAGGCTAGGCCTAGACTTTGGGCCTACGCACCAGCCCAGTTGTGGTGAAAGCATACCTCTTGGGCATGTCCGGATGAATCACGGCTTGGTAGGGTAACTGCTCTGTTCAAAACCTCAAACACCTGCAGAGAATTGTGGACAGCACTCAGCATGTTATGGAAAACAGCCTCCCCTCCACGTTCTCCACTGTCTACACTTCTTACTGCTTGGTAAAGCAGCCAGCATAATCAAAAACCCCACTCACCTCAGACGTCCTCACTTCTACCCCCCTCCCCCCTCCCCATCAGCCAGAAGCACCGCCAGGCTCAAGGACAGCTTCTATCCTGCTGTTATAAAACTATTAGATAGTTCACTAACATGTTAAGATGGACTCTTGACCTCACAATATACCTGAATGGCTTGTAGTATGAAGAGTGTTTGATGGCCCCTGGGCTTGTATTCATTAGAATTCAGAAGAATAAAGGGTGACCTCATTGAAGCCTATTGAATGGTGAAATGCCTTGATACAGTGCATACGGAGGGGATATTTCCTATGGTGAGAGAGTCTAAGACCAGAGGGGACAGCCTCAGAGTCGAGGGGCATTCTTTTAGATCTGAGATGAAGAGGACTTTCTTTAGGCAGAGACTGTTGAATCTGTGGAATTCTTTGCTATAGGCAGCTGTGGAGGCCAAGTCTTTAGGTATATTTAAGCAGAGGTTGATAGATTCTTGATTGGTCGGGGCATGAAGGGATACAAGGAGGAGGCAGGAGAGTGGGGCTGAGAGGAACATTGGATCAACCACAATGAAATAGCAGAGCAGACTTGATGGGCTAAATGGCCTAATTCTGCTCCTATATTTTATGGTCTCCTGATCTCATTATGACTTTGTTCCTTGTTGGCTGGAACTGTAACATCTTATTCTGCATTCTCTCATTGTTTTCCCTTGTATTACCTCAATGTACTGATGTGATGAAATGATCTGTATGGGTGGTATGCAAAGTAAAGTTTTTCTCTTCCTTGTGACATAATATACCAATAGGAGTAATCACAAAGGGAAGGGATTGAAACTCTGTGGTGAAAGCCCTACTTGACCACTTAGTTCTTATGACAAAACTTTTTTGTTGTACTGCTTACACCTCATAAAAACAGTTGAAGGTATTAAACTGCATTGTAGCTGCCAAGCCTGAATGACTATCTCTGCACTGTATTGGTATTAGTCTATCATTGTCACGTGTACCAAGATACAGTGAAAAGTTTGTCTTGCTGTTCATACAGATCAGATCATTACTTAGAGCATTGAGCTAGAATAAGGTAAAACAATAATAGTGCAGAATAAAGTGTAAGAACTACTTGAAAAATGCAGTGCAGGTAAACAATTAATTGCAAGGTCATAATGAGGAAGATTGTGAAGCCAAGCGATCCATCTTATCTGATATTCAAGGGTCTTGTGACAGTGGGATAGAAGCTGTCTTTGATCCTGATGGTTGGATAGAGGGGAGAAGAAAGAATGTTAGGGGTGGGTGGGATCTTTGATTATGCTGGCTGCTTTACCAAGGCAATAAGAAGTACAGACAGAGTCCATTAAGGGAAAACTGGTTCCTATGATGTGCTGAGCTGTGTCCAAAACTCTCTAGTTACTTGTGGTCACGTGCCTAGCACTTGCCATTACCAAGCTGTTATGCATCCAGACATAATGCACCAGACATCCCAGGTGCATCGTTAAAAATTGTAAAAGTCAACAGGGAAAACCGAATTTCTTTAGCCTCCTGAGGAAGTAGAAGCTTTGGTTGTTGTTGTTCGTCCTTCGGAGTTGAAGACGACCACGACTTCTGTCAGGTGGAGGGTTTGTGACTGTGGGTCCGGAGGTGACTGGTGAGGCCAATCCAGGACCTGAAAACTTGCCCACATGTGGGACACATGAGGGTAGGTGCTGCAGTGGAAGTGGAGGTAGCTCGAGCCTTGCGTGCGGCACGTTTCCTCTGAGCCTCTGCTGTGCGTCTGATTTCTGCTGCATACGCTCCTTTGGTGGTCCTGCTCCACCAGGTTGGGCGGTCCAGAGCAAGCGATTCCCAGCTACTGGGATTGATGTTGAATTAGTGATGTTCAATCCTATAAACTTGAAGCTCTCAGCTCTCTCACCCCAATCACTGTTGTTGCAGACAGGAGCATGTGCACCCTTCTCTCACACCCCCACCCCTTCTGGTCAGTGACCAGCTTTTTCATTTTGTTGACATTGAGGGAAAAGTTGTGTACATGACACTATCTTACTAAGCTCTCTATCTCCTTCTTGTACTCCAGCTTGTTGTATCCCACTGACGGTGGTATGATCTGCAAATTTGTAAACGGAGTTAGAGCCGAATCTGGCCACACAGTTATGAGTGTACAGGAACTAGAGTGGGAGGCTTTACAGAGGCAGATTGGAGTTGTGAGAGATATGCATTGCAACCATAAACTTCTATATAATTACAACCTGTTACACTACCGGCATTTAGGGCAGCATTAAAGGTCCCCCATCATCCTTCATCATGTCAGTAGCTTCCTCTTGATTTTTCACTGCTGTCAGTCATGCAAGTCCCAGGTGGAGTCTCAGGAATGCTGTCATACTCAGATGTAGAAGAATTCTTTCTGGAACAATTTTGTTTTACCAGTCGGAGTTGTTAGCCCTGAGGAGGATGCAGTGTGTAACATGGATGAAGGGAGATTAAAATAAATTAAAAATTGTTATTGTTGGTCCATTGTACAACTTTGAGGATTGTACTTTCTGCAGAAGGTGTTTGCAGTTTGAAAGGACAAGGCATCCAACACCATTGAAACAGGTTGCAGGTTTTCCCCTGATAGTGAAAGGAGTTGGTTTCCTAAAAAAAACCTCTGTTGTATAAATACAGTGCCTATAAAAAGTATTCACCCCCTTGGAAGTTCTCATGTTTTATTGTTTTACAACGTTGAATTGCAGTGGACTTAATTTGGCTTTTTAGACACTGATCAACATAAAAAGACTCTTTTGTGTCAAAGTGAAAACAGATCTCTACAAAGTGATCTAATTAATTACAAATATAAAACACAAAATAATTGATTGCATAAGGATTCACCCCCTTCAAGTCATTACTTTGTTGATGCACCTTTGGCAGCAATTACAGCCTCATGTCTATATGTATAAGTCTCTATCAGCTTTGCATATCTGAACACTGCAATTTTTTCCCCCCATTCTCTTTTACAAAACTGCTCAAGCTCTGTCAGATTGCGTGGGGATTGTGAGTGAACAGCCCTTTTCAAGTCCAGCCACAAATTCACAGTTGGATTGAGGTCTGGACTCTGACTTGGCCACTCCAGGACATTAACTTTGTTGTTTTTAAGCCATTCCTGTGTAGTCTTGGCTTTATGCTTGGGGTCATTTGCTTGCTGGAAAACAAATCTCCCAAGTCACAGTTCTCTTGCAGACTGCATCAAGTTTTCCTCCAGGATTTCCCTGTATTTTGCTGCATTCATTTTACTCTCTACCTTCAGAAGCCTTGCAGTGAAGCATCCCCATGGCATGATGCAGCCACCACCATGCTTTAGAGTAGCCTCCTTTTTCCAGCTAATTTCAGAGTCTCCCACGTACCTTCTGGCAAACTCTAGCTGAGATTTTATGTGAGTTTTTATCAACAGTGGCTTTCTCTTTGCCACTCTCCCATAAAAATGCAGTTGCTGTATGCACAGTCAACAGTTGCTGTATGAGCAGTCTCTCCCATCTCAGCCTCTGAAGCTTGTAACTCCTCCAAAGTTGTCATAGGTCGCTTGGTGGCCTGCCTGCCTCCCTCTCTCCCTTCTTGCACAGTCACTCAGTTTTTGAGGATGGCCTGCTGTAGGCAGATTTACAGCTGTTACCATATTCATTTCTTGATGATTGACTTAACTGTACTCCAAGGGATATTCAGTTACTTGGAAATTTCCTTGTATCCATCCCTTGGCTTCTGCTTTTCAATAATCTTTTTTGCAGAGTTGGTTGGAGTGTTTTTTTTGTCTTCATGGTGTAGTTTTTGCCAGGACACTGACTCACCAGCAGTTGGACCTCCAGCCACAGGTGTATTTTCACTACAATCAATTGAAACATGTTGACCGCACACAGATCTCCAAAAACCAGATCTCCACTTAACTAATACTGTGACTTCTAGAACCAGTTGGTTGTACCATTGGTGATTTGTTGAGTCATATTAGGGGGGGGGGGGGTGAATCCTTATGCAATCAATTATTTTGTGTTTTATATTTGTAATTAATTTCGATAACTTTGTAGAGATCAGTTTTCACTTTGACGTGAAGTCTTTTTCTGTTGATCTGTGTTCAAAAAAGTCAAATTAAATCCACTGTGATTCAGTGTTGTAAAACAATGAAACATGAAAACTTCCAAGGGGGATGAATACTTTTTATGGGCACTGTATAATGGGAGCTACAGGAGGCCTTTGCCTTTTGCAAGGTATACCAGTTCCCATGAATGGTGAGGAAACAAGAGGGAAACAGAAGTATTCTAGTCAGTGAGTGAGGCCTCGGTCAGGGTCGATCATGGTCTGAGCTGTCTAGATACACAAGCCTGGGCAGTATGTTATGGAGAGCAAGCTGTTGCTGATGTAGCAAGCTCCTTCTCTCCACGCATCTGATGAACCCAAAGGAACGGCAGAGACTGATACAGTTTGGTACCAGCAGCATCGCAGGAGTTGCCAGTCAGTGTTGAATTCAATGTAGGACAGCCTTAGGGACTCCAGCTCTGGATTTTTCCCTCATGGTTTACTCCCAAAGCCTTCCCCATGAGTGGGTATAGCCGCAAGGCAGTGGAAGGTTTAGATCAGAGTTTTCCTTCTCCTAGATGAGCTACCAACCATGGTTGATGAGCCCCATCTGCCCAAAGTGACTAGTTTTAAAGTGCCAGTAACCCTCCTTTACCCCTTCTCCTGTTCCGCCGGGCTTAGTAGCCAAGCCACACGTGAAGGCCAGGAACTGGACTTGGTTGTCAGAGACTACTTGAGATGCATGCCATTGGGAGCATTTAATAGGTAGTGGGAGCTTGACTCCACTACCACATCTGGCTATAACAACCTTAAGGAACTTTCTGTTAAGCATACAATAAATCAGAAGCAGACCATGCTTCTTTTGACATGCTGTAACTTACAAGTCAATCTTCTCATAGTAACTGTAGAAGGGTGCTCAAGAGTTGTACGTAGCTTGTTCATTTCACAGAGTCCTCCCCATTTGGATTGTTTTCTTTCTTCTCCACTTTCATTACAGAAATAATTATTTTAATTGCAATTAAAGGAAGTTAAATGTTACAAGATCTGGAGCGATTCAGAGAAACTAGTCCAGATGAAGGAGCTCAACTCATATCGCTGACTGTTCACTCCCTGCTGCCTGACCTGTTGAGTTCCTCCAGTGTTTTGTGTGTTGTTTCAGATTCTGCTGTCTTCGGTCTCTTTTGCCTCCAGTTGAAAGTTACAGTTCTTTGCCACCCTGTTTTCTCCAAATGTTTTTGCTAGTCATTGCTTCAGTGAGTTAACCTCTGGTTAACTGAGAACTAAAATTAAATAAAAGCTTTTGTTGGAGTAAAAATTCCTTCAGTGAATGCTTGCTTATAAAGTGAGAGCTTGTATCTGGTCATGATCTGAGAGACTGTACTTTCTCCAATAGCCTGATGATGGCGCTGCAGGTTGGTTAGAAATTGAGAATGTTTAAAGACGAAAGATTAGCTTTATTTGTTGTTTGTATGTTGAAACATTGAAAAAAAACAGTGAAATGCAGTGCTGTGTGCCAATGACCAATGCAACCTGAAGATGTGCTGAGGGCAGCCCGCAAGTGTTGCCATGCTTCCAGTGTCAACGTAGAATGCCCATAAATCACTAACCTTAATGTGAAAAAGACTAAGGAGCTGGTGGTGGACCTGAGGAGGGCTAAGGCACTGGTGACCCCTGTTTCCATCCAAGGGGTCAGTGTGGACATGGTGGAGGATTACAAATACCTGGGGATACGAATGGACAATAAACTGGACTGGTCAAAGAACACTGAGGCTGTCTACAAGAAGGGTCAGAGCCGTCTCTATTTCCTGAGGAGACTGAGGTCCTTTAACATCTGCCGGACGATGCTGAGGATGTTCTACGAGGCTGTGGTGGCCAGTGCTATCATGTTTGCTGTTGTGTGCTGGGGCAGCAGGCTGAGGGTAGCAGACACCAACAGAATCAACAAACTCATTTGTAAGGCCAGTGATGTTGTGGGGGTGGAACTGGACTCTCTGATGGTGGTGTCTGAAAAGAGGATGCTGTCCAAGTGGCATGCCATCTTTGACAATGATTCCCATCCACGCCATAATGTACTGGTTAGGCACAGGAGTACATTCAGCCAGAGACTCATTCCACCGAGATGTAACACTGAGTGTCATAGGAAGTCATTCCTACCTGTGGCCATCAAACTTTTCAACTCCTCCCTGGAATGTCAGACACCCTGAGCCAATAGGCTGGTCCTGGACTTATTTCCACTTGGCATGATTAACTTATTATTATTTAATTATTTATGGTTTTATATTGCTATATTTCTTCACTATTCTTGGTTGGTGCAGCTGTAACAAAACCCAATTTCCCTCGGGATCAATAAAGTATGTCTGTCTGTCTGTAACCTGAACCTGTACAACATTTGGAATGTGGGAGGAAATCAGAGAACCCAGATGAAACCCTGGTCATGGGGAGAATGTGCAAACTCCTTACAGATGGTGGAGGAATTAAACTGCAATCTTCCAATTGCCGGCACTGTAAAGCGTTATGTGAACTGTTTGACATCATAGGGACTTGACAGATACATCATCAAACCACTTCTGACTCATTTTGGATTGTTTTCTTTCTTCTCCACTTTCATTACAGAAATAATTATTTTAAACATCTATAAACATAATATACATTTGAAAAGTGCATGGGGAAAGGAACAATCAGGAGCTTCCAAAATTACTGCAGTTTATCGAACATACAGCATGGCCCTGGCTGTTGGGCCCACCATATTGTGCCAACCTTTTAACCTTCTCTGGGATTAATCTAACCTTCCTCTCCAGAATAGCTCTCTCTCTATTACCCATATTTTTATATAAGAATTTCTTAAATGTCCCTAATTTATCTGACTATACCACCACTCCCTCTGTAAAGTCGCCTCTCATCCTCTTTCACCATGGCTTTCCAGAGGGGAGCCATGGAGTCATGTGCAGCTAGCCAACTGGACACAAGCTGGGGTCTGATCAGCCCCGGCTGGGTCACCCGGAGAAGGGTGTATGATGTTGAAAGACCCAAAACACCCGATGATTCCAGGAACATCAATGATGATGTGTCCAGAAGCATCAGTAGATGTATGCACACAACAACTCTGAAGAGAAAAGACCTAGCTCATTCAACCCATCCTTATAAGGCATGCTCTCCAATCCAGGCATGATCCTGATAAATCTCCTCTGCACCTTCTCTAAGGCTTCCACAACCTTCCTATAATGAGTTAACCAGAAATGAGTTATCATTGTTAAATAGCACCATCAATGTGCAAAAGACAGCAAGCTATGCAAATACAAAAAGAGAAAAACACCCTAAATAATAATAATAAATAAATAAATAAGCAATAAATAAATAAACAAACAAACAAGAAATATTGAGAAAATGACTTGTAGAATTCTTGAAAGTGAGTCCATAGGTTGTGGGAACGATTCAGTGATGGGGCGAGTGAAGTTGCATGAAGTTATCCACTCTGGTTCGAGAGCCTGATGGTTAAGGGATAATAAGTGTTCCTGAACCTGTTGCTGTGGGTTTGAAGGCTCCTGTACCACCTTACTGATGGCAGCAGCAAAAAGAGAGCATGGCCTGGATGGTGGGGGTCCTTGATGATAGATGCTGCTTTCCTGTGACAGCACTTTGTGTAGATGTGCTGCATGGTGGAGAGGGCTTTATCTGTGATGGACTGGGCCATATCCACTACTTTTTGTAGGCTTTTCCATTCCAGGGCATTGGTGTTTCTATACCAGGCTGTGATGCAACCAGTCAGTAAACTCTCCACCCCACATCTGTATTGAATTGAATTGACATCCTTCACATACATGAGGCGTAAAAATCTTTACGTTACATCTCCATCTTAAATGTGCAATGTGCAATCATAGTAACTTATAATAAGTAGAACAGTCAATGTGATATAGAGTACACTCAAGTCAGCGTGAGATCATCAGTCTGATGGCCTGGTGGAAGAAGCTGTCCCGGAGCCTGCAGCAGGTTATATGTTGATTATAATTAGGTAGAGATTTCTTCAAACAAGCCTAATTGGACTCATGTCAATGATTTGAAAGGTGTCGGTGTCAGTTATTTCTTGTTTGGTGATGGTGGCACTCAGTACCTCGAGTACCTGATTAACATTGGCCTTTGGTGGTATGTAAACAGTAATCGGGATCACAGAGGACAACTCTCCTGGTAAGTAGAACAGACGGCACTTAATCATTAGACATTCCAGGTTGTGGGAAGACCGCTACATCTGAACACCACAAAGAATTTATCATTGAATATAGAGCCCACCTTTTGCCTTCTCTGTAGTCTGGTCCATCCTGTGTATTGAGAAGCCCTCGGGTCTTAACAACGTATTTTCCGTGTCTGAAGAGAGCCATGATTATGGCAGCTTGACCATTGTTTTTGCAGTAGGGCACTCGGTGGATTCAGTGGTAAGCCAGTGGTTCAGCTGAGTGGAAAAAGGCAGCAAATCAGAATCAGGTTTATTATTGCTGACACGTTGTCAGATTTGTTGTTTTATGGTAGCAGAGCAGTGCAATGCATAAAAATTAGTGTAAATTACAATAGTAATATAACACTGCCATGGATGATCCCAAGCCTGGCTGTGAAAGGAGGAGGGTTGAGCATGGGACTAGCAACTCCATCTCATAAAAACTCAGTGCTACAGAAACGGCAACAGAAGCTCCAAAGTCCTCAAGGTAAGCTGCTGTCGGTGGCCTATCCCCTAGTGTGAGTTTAAGTAAGTAAGTACAATGGGAATATATATATATATAAATTGAAAATGAAAGCAAAATATTAAAGTAGTGTTCCTCCTCTTACTTGCCCCTTGAATAGGACCCCTCCCACCCTTCACCATTTCCTATCCCCTTTTCCCTCTCTCATGTTATCTCCTTGCCCAACCATCACCTTCCTTGGTGCTCCTACACCCCCCCGCCTTTTTCTTTCTTCCATGGCCTTCTGTCTCTTTCACCAATCAACTTCCCGGTTCTTTGCTACATCCCACCCCTTCCAAGTTTCACCTATTGCCCTCTCCCCACCTTTCAAATCTATTCCTCAGCTTTTATTTCTCTAATCCTGTCGAAGGTTTTCAGCCCGAAACGTCGACTGTTTCTTCCCCCATACAAGCTGTCTGGACTGTTGAGTTCCTCCAGCATTTTGTGTATGTTGCTTGGATTTCTAGCATCTGCAGATTTTCTCTTGTTTGTGAAGTAGTGTTCATAGATTGTTCAGAATCTGATGGTAGAGGTGAAAAAGCTGTTCCTTAAATGTTGAGTGCGCTTCTTCAGGCCCTTGTACTTCCTCTCTGCCCTGATGGTAGTAATGAGGAGAAAAGGAAAATGAGCATCCTTAATGATGGATGAAGTCTCTCGGTTGTGGGTGCAAAAGGTGGTATTATGGTACTCAGCTAGTTTCATTACCCTTACTCGATGCTTCACTTACCTATGGGGAGGGCAAATTACATGGGGATGGGGGAGAGGAAGCAAGTCCTGAAGAATGTAGGTAGGCAAGATGAGTGCCACTTTGTTCCACCCATCACCCTCCCCCATTTTCCCAGGCTGGCTTGTTTCTCTCTGCCTCTGTGTTCTTGAAAGATTTCAGGCTATTTAACTATTTCTCTGTTTTAGCTGTTGCCTGACCCATTGAGCTTTGGTAGCATTTTCTCTTGTTTTCGATGAAATGGAATAGCTTCATTTATGCTCTTCTTAGAAGCAGGTAAAAATGTGGAATTGAAAATATTAAATGGAGTTTGATCTAAGAAGATGATAGAGACCAGGTATTTAAGAGCATTCAAAAAGTTCAAAGTAAATTTATTAACAGTGTAGGTATATACTAAGATATATTTTCTTGCGGACATACCCAATAAATCTAATAGTCATAATAGAATCAATGAAAGACTGCACCAACAGGGCAGACAATTGGTGTGCAAAACACAACAAACTCTGCAAATACAAAAAGGAAGAAGAAATAATAATAATAATAATAATAAATAAAAATATCAAGATCCGCAGATGGGAGTTCTTGAAAGTGAGTCTTTGGTTAGTGGGAACATTTCAGTGATGTGGCAATTGAAACAGAGTAAAATTACCCCCTTTGGTTCAAGAGCCTGATGGTTGAGGGGTAGTAACTGTTCCTGAATCTGGTGGTGTTGGTGCTGAGGTTCCTGTCTTCCTGGTGACAGCAGCGATGAGAGAGCAATACCTGGGTGTTGGGTGTCCCTGATGATAGATGCTGCTTTCCTGCAACACTTTGAGAATGCAGTAACCGGAATGGATATTGCATTGACTGTCATAGACTGGGATGTGTGTTGGGAGTACCTGTACTGCATTTTGTGTCCTAGAAATTTGGTTTGGGCTTACAGAGGAGGTAACCTACTGAGCTGAGACAAAGTCCAGTTGCCAATTGTAATTATTGTCTGGGAGTGTGTTGCTGTGATCTGAGTCCTGAGTAACTGTGTGCCTGAGGGGATATGTGGCTCTTCCAGTGAGAGGGAGAGCAGTCATCATTGCAGGTGAAATTTTATGGTAGTCCATCTGAGCAGGAACGTGTAGGCTGAGCTAAAAGTCGAGCTAATTCGGCAAATGCAAAGCCTTCTTGGAAGCCACAAATTGAGTCAATGTGTGCAAAGGTTGATAGAAGGAGTCTAAAAGATACAGCAATTGGAGAAGCAAAGGTCAATGTGAAAACTCACTGGAGAAGGGGACACAGCGTGGGTCTATATGTTAACAAAGAATATTGGTGGGGTTGTCAAGAGAGTGTGTTGGCCTTTGTTAGTTGAGGGATTGATCTCAAGAGTTGTGAGGTAATGTTGTAGCTCTTTAAAACTTTTAGACCACACTTGGCATATTGTGTTCAGTTCTGGTCAGCTAATTATAGGACAGATGTGGAAGCTTTTGAGAAGGCACAGAGGAGATTTACCAGGACGCTGCCTGGATTAGAGAGCATGTTTTATGAGGAAAGCACGAGTGAACCTCGGGCTTTTCTCTTTGGAGCGATGGAGGATGAGGGATGATATGATTGAGGTGTATAGGATGATAAGAGGCATAGAAAGCATGGACAGCCACCATCTATTTCCTGGGGTGGAAATGGCTAACACAAAGAGGGCATAATTTTATTGGAGGTAAGTATGGGGGGGTTGATAGAGGTAGGGTTTTCACAGAGTGGTGGATGTGTGGAATATGATGGTAGGGTTAGATAAATTAGAGAAATTTCAGAGATTCTTAGACATGATAGAAAAATGGAGAGCTACATGGGAGGGAAGGTTAGATTGATCTACAAGATGGCACAACATCATGGGCTGAAAGGCCTGTACTGTTCTATAGTGTTCCATGTTCTCAGTGTGAGGTGTTAACATTGACAGGTCAGTACTGTTCTCTGCTGATGTGTGCTCTAATTTCTATATAATGTATCTTCCCTGCTGCAGAGAATTCTTTGAAAGTCAGTAGTTTGTTGTATTGGCCCTTTAGGTGTTTGTCAGCAAGGGCTGGATATGTGCCTACTTAACTGCAGAAGTGGGGGGGCGTGGTGGGGGTTGGAAATAAAGTAATCATCATGCATAGGGACGAATGTGTCTATTACTGAAATGTCGATGGGGGTCACGACAAGGGTTTGAAAATAATCAATCAAGGAAAAGACCAGGGTGAGATTATAAGCATTTGGTGTCAGTAGCTTCTTTTGAATTGCACTTTAACATTTTCAGAGCTTTAAAAATATCAGCAATTATCAACCATATGTAGTTGAGGATGAGTCTGTAATCTGTTGGAACAGAATGGGAGTTCACAGGAATTTCAGGTTGGTAGCTGGGCATTACAAGAATCCACAAGTGAAGCAGCTGGAAATAGTTTCAACATGAAGCAATGTAGTGAGGCATTTTCAGAACATCTGGGCAGGTGTTCCTGCAGGAAATTAGACATTTCAAGTTTTAGCGAAGTGCTCCGGGGAACAGGAGAAAAGACGTGGAGTCCTTGAAAAGACGTGGAGAAAAGAATGGATGGCTTGCAGCAAGGTGTGAATTTCGGGGCTCAGATTCAGAATCAAGTTTAATATCACTAGCATATGTTGTAAAAATTCTTGTTTTCAGACAGCAGTACATTGCAATACAGGTGGCCCCCGTTTTTCGAATGTTCACTTTACGACAGCTCGCTGTTACGAAAGACCTACATTAGTACCTTTTTTTGCTAACCAAAGAGGATTTTTGCTTTTACGATAAAAAGACCCCCACTTTATACGTGTGTTTACTCCGAGAGAGTCTACCATGACTGTGAAGCCTTGTGTGGGCAGTTGTGTACGCATGCGTGTACATGCCGATTTTTTTTCTCTCTCCAAATCGATTTTGGCTCACTGTCTTCCCGATTCTGATAAGTGAAACTACACCATACATACAATATTTCTGCTTTATATAGGCTGCATATTTATCATATAATTCCTGCTTTTATGATATGTTCGTGTTATTTTAGGTTTTATGTGCTATTTGGTATGATTTGGTAGGTTATTTTTTGGGTCTGGGAATGCTCAAAAATGTTCCCCATATAAATTCATTTTACGACATTTTGGCTTACAAATGGTTTCATAGGAACGCCTACCTTCGGAAAGTGGGGGAAACCTGTACTGTGTGTGTGTGTGTGTGTGTGTGTGTGTGTGTGTGTGTGTGTGTGTGTGTGTGTGTGTGTGTGTGTGTGTGTGTGTGTGTGTGTGTGTGTGTGTGTGTGTGTGTGTGTGTGTGTGTGTGTGTGTGTGTGTGTGTGTGTGTGTGTGTGTGTGTGTGTGTGTTGGAGGGGGTGGTTGAGAGGAAGGTAAGGGCCTTGTTTTGCTGTTGGCGTTTTGTTTTGTTGCTGCTGCTCTGCTCAACATTGCTCAACTCCTGGTGGAGTCGTCGGGGCGCCGTCATGACAAGCTTTTTGCACCGATCTTTTTGGTGATTGCTCATCGTACGGCATGTCTTGGGCGTCTGAAACCTGGCGGAGCCCACCCCTCTCCAGAGATGGAGTGTTAGCTTATGCGGCCGAGTTGCTAGCTTGACACTCAACCCAGGCACAGATAGAGAGCATGCAAGGGAGCCGGCCGGATTTGAACTTGGGACCTCTTGCCCCAAAGTCCAGCGCTGATGCCACTAAGCCACCAGCTGTGTAGTATTATACAATACAATAATTACACAATATATCAAAATGAATTAAATAAATAAAGAGGGAAAATACAGAGGAAGTGTTCATGGGGTCATTGTCCATTCAGAAATCTGATGGCAAAGGGAAAGAAGCTTCATCCCATTGAACTTAGGAAGAGATAGTAAGGTGAAGGAACCAGGGTTGACAAAAAGAGGTGATTGGACACAAAAGGTGGCACCTGCCTTCGTCCTCCCTTCCCCTACCAGTGCCCTCTGCCCTTTTCCCTCTTTCCTTGTCAATACCTGCCTCTTTACAGTTAGTTTTTTTGCTGTAGATTACACCATCAACTGTTCCTTGTGTCCCCCAATGTACTTGCTTGCCATGTAAGAGATTGCCTTGTCAGTTTCCAAGCCAAATCGCTTAAGTGGTTCTCACCATGAACTTGTAGCTATTATCATTGACAGAAGATATCTTATTTCTTTGTTATGGAGAATTGTGATATTCACAGTTTTCTAACAGTATAAGCTCTTTGACACATGAATCAGCTGGTATTAATCATTATTAACCTGTGTAATTTTTAATGTTGAGTTGATGTTTAGAAAATAAGCGGGTGGTATGGTAGTGTA
Organism: Hemitrygon akajei; assembly: GCF_048418815.1. Lineage (NCBI taxonomy): Eukaryota > Metazoa > Chordata > Chondrichthyes > Myliobatiformes > Dasyatidae > Hemitrygon > Hemitrygon akajei. Next base: position 20,401,498 of record NC_133126.1, read on the forward strand.
GTGGTTAGTGCATCGTCTTATAGCATCAGCTGCAAGGTGGGACTTCAATCCTTGCTGCTGACTATAAGGAGTTTGTACATTCTCCCAGTTACTGCTTGGGTTTCCTCTGGGTGATCTGGTTTCCTCCCATATTCCCAAGCGTACAGTGAGTTGTGGACTGGCTATAATGGCGCCAGAAGTGTAGCAACACTTTTGTATACACAGCACAGTTCTCACTGATTTGATTTGGCACAAATGACGCATTTCACTGTATGATTTGATGTACATGTGACAAATAAAGCTCATCTTTGTCTTTAAAGTAACAACATTTGTTTTTGGTCATAGAGACACAATTTATGTTATGGTAACAGTGGAAGTATAGGCTGTAAGATCAGATCTATAGGTGGCACATCGGAACTTCCGCTGTACAAATGCTGAACATTTTAGAAAGCATTTCTTCTGATAGTTAGTTAACTGAAATCATGAAGTTGTTGAAATAATGGAATAACCAAACAAAGGGTATTTTGTTTACAGTGATAAGCCAGTCTAGTTCCCACTCTCCAAATCAGCTGGAATGATTTGCCACCTTGGATTCCATGCATTTTAGACCATAAGACATAGGATCAGAATTAGTCCATTCGGCCCATTGAGTCTGCTCCACTATTCCATTAAGGCTGAGTTATCATACCTCTCAAGCGTTCTCCTGCCTTCTCCCTGTAACTTTTGACACCCTGACTAATCAAGAACTTACCAACCTCTGCTTATATCAAATATTGAAAGACGTAGAAAGGGAGGACATGGAGAGGATGTTTCCTATAGGGCCAGAGGGAACAGCCTCAAAATAGGATGTCTCTTTAGAACAGAGATGAGGAAGAATTTCTTTAGCCAGAGGGTGGTAAATCTGTGGAATTCATTGTGGAAGTCAGGTCATTGGGTATATTTAAAGTGGAGGCTGATAGGTTCATGGTGAGTGGCAGCATCAGTGTTTTTGGGGAGAAGGCAGCAGAATGGATTGAGGGAGGATAATAAATGAATCAGAATTGGGTTTATTATCACCGGCATGTCATGTGAAATTTGTTAACTGAGCAGCAGCAGCAGTTCAGTGCTATACATAATCTAGCAGAGAGAAAAAGAACACATAAAATAAATAATAATAATAATTAAGTAAATCAATTACAGTATATGTATATTGAATAGATTAAAAATATGTGCAAAAACAGAAATACTGTATGTTCAAAAAAAAGTGAGGTAGTGTCCAAAGATCCAATGTCCATTTAGGAATCGAATTGCAGAGGGGAAGAAGTTGTTCCTGAATCACTGATTGTGTGGCTTCAGGCTTCATACCTCCTACCTGACGTGAGAGAAGGGCATGCCCTGGGTGCTGGAGGTCCTTAATAATAGAAGCTGCCTTTCTGAGACATCGATCCCTGATGGAGCTGACTAGATTTACAACCTTCTGCAGCTTCTTTCAGTCCTGTGCAGTAGCCCCTCCATACCAGACAGTGATGCAGCCTGTCAGAATACTGTCCACGGTACAGCTATAGAGGTTTTTGAGTGTATTTGTTGACATGCCAAATCTCCTCAAACTCCTGATAAAGTATAGCTGCTGTCTTGCCTTCTTTATAACTACATTGGGACCAGGTTAGATCCTCAGAGATCTTGACACCCAGGAACTTGAAACTGCTCACTCTCTCCACTTCTGATCCCTCTATGAGGATTGGTATGTGTTCCTTTGTCTTTCCCTTCCTGAAGTCCACAATCGGCTCTTTCGACTTACTGACATTGAGTGCCAGGTTGTTGTTGTGGCTGTTGTTGTTGTTGTGGTTGGCATATCTCATTCCTGTATGCCCTCTCGTCACCACCTGAGATCCTACCACCAATGGTTGTTTCGTCAGCAAATTTATAGATGGTATTTGAGCTATGCCCGGCTATATAGTCATGTGCATACAGTGAGTAGAACAGTGGGCTAAGCACACACCCCTGAGGTGTGCCAGTGTTGATCATCAGTGAGGAGGCTATGTTATCACTAATCCGCACAGATTGTGGTCTTCTGGTTAGGAAGTCAAGGATCCAGTTGCAGAGGGAGGTACAGAGGCCCAGGTTCTGCAACTTCTCAATCAGGATTGTGGGAATGATGGTATTAAACGCTGAGCTATAGTTGATGAACAACATCCTGCCGTAGGTGTTTGTGTTGTCCAGGCGGTCTAAAGCCATGTGGAGAGCCATTGAGATTGCGTCTGCCATTGACCTATTGTGGTGATAGGCAAATTGCAATGGGTCCAGGTCCTTGCTGAGGCAGGAGTTCAGTCTAGTCATGACCAACCTCCCAAAGCATTTCATCACTGTCGATGTGAGAGCTACCGGGTGATAGTCATTAAGGTAGCCCACATTATTCTTCTTAGGCACTGGTATTATTGTTGCCTTTTTGAAGCAAGTGGGAACTTCTGCCCGTAGCAGTAAGAGGTTGAAAATGTTCTTACGTACTCCCGCCAGTTGGTTGGCACAGGTTTTCAGAACCTTACCAGGTACTCCATTGAGACCTTCTGCCTTGTGAGAGTTCACTCTCTTTGAAGACAGTCTAACATCGGCCTCTGAGACAGAGATGACAGGGTCATCAGGTGCAGCAGGGATCTTCACAGCTGTAGTTGTGTTCTCCCTTTCAGAGCGTGCATTGAAGGCGTTGAGTTCATCTGGTAGTGAAGCATTGCTACCATTCATGCTATTGGGTTTCACATTGTAGGATAAATGTCTTGCAGACCCTGCCAGAGTTGCCGTGCATCTGATGTCGCCTCCAACCTCATTTGAAATTGTCTCTTCACCTTTGAAATAGTCCTCCGCAAATCATACCTGGTTCTCTGGTACAGGTCTGGGTCACCAGACTTGAATGCCACAGATCTAGCCTTCAGCAGATGACGTACCTCCTGGTTCATCCATGGCTTTTGGTTTGGGAATGTGCAGTAAGTCTTTGTGGGCACACTCTCATCCACACAGGTTTTAATGAAGTCAGAAACAACTGCAGCATACTCATCCGGGTTCGAAGATGAATCCTGAATACAGACTAGTCCACTGATTCAAAGCAGTCCTGTAGTTGCTCCTGTGCTTTCCTTTTCCAAACCTTCTTGGTCCTCACTACTGGTGCTGCAGTCTTCAGCCTCTGCCTATACTCAGGGAGTAGTGATCAGAAGTGATCAGACTTACCAAAGTGAGGGCGTGGAATAGCACGGTAGGTAGTTTATAAATAGAATGGTGACATGGACTCAATGGACTGAATGGCCTAATTCTGCTCCTATGTCTTACGGTTGCATGTTCATTGATTTCAGCACCAACTTGCTTAACCAGGCACTGAGTTTGGTTGCCAGATTCCTGTGTTTGCAAGCAATCTCTTCACTCCAAGCTTGCCAATGGCCAAAAAAATCTTGTGGTGTTAAGAGGAAACAAAGGTATTGACATCACAAGCAGGGAGCAGCAACCAGCGATTGGCCTTGGTGATGTCAGATCTAAAATAAGATGACCTATGTTTAGCTATGTTCTCCTACATGTCTTGGTGAGATAAGATAATATAGGGATACTCTGTGAATGGTAGGGCCCTGGGGAGGATCAGTTTTATTGCTAATTTTTAATGGTTTATATTTAATAGTGCAATTTAAAAGTAATAAAATACTTCAACACAACAATGCTTTAAAAACTTTAACAAATAACTTTAAATTTGATTAATTCAAAGATTGTAAATTACCTGACATTATCTTTCTTGGAGTCTAAGTTCAAAGTAACTTTATTATTGAAGTACAGATATGTTTAGCCAGGTGGTGGTGTAGTGGCATCAGCACCGGCCTTTGAGGTGAATGGTCTCGCGTTCGAATCCGGCTGGCATTCTTGCACGCTTTCCATCCGTGCTGGGTTGAGCGTCAAGCTAGCAACTCAGCCTTGTTTAAAAAAACAGCAAAAATGGTGCCCGATGTAGCTCAAGGTGCAAAAGGGAACAGCAACATATATGTCAATGTAACAACACTGGGATTCATTTTCTTGCAAGCATAGTCAATAATTCCATAATAGAATCAATGGAAGACCACACCAACTTGGGCGTGAAGGATCTATTGAAATAAATGAAGTCCCTGAACTTGTGCTCCATCTCACTTTACAGGTGGTCATGGTAAATATTAGCAATTTGCAGGAATCTGAAATGGTGGGGGGTGGAAGTAGAGGGATATGCAAGCAAAGACATATTTAATTTGGCAAAGACATTGTGGGCTGAAGGTCCTGTTCTGGTGCTGTACTATTCAACATTCTAAGCTTGTGTCCACTGATATCTAATCAATAAACTTCAACAACTTAGTCTCAATACCTCCTTGTGCAGTTGGGTCCTTGATTTCCTCACTTGTCCAGTCATTTTGGATTGGCAACAACATTTCCTCTACAATCTCCATCACAATGCTTTGCAGTTTGGTAGTAGAAATAAATGTGCGGACTATATTCTAAACAGGGAGAAAATCCAAAAATCTGAGATGCAAAGGGTCTTGGGAGTCCATGTGCAGAACACCATAAAGGTTAACTTGCAAGTTGAGTCAGTGGTGAGGAAGGCAAATGCAATGTTAGCATTCATTTCAAGAGGTCTTGAATGCAAGAGCAGGGCTGTGATGCTGAGGCTTTATAAGGCACGTGAGGCTTCACCGTGAGTATTGTGAACAGTTTTAGGCTCCTTATCTTAGAAGAGATGTGTTGGCATTGGAGAGGGTTCAGAGGAGGTTCACAAGGGTGATTCCAGGAATGAAAGGGTTATAATACGAGGAGTGTTTGATGGCTCTGGGTCTGTACTTGCTGGAATTTAGAAGGATGAGGGGGTATCTCATTGAAACCTTTCGAATGTTGAAAGGCCTAGACAGAGTAGATGTGGAAAGGATGTTTCCCATTGTGGGAGAGTCTAGGACAAGAGGACACAGCCTCAGGATAGAGGGGCGTCCATTCAAAACAGAGTTGCTGAGAAATTTCTTTAGCCAGAGGGGGGTGAATTTCTGGAATTTGTTGCCACATGCAGCTGTGGAGGCCAGGTCATTCGTGCATTTAAGGCAGAGATTGATAGGTTCTTGATTGGACCTGGCATCAAAGGTTACGGGGAGAAAGCCAGGAACTGGGGTTGAGGAAGAGAAAAAAAAGGGTTCAGCCATGATTAAATGGTGGAGCAGACACGATGGCCCAAATGGCCTAATTCTGCTCCTATGTCTTATGGTCTTATGGACTGTGAGGCTAAGCACAGCTCCAATGACATACTTAAGTTTGTTGATAACTCCACTGCTGTTGGCCGAATCAAAACCAAAAGTGATGATGAATCAGCATATAGGAGGAAGATTGAAAATCTGGCTGAATGGGGCCATCTCACTCAATGTCAGCAAGACTAAAGAGCTATTTATTGACTTCAGGAGGAAGAAACCGAAGGCCTATGATTAGTCATCGGTGGATCAGTGGTGGAGAGGTTCAGCAACTTTTAAATTCCTCGGTGTTATTTCAGAGGATCGGTCCTGGGTCCAGCATGTAAGTGCCATGACAAAGAAAGTACAGCAGTGCCTCTACTTTCTCAGAAGTTTGTGAAGATTTGGCATGTTTAGAACTTTGACAAACTTCTATAGATGTGTGGTGGAGAGTATATTGACTGTTTGCATCATGGCCTGGTATAGAAACACCAATGCCCTTGAACGGAAAAGCCCACAAATAGTTCTGGATATGGCCCAGTCCATCGTGGGTAAAGCCCTCCCCATCTTTGAGCACATCTACATGGAGCAGTGTTGCAGGAAAGCAGCATCCACCATCAAAGACTCATATCATCCAGGGCATGCTGTCTTCTTGCTGCTGCTGTCAGGAAAAAGGGACAAGAACCACAGGACCCACACCACCAGCTTCAGGAACAGTTATTACCCCTCAACCATCAGGGTTTGAACCAAAGGTGATAACTTTCACTCAGCTTCACTTACCCCATCATTGAACTGTTCCCACACCTGTGGACACACTTTCACAGACACTTCATCTCATGTTCTTGATGCTTATTATTTATTTATTATTTAGAAACATAGAAAACGTACAGCACAATACAGGCCCTTTGGCCCACAAAGCTGTGCCAAACATGTCCTTACCTGAGAAATTACTGAGGGTTACCCATAGCCTTCTATTTTTCTAAGCTCCATGTACCTGTCCAGGAGTCTCTTAAAAGACCCTATCGTATTCACCTTCACCACCGTCGCTGGCAGCCCGTTCCATGCACTCACCACTCTCTGTGTAAAGAAATAACAAAAATATTTTTTTCTCTCTTTTTGTATTTGCACAGTTTGTTTTCTTTTGCATACTGGTTGTTTGTCCATCCTGTTTGGTGTTATCTTTCATTAATTCTATAGTTTTTTCTTGTACTTACTGTGAATGAACGCAAGAAAACAAATCTCAAGTGTCATATATATACTTTGATAAACTTACTTTGAACTTTGTCCTCCATGTACTCATGGCAGTGTCTGAATAATCTGGATCATAGTGATGAGGAACTCTTGAAGTTTGAGGCTCCCAGCTTGAGGGAGTAATTCTCAAGCTGTGTGAATGGACATTGTGACCCGAAATACGTGTAAGCATATATTTAGAGTGTCAAATTGAGAACACATTCCCAGTTGTGTTCAGAAACAACTATCTTTGGTGAATATTTGTGGGTAGGAAATGTCTGCTTTTGTTAGGGAGGTTCTGTTTATTTTTCATTATCTGTGGTGGGGGAGAGTCAGTGTCAAAAGTCAGCAGATTATTTTCCCTCTTTCCCCTCCCCCCATCCAATGGAGAAAGAAGGTTGGCACTGTGTTGCAGCTACTAGAGTTGCTGCTTCACGGGTCCAATAACCCCGTTTCATTCTGATCTATGCTGCTGTCTATGTGGAGTTTTCATATTCACAGAAGATTACAGCACAGTACAGGCCCTTTCGGCTCATGATGTTGGGGCAACCTTTTAACTTATTCTAAGATCAGTCTAACCCTTCCCTCCCGTATAGCCCTCTCTGTGTCTATATAAGTGCCTATTGGAGCTTCCTAATGTATCTACCTCTACCACTACCTTGGTTGTGTGTTCCATGCATCACTCTCCAATCACCTTGGTTGGTGTTGGATCGCAAGAGAGGGAGTTTGTTGAATGCCCACGAGACTACATTTTAGAGAAGCTTGTGCTTGAGCCTACTCAGGGGAAGGCTGTCTTAGACTGGGTGTTGTGTAATAACCCAGATCTTCTTAGGGAGCTTAATGTAAAGGAACCCTGAAAAAGGGAATTACAGTGGTGTAAGACAGGAGCTTGCTCAGATGGACTGGAGAGGGATACTGATGGAGGTGACAGCAGAGATGGCTGAAGTTTCTGGGAATAGTTTACTAGGTGCAGGATAGATATGCTCCACAGAAATTGCTCTCAAATGGCAGGGGTAGGCAACTGAAGCTGACAAGGGAAGTTAAGGATTCCATAAAAGCCAAGGAAAAGGCATATAAGGTAGCAAAAGTGAGTGGGAAGTTGGGTGATTGGGAAGCTTTTAAATTCCAGCAAAAGGCATTTAAAAAAAAGCTATAAGAAGGTAAAAGATGTAGTATCAGGGCAGGCCGGTCAATAGTATAAAGCAGGATACCAAAAGTTTTTTCACTTGTATAAAAGAGTAAAAGAGAGGTGAGTGTTGATATTGGATCACTGGAATATGATGCTGGTGAGGTAGTAATGGGGAACAAAGAAATGGCAGAGGGTACTTTGCATCTGTCTTCACTGTGGAAGGCACTAGTTGTGTGCCAGAGGTTTGTGAGTGTCAGGGAGCAGGAATGAGTGCCGTTGCTATTAGAAAGGAAAAAGTGCTAGGAAAGCTCAAAGGTCTTAAGGTGGATAATTCAGCTGGACCAAATGGACGACATCCCAGAGTTCTGTGACAGGTTGCTGAAGAAGTAACAAATGCATTGGTCACGATCTTTCAAGAATCACCTGATTCTGGTATTGTCCTGGAGGGCTGGAAGATTGTAAATGTCACTCCACTCTAAAAAGGGAGGAAAGCCAACGAAAAGAAATTATAGGCCAGTTAGCCTCACCTCAGTGGTTGGGAAAGTGTTGGAGTCTATTACTAAAGATGAAGTACTTAAAAGACTAATGATAAAATAAGTAAAAGTCAGCATGGTTTGTGTCAAGGGAAATCTTGCCTGACAAATCTGTTAAGAGTTCTTTGAGGAAGAAACAAGGAGAGTGGACAAAGGAGAAGCAGTGAATGTCATGTACTTGGATTTTCTGAAGGCATTTAATAAAGTGCCACTCATGAGGTTGCTTAACAAGATAAAATCCAATGGTGTTACAGGAAAGATACTGGCATGGATAGCGGAAATGGCTGACAGGCAGGAGGAAGTGAGCGGGAATAAAGGGGACCTTTTCTGGTTGGCTGCTGGTGACAGGTGGTGTTCCTCAGGGGTCAATATTGGGACTGCTACTTTTCACATTGTTTGTCATGATTTGGATAATGGATTTGATGGCTTTGTAGCAAAGTTTGCGAATGATACGAAGATAGGTGGAGGGGTAGGTAGTGCTGAAGAAGCAATGTGATTGACTAATTAGAAGAATGGGCAAAATGTGGCAGATGGAATACAGTGTTGGGAAATGTATGATAATGCATTTTGGTAAAAGGCACATTAATGCAGGCTATTATCTAAATGGGGAGAAGGTTCAAACATTAGAGGTGCAGAGGGACTTGGGAGTCCTCATGCAAGACTCCCAGAAGGTTAATTCACAGGTTGAATCTGTGGTAAAGAAAGCAAATGCAATGTTGGCATTTATTTCAAGGGGAATAGAATATAAAAGCAAGGAGATAATGCTGAGCCTTTGGAAAACACCTTTGTAAGACACCTCCTCGTATTAGCCTTTTCTGTCTTATGTAAAAATGTCTCTGGCTTTCTTCTCTATTTATGCCTCATCTTCTGTACTTCTATTAAATCTCTTCTCATTCTCCTTTTTGTTCCAAAGAGAAAAGCTCTAGCTTGATCAACCTATCCTCATAAGACATGCCCTCTAGTCCAGGTAACATCCTGGTAAACCCTCTCCAGAGCTTCTACATCTTTCTCATAATGAGGTGACCAGAACTGAGCACAATATTCCTAGTACAGACCAGAGCTTTATAGAGCTGTAACATTACCTTGCCACTCTTGAACTTCCACGGACTCCTCATCTAATCTTCTTCATGTTTATTGCTTATCTATTTATTATAATTATTTCTCTCCTTTTGTATTTGTACAGTTTGTTGTCTTTTGCACACTGGTTGAATGCCCAAGTTGGTGCAGTCTTTCATTGATTCTAATATGATTATTATTCTATTATAGATTTATTGAGTATGCCAGCATGAAAATGAATCTCAGGATTGTATATGGTGACATATATGTACTTCGGTAATAAATTTACTTTGAACTCAATCCCCTTACTAATAAAGGCCAACGCACTATATGCTTTCTTAACCCTGTCAACTTGCAACACCATACGCCTTCTGAACAATGCTGTTAACTTTGGTTCATCCTCTAATTGCATGAGTTTCTCCCCTATATCTTATGTTTAAATAAATGTTTTCCTTACTTGATGGTTAAAATTTATGCAAGTTTCTGTAAATGATGCAAGAAACCAGTCACTGAATTAATTTTATTCCTATGTAGTTCATTATTGTAATGAATGCTAAACATATTGTTGTGCTAATGTGCTGACTTGCAAATTTTTTCTTTGCATGGTGACGCATTGTAATCGAGCATCTGAATGAGGAACATATGTGCTTGAGTACAGTGAGGCTGCTGGCTGGCATAAGTATGGTAGACACTGGCCCAGTCTGCAGCACATTAATTAGGTGTGTTTTATGATAATTTAATAACAATGTGTCAGGGAAATCATCGACGTGCACTTCAAGAGCAGACAGGACGAGGCCTGCTGTTTTTCTCAGCCTGTGACAGACAGGAATTGTTCCAGGGTCTTTCACAAAGAGGCACATGGGTCTGTTCTGTGTGTTGACTGCTATTGTGAAGGACAGCAGGACAACTGTGCAGTGCATCAGCAGTATCAGTGTCTGAAAGGTTTGTTCTAATAAAGCATGCACACCTTGATTATCAAGGACCCCCACCATCCAGGTCATGCTGTCTTCTCTCTGCTATCATCAGAAAGGAGGTATGGGATCCTTAGGTCCCACGCCACCAGATTCAGGAACAATGATTAAACTTCAACCGTCAGGCTCCTGAATCAGAGTGGATAACTTCACTCACCTCAGCACTGAATTGACCCAATAATCTATGGACTCCCTTTCAACAACTCTACTACTCATGTTCTCAGTGTTATTTATTTATTTCTTACTGTTATTATTTGTTTCTTTTTTGTATTTGCACATTTTGTCTTCGTCTGCACGTTGTTTGCCTGTCAGAATTTGTTTGTGTGTAGTATTTCATTGATTCTATTGTAATTACTTGTTCTACCATGAATGCCTGCAAGAAAATTAATGTCAGAGTAGTATTTGGTGACAAATAAATATTTGATAATAAATTTACCTTTAACTTTGAACTTTCAGTATCAATGCCTTGTGATATCTTTAAAAAGATAAACTGATACCCATCTTTCAAACAGCCGTGGAGCCTGAAGGCTTCAGAGACCTAAGACAAAGATGAAGTTTAGGCTGATGCTGAAGGAGTGCTGCAGTGTCAGAGGTATTGTCTTTCATGGAGTCATGGAGCACTAGAGCACAGAATCCAGCATTTGGCCCATCTGATCAATAGCCGGGACCATAGCCCTCCATACCCCTCCCTTACATGTACTTATCCAAACTTCTCTTTAATGTTGCAGTTGAATCCACATTCACCATTTCCACGCTCAGCTCGTTACACATTCTCACTATTCTCTGAGTGAAGAAGTTCCACCACAGGTTCCCCTTAAATATTTCACCTTTCACCCTTAACCTATGACCTCTAGTTCTGGTCTTGCTCAATCTCAGTGAAAAAAACCTGCTTACATTTATCCTATCAATACCCCTCAGAACTTTGTGTAACTCTATCAAATCACACTCGATTCTCCTATGCTTCAGGAGCAGTAAGTCCCAACTTATAAAAACTCTCCCTATAACTCAGGTCCTCAAGTAATTATTTTCTGTACTCTTTGAATTTTATTGATTTTTTTTTTGTAGGTAGGTGACCAGAGCTGCATACAATACTCCAAATTTAGGTCTCACCAGTGTGTTATGCAATTTTGCCTTTCAGATTGAGCCACCCCTCTACACGCTATTGGGCTGTAAATAACAACCTTGTTTCAGATAGTGAAGTATTGGTCTTGCCCACTGTCCTGGTCAAATCTAAATTTTGTTTATGATGTCTTGCTATGTACCACGTTTACTATATCACTCTCAAAGACATTGCCTGTTAAGTGCTTTGGGGGCTCAAACTGTAACTGGCCTTTTAGAAATGAGAACTTTTTCTTTTAACCCCACCAGTTAGGCTGCATTTCTTTACCAGTTCTTGGTGATGGTTTTCTTTCAAGCTGTTTTCTCCTCGAGCTTATGAAGCATTTGCTCACTTGCCTATTCTCTGATTCTGTAGCCTATCTCAACCCCACGTCATCGTGATTCTATTGGCAACAGTAAAAGTCCTGAGCTCCCGGCTACTTCCCCAGTCAGGATGGTTCACTGTCTCAGGAGCTATAGTGGTCGGACTTCTCTTCTAAGCTTCCTAGAATATTTATGACACATCCTTGGCCTCTTTGCAATCTCATTCTATAATAACTGTTAGATCATAGCCAGTTATTTTGTGCTGTGTTAACTAATTCATAAATCTTGTCATTCCAAGGATGCTTTATAAAGCATTGGTCAGACCTTACTTGGAGTATTGGGAGCAATTTGGGCCCCTTATCTAGGAAAGGAAGTACTGGCATTGGAAAGAGTCCAGAAGAGGTTCACGATAATATTCTCAGGAATGTAAGGTGTGTTTGATGGCTGTGGGCCTGTATTCACTGCAGTTTAAAAGAATGGGGGAGGGCGATCTCATTGAAACCTATCGAATATTGAAAGGCCTAGATAGAGTGGACATATTTCATAAGTTGGGTCTGTCTCAGACCAGAAGGCACGTCCTCAGAATAGAAAGACGTATGTTTAGAAAAGAGTTGAGGCGGAATTTCTTCGGCAAGGGGGTCGTGAATCTGTGGAGTTCATTGCCATGGATGGTTGTGGGGCCAAGTCCATGGTAGATAAGTTCTTGATTAGTAAGGGTGTCAAATGTTATGGGGAGAAGGAAGGAGAATAGAGTTGAGGGGGAGGGGATAATAAACTAGACATGATGAATGGCAGAGTGGACTCGATGGGCCAAATTGTCAAATTCTGCTCCTGTGTCTTATGGTTTATTTCAGTACAGCCTCTTCAATTTTCAGTTTCACCTTTATTTGCTACTCAAACACGTTTTCTCTTTCTGAAGCATTCTAGTTGTTGTTGCCCATTTCATTACTCTGCTCCATTTCCTTTTCTTTTACTTTTGAATTTTCGCTTCAACTGACTCCTCCACTTCCCACCCAGTCATTTTAGTTTAAGGTCTTGTTAACAAGACTGAATTGGTCTTAGTTCAGGTGATGCTGCCCCAACGAAACAGTCCCCTCTCCCTGGCAACATCAAACACCGAGCCCCTCTCTCACTTCAATGATCTTGTTGACCAAATGCTGGTTTATGATTGGCTGAGAAGGAATTCAGAGATTGCTGCTACTTTATGTTTCTGCTTTTCAATTTGGAACTGAGGTGCTTGTATTCCTTAGTAGATCCTCCTGAGACAGCCCAACCGGTCAATGCCAGTCTTTCTGACCTACAGTAGTCTCCTTCCTTTGTTTCATCCCATTGTCAAAATTCCTCTCTTGCTCTGTAACATATTCATTGTCCCTGAGGAAAAGTTAATCTAAAATAAAGACTAAAATACAGTTTATATCTCCTTTTCTACCCCAAACATGCAGAGGAACTTTTTGAAGTATGGTTCACTTTCTAAAAAGTCAAAGTTGGGTTTATCGTCACGTGCTCAAGTTCATGTATACATTGGTACAATGAAAACCTTACTTGCAGCAGCTTCACAGCATCGTAAAAATGCTGCATCCACAGGAAGACCATACATTAAACGTAAATACGATTTTTACAAGAATGAACATATTTACAGCAAAAGCACTCAAAGTGGTGAGTGCGTGGAATGGGCTGCCGGCAACGGTGGTGGAGGCAGATACAATAGGGTCTTTTAAGAGGCTTTTAGATAGGTATATGGAGCTTAGTAAAATAGAGGGCTATAGGTAAGCCTCGTAATTTCTAAGGTAGGGATATGTTCGGCACAACTTTGTGGGCCGAAGGGCCTGTATTGTGCTGTAGGTTTTCTATGTTTCTATGTTTCTAAAAGCTGTTTCAGTGAAAAATGGTTGAAGTAGTCATAGGGTTGTTGAAAAACCATTATGTTGAAGGGAAATAGCTGTTCGGGTTGTGTAGGACTTTGGGTATCTCCTGCCCAATGGTAGCAGCGTGAAGATGGTAGGGACCTTTGATGATACCTTCTTGAGTCAGCTCCTCTTGTCGATAATACTGATGATGGGGTGGGATGTGCCTATGATGGGTTGTACATGTCTCTACTGTTCCTTACATTCCTGTGCCTTGATTTACTGTACCAGACCATGGTACAATTATGTTTTCTCCCTATTCATCACACAATGTAGTCAATGAGTAATCATTGTGACCTCTCTTTTGTTAAAAGACCAAGGCACAAGCAGAGGAAACTGTAATGGCAGCGATCCCTCTGAACCAGGTCAATTGTCACTCATTCCTTCTGCTGAAGCCTATGCCAATTCTATATTTACACTTCAGCAGGCCAGGCAGCATCTAAGGAAAAGAGTAAACAGTTGACATTTCAGGCTGAGACCCTTCATTAGGACTGGAAAGGAAGAGGAGAAGGGTCTCACCTCAAAGTCACCTGTTTACTCTTTTCCATCCTTTTGGCTGGCCTTCCAAGTTCCTCCAGCATTTTGTGTTTGTTGCTTTGAATTTTCCAGCATCTACAGATTTTCTCGTGTTTACTGTAGTTACACCTACTGTTGGCAAGTTACAGCTGCAGAACGCTGTCATATTTAGTTTGGGAGTGATGGATAGAGTTCACTCAGTGTTAATTTATAATTAAATGACACTAAAGGTTAAATCCTGCTTGTTTTTATTTCAGCTCTACTGTTCAATGTTACTTTTGGTGAAGGCAGCTTGTACGTGTGTGGAAAATTAATTACTCTGCTGTTGCTGCGTGTAGGACAGATAGAATATGTTTGAATCTGATTAATGTGGATATCATGGGCCTTGTTTTGGTCTTTTGGTCTGGTGGCTTCATTGCAGTGTAAGCTTTGTCTTTCTCCCACCTTGAGCTGTGATCCTATGAGGTGAGTGGCTGGTCTAGACATAACAACGTCCAAGGGTCCCCAAGGATTGAGTGTCCGCTAGGTGACTGAAGGTTTGGCTGCTAGGCTTCACCCTCCTCAGTCACTGCATTAAAACTTGTGGCATGTCATTGGAAGGTGCCGCATCCCTCTTTTGCATTACTGGACTTGTGCGTGTTGGGCCCAGCTAATTGGGGAACATTTTGAGATGTCCAAGCACTGAATTTGGTTTATTTTTGTTACATGTACTGAGGTAAAGTGAAAAAATTGTCTTGCACATTCTTCATACAGATCATTATACAGTGCATCGAGGTAGAACAAGGCAAAACAATAACAGTGCAGAATAAAGTTTGTTTCAACTGCAGAGAAAGTACAGTGCAGATAAACAATGTGATACAAGATCATAACAAGATGAATTGTGAAGTCAAGAATCCATATTATTGAACTAGGATAGCAGTGAATAATCTAATAACAGTAGGATAGAAGCTGTCCTTGAGCCTGATGATACTTGCTCTCAGGCTTCTGTACAGGACCATAAGACATAGGAGCAGAATTAGGCCATTCAGCCCATTGACTCTGCTTTGCCATTCCATTATGGCTAATTTATTATCCCTCTCAACCCCATCCTCTTGCCTTCTCCCTGTAACATTTGACACCCTTACTAATCAAGAACCTGTCAAAGTTCAAATTCAAAGTAAATTTATTATTGAAGTACATATATGTCAACATTATAATCCTGAGATTAATTTTCTTGTGGGTATACTCAACAAATCCATAGAATAATAATGATAACAGAATCAATAGAAGACCACACCAACTTGGGTATTCAACCAGGGTGCTTTAAGCATCAACCTCTGCCTTAAATATATCCAATGATGTGGCCGCCACAGCTGTTTGTGGCAATGAATTCCACAGATTCACCTCCCTCTGGCTAAAGAAATTCCTCCTCATCTTTGTTCTGAAGGGACATCCTTCTTTTCAGAGTCTATGCCCTCTATTCCTTGAATCTCCAACTACTAGAAACATCCTCTCCATATCTACTCTATCAAGGCTTTCTCAATGTAATGAGATTTATAGTATCTTCTGCCTGATGGGGAGGGGACAAGAGACCATGTAGGTGGGGTTTTTGATTATGTTGGCTACTTTATTGGGCCAGCGAGAGGTATAGACAGAGTCAATGGAGAGTTTGGTTTCTGTGATGTGCTAAGCTGTGTCTACAGCTCTCTGCAGTTTCTTGAGATCACACACAGAAGTTGCCTTACTTGCTGTTACGCATCCAGATAGGATGTTTTCCATGGTGTATTGATTAAATATTGGTAAAGAATAAAAGGAACATGTTAAATTTCTTTAGGAAGTAGAGGCTTTGGTGAACTTTCTTGCTGTGGTTTCTACGTCATTGGACCAGGACAGGCTATTGGTGTTGTTCATTCCAAGGAAACTGAAGCTCTTTACTCTCTCAATCTCAGCACCATTGATGTAGGCAGGAGTTTATATTCTGCCCCACTTCCTGAAGTCAATGACAACATCTTTTATTCTGAGTGAAATGTTGTTGTATTGATATTGGTGAGGTTCCGGCAGCCAGACTCATCTCAGTTGCTTCCCTCGTTACTTTCCTGCTGATGACTGTAAATGTGAAGCTTGGAAGATAGTCATTATTACTAGGAATCATCTTCTCCCTTTGAGGCTAACTGGTGAGGTGGAAAACACTCTGAATCATGGGCTGGTTAACAAGCAGACATGTATGTTACCTGGATTATTATGGTGCCAGGCAGAATCAACGGAGGGAAATAGCGAACAATTGGGGTTGCAGCCCATTGTATGGACTGAAAGTTAGAGGGAAATTGCAGGCATAGAATAGTGAGGGAGAAGGGGTGGAACAAGTGCTGGTGAATGGTCCAGGTGAGGTGGGTGATAGGCTGATGGAGGAAGGAGTGGAAATGGCAACAAGCTGGGAGGTGATAGGTGGAGACCAACAAAGGGATGCAACTAATGCAGCCTTGAACTACATTCTCACGCAGACTCACTGACATGTTCTTTCGCCGTACTTGTCTTTGCTGGCCATCTTGTCCCATGTGGTTTCCAGCTCCATTTCCAAACTTGCCCAGGTTGGTCCAGGCCAGGATCTTGGGTATTTGCACCTATTCATCACTTAGCATTTTATTAGTATGTACATAGAACATAAAAAGTCTACAGTGCATTACAGGCCATTCGGCCCACAATGTTGTGCCGACCATGTATCTTATTCTAGAAGCTGCCTAGAATTTCCCTTCTGCATAGCCCTCTATTTTTCTAAGCTCCACGTACCTATCTAGGCGTCTCTTCAACGACCCTATTGCCTCTGCCTCTACCACCTTTGCTGGAAGTGCATTCCACACACCCACCACACTCTGTGTGGGAAATCCTGCTTCTGACATTCCTCTTGTAGCTACTTCCAAGCACCTTAAAACGATTCCCCCTCATGTTAGCCATTTCATCCCTGCGAAAAAGCCTCTGCTTATCCACGCAAAGCCTCTCATCATCTTATACACCTCTATCAGGTCACCTCTCATCCTCCGTTGCTCCAAGGAGAAAAGGCCAAGTTCACTCAACCTATTCTCATAAGGTATGCTCTCCAATCCAGGCAACATCCTTGTAAATCTCCTCTGCACTCTCTCCATAGCATCCACATTCTTCCTGTAATGAGGTGACCAGAACTAAACACAGTACTCCAAGTGACTCCAACATAGTGTCTTTTCTTCTTGTGGTTCCAAGACAGATGACTTGCAATACCAGAGGAAACAACACACTGGCCCGTTACTACACACCATCAAGAATGCCTACCGTGCTATTCCACGCCCTCACTTCGGGAAGTCTGATCACCTGGCTGTCCTCCTACTCCTTGAGTATAGGCAGAGACTGAAGACTGCAGCACCAGTAGTGAGGACCAAGAAGGTTTGGACAAGTGAAGCAGAGGAGTGCCTACAGGACTGCTTTGAATTGGTGGACTGGACTGTATTCAGGGATTCATCTTTGAACAGAGATGAGTATGCTGCAGTTGTTACTGACTTCACTAAAACCTGTGTGGATGAGTGTGTGCCTACAAAGACTTACTGCACATTCCCAAACCAAAAGCCGTGGATGAACCAGGAGGTATGTCGTCTGTTGAAGGCTAGATCTGTGGCATTCAAGTCTGGTGATCCAGACCTGTACCAGAGAACCAGGTATGATCTGTGGAGGGCTATTTCAATACCAAAGAGAAACTAGGTTGGAGGCAACATCAGATGCACAACAACTCTGGCAGGGGTTGCAAGACGTTACTTCCTACAAGGTGAAACCCAATAGCATGAATGGCAGTGGTGCTTCACTATCAGATGAACTCAACGCCTTCTATGCCTGCTTTGAAAGGGAGAACACAACCACAGCTGTGAAGATCCCTGCTGCACCTGATGACCCTGTGATCTCTGTCTCAGAGGCTGATGTTAGGCTGTCTTCAAAGAGAGTGAACCCTTGCAAGGTGGAAGGTCCCAATGGAGTACCTGGTAAGGCTCTAAAAACCTGTCCCAACTAACTGGCGGTTGTATTCAAGGACATTTTCAACCTCTAACGGCTAGGGGCGCAAGTTCCCGCTTGCTTCAAAAAGAACAATTATACCAGTGCCTAAGAAGAATAATGTGAGCTGCCTTAATGACTATCACCTGGTAGCACTCATATCTACAGTGATGAAATGCTTTGAGAGGTTGGTTATGGCTAGACTGAACTCCTGCCTCAGCAAGGACCTGCAGCCATTGCAATTGAGAAGTTGCAGAACCTGAGCCTCTGTACCTCCCTCTGCAATTGGATCCTCAACTTCCTAACTGGAAGACCACAACCTGTGTGGATTGGTGATAACATTTCCTCCTCGCTGACGATCAATACCGGCGCACCTCAGGGGTGTGTGCTTAGCCCATTGCTCTACTCTCTGAATACACATGACTGTGTGGCTCGGCATAGCTCAAATACCATCTATAAATTTGCTGATGATACAACCATTGTTGGTAGAATCTCAGGTGGCGACGAGAGGGCGTACAGGAGTGAGATATGCCAACTAGTGGGGTGGTGCCACAGCAAAAACCTGGCACTCAACGTCAGTAAGATGAAAGAGCTGATTGTGGACTTCAGGAAGGGTAAGATGTAGGAACATATACTAATCCTCATAGAGAGATCAGAAGTGGAGAGAGTGAGCAGCTTCAAGTTGCTGGGTGTCAAGATCTCAAAGGATCTAACCTGGTCCCAACATATTGATGCAGGTATAAAGAAGGCAAGTCAGTGGTTATACTTCATTAGAAGTTTGAAGAGATTTTGTATGTCAACAAATACACTTAAAACATCTGTAGATGTACTGTGGAGTGCATTCTGACTGGCTGCATCACTGTTTGGTATGGGGGCAGGGGGCTTCTGTACAGGACCGAAAGAAGCTGCAGAGGGTTGTAAATTTAGTCAGCTTCATCTTAGGTACTGGTCTATAAAGTAACCAGGACATCTTCACGGTGTGGTGTCTCAGAAAGGCAGTGTCCATTATTAAGGACCTCCAGCACCCAGGGCATGCCCTTTTCTCACTGTTACCATCAGGTAGGAGGTACAGAAACCTGAAGGTACACACTCAGTGATTCAGGAACAGCTTCTTCCCCACTGCTATCCGATTCCTAAATGGACATTGAACCCTGGACACTACCTCACTTTTTTTTACATATATAGTATTTCTGTTTTTGCACAATTTTTAATCTACGCAATACATGTGTACTGTATAAAGTATACTGAATAAGATTTACTATTTATTATTATTTTGTTTTTTTATATTTTATATTGTTTTTTTCTTCTGTATTATGTATTGCATACTACTGCTACTAAGTTAACAAATTTCATGTCACATGCCGGTGATAATAAACCTGATTCTGATTCTGATCTGGAGATCAAGACCAAAATGTTGCAAAATTCTACTTGCTGGAAGCTAAACCTTAGGAAATGCCACAGTCGTCTGCTTACAGTGGCTTACCTGCCTGGACTAAGCCACACGAGTAGCCTGTGTTATTTATTGATAGCTTCAGACGTGGATTTTAATGAGAGCAAAAGTGAGTGAGGATGAGAATTAGCACTTAGTGAACATGGAAAGGAGAGCACATCAATGAAAGGTGACTTTATTAGAAATACTTTCCTTTAGATCAGTCACCGATGAGAATGTGTGGCTGATATTCAAGTTGGAAAAACTTGGATTGCTTTCTCTGGACTGTAGAGGCTAAGGGGAGATCTGACTGAAGTTTTGAAGATCAAGAGAGGCATAGATAAACAGGTAGTATCTTTGACCCAGTGTCAAAATGTCCAATGCTAGAGGATATGCATTGAATGTGAGAGGGAGTAAATTCAAAGGAGATGTTTTTTTCCCATAGTGGTAGGTGCTTAGAATGGACTGCCAGAGATGGTATTAGTAATAGTGGTGCTATAACTCGATTTGAGTGTGATGTTCTTCAAAGAGGTTGTCATTTGGTGGATCCTCAGGTGGATGTAGAGGCTGATTTGGGATCTGCATACTAGGATGTTTGGGTGGATTCCCTTAATGGGGAATGCCTATGCATGGCTTTGTGTAATGTGGGGAGGCTAATGCATGGGCAGCCACCACATAGTCCCTGACATTTAGGGGTCAGTGACATAGACCAATACCACTGTTGAGGTATTGGTTGGTTTGCTCTTTGTCTGGACCCTCCCCCTTGACCTTATCACCATGGGTGGCCCTATGAGGACCAAGCACCAGATGACTGAACTCCAGACGGCATTGCCCTTAGGAACTCACAAGCCTCTCCACCATGAGGCCCTTAGATAGGCTATAATAATAAGTACTTTATTGACCCTGAGTGGGAAATTATTTCGTAATTAGATAGGTAAGTGAATTTGCAAAGAATAGAGAGATATGGACATCATGCAGGCAGAATAGATTAGTTCGTCTTTTCCGTCATTAATTTAATTAGTTTGGCACAACATCATGGGTTGAAGGGCCTGTCCCTTGTTTGGCACTATTCTATGTTCAGGAAGCTTGGCAATTCAATGCGTCGATTGTTGGTGTGATGTTGTCAAGGTAACACAGGGTGCTGTCAACTGTACTCTCATTGAGCTTGTATATTTTAGACCCATGAGAATGTTTATTTAATTTGTCTTTTTATTTGGTCATTGGCCTCCTCTCTCGCACCCTCCCCTAGTTGCTGTGAGCTAACCATTCTCTCCTCCCCTTGCATTCCTTCTGTTATCTTCTTATCTCTCCCAAGTGGTCACCTGTCTTCATTGAAGGAGTTGTGCATCTATCTGCACTGTATTCTGTGTGGCGTGTTTATTATGGTATCTACTCCTGTGGGTGTGGGTGTAGCAAAAGTGAAGAGTTTAGTTATGTATTTGTGCTTTGTTCTCAGCAGTGCAGAGCTGGGAACTGTCGGGTGGCCTATCTTTAGTTGACAGACTAATTACATTTGAAATTGCCTAACTTTAATAACTTTTCTTAAGTCTGCTTAAGCATGTTCAATTTTGCTAGTTTTAGTTTCGTAAGTTTCATCACTTCAAGATTGTATGTTTTGCTAGTTGCTAATAAAGGATCCAATGCATTTCTTCGACTTTTGGAACATTATTATTAGATTGATCGGAGAAGGCATGATGTAGGATAACAACTCCTGCGAGATCTCCAGCAGCGGCGTTGGTTTGTTCGAGTGGCCACTACACTCCTTGATTTTCCTCCTCCACACCCATCCCCATCATCTGTAAATATCCACTAATTTAGTAACATACATAAAAATTATTTTAACCTCCAGAGGCTGCTGCTTGTATCCTCTTACACTCCAGCATTTCATGCAATGCCACCAGCTGAAGCATCCATGTACTGTGGTAATGTGCAGTATGTCCTCAGTTAGCAAGGAACCAAAATAAATTCTTAGAAATTGTGCACGTTGTTATTTAATATCCATATGAGTTATGCATATTTCTGTACAGAGCACCTAGGTAAATTTTTGAAATGGGGAGAGAATAATTTACCTCTCTCCACAAAGGATAATGTGGCCTAGCCTTTATCTTTGATGCTACAAAAATGCTCAAAACAGCTTGAGAGATTTCATGCACAATTTAACTGTCCGTCTTACATTCCCAGCTCTCATCTCTTTTGAATTGACAATAGAGGGTCATTTTAATTGTTCTTTTCACTTCTTTGAGGAATGGGACAGTATAAACTGCTACCAGAGGCTTCTAGTCCAGTGGTGACCCCCCAATAAATTGCACTCTGAATCAGTAGACTTTTTTTTATCTCTGAAATGTAATCTGAATTTAATCCAGCAGCTGTATTTTAACAATTCAAATTACAGGGAATGCAATTTGTTTCCATGGCAACCTGTGTGAACTAAAGCTGAGTATCCCTTTGCGTGAATGGCAGAGGTGTGTGGCTTTCATTGTTTTATGTGCTTCTTTTGCCAGCCTGTACTGCAAAATATAAACACAAGAGATTCTGCAGATGCTGGAAATCTTGAGCAACGGACACAACGTGCTTAAGGAACTTCATGGCCTCCTTTTCTGCCACTATGAGGCCACTCTCAGGATTGGAGAGCAATACCTAATATACCATTTAGGTAGCCTCCAACCTGATGGCATGGATATCGATTTCTCCTTCGGGTAATTTTCCCCCCTTTTTTTTCCTTATTTTCCTCCCCCTTCAGTCGTCTTCCATTCCCCACTTTGGCCTCTCACCTGCCTAGTGCCCCTCCGTCTTCCCTTTCTCACATGATCCACTCTCCTATCAGAGTCCTTCTTTGCCAGCCCTTTACTTTCCCACCCACCTGGCTTCATCCTTTTAGCTTGTCCTCCCCCCCCCCCCCACCACCACCTTTTTCTTTCTTTGTCTAACCCCCTTCCTTTCCAAACCTGATGAAGCGTCTTGGCCTGAAACTGCAACTGTTTATTCATTTCCATAGATACTGCCTGACCTGTTGAGTTCCTCCAGCATTTTGTATGTATGGCTCTAATATTTCTTCATCCTGAAATCATTTTACACTGTAATTCTGCAAATATTTGCAAAACAAATTCCATGGGTTTGCTTTTTTTTTATTTGAGTAAATAATCTTGACAGGAAATCATAGAGTAAAATCAAAGATCACAGCAGTCAACCCATTCAAAGACCAACAGATGGAAACCTATTCCATTTTGTTGCCCCATTTCCTTGATTATTTAAAAATGGTATTTGCAGAACTAAAGTATAAACCTTTTGTTTTTGGGGATGATAAAGAACTATCTGAATTATTTAATTTTTATTTCATTGTATACAAATACTCACTGAAATCTTTCAGAAAATTTTAAATTAGAAGCAGGCCCCTTGAGCTTACTTCAGCGTTCTGTAAGATCATGGTTGGTTTGATCTCAATATTCCCACCATTCTTCAGGTAAACTTCACCCCTCCTCTTCCCATTTGTCAAGAATTTATCGACCCCCCCCCATTGCCTTAAATATTAACAGATTTTTGTATCCTCTGGACTTGGAAGAAGAAAATTTAAAAGACTTGTGACCCTCAAAAGGGAAAAATCATCCCTATCCAATGAATGAACTTGTTTGAAACACTAGTTCCAGATTTTCTCACAATGGGAAAGTTGTGCAAATCCATCCTAGTAAGACTGTTCTGGGTTTTATACATTCCAACATTCTTGTTATTTACTTGTTCATGGGATTATGGGCATTCTTATTAAACTGAAATACTCCATGGGACAGGAGGCATCTGTGGAGGAGGATACAGAGTTCTTGTTTCAGGTTGATGACTCTCCATCAGAACTGGGAGAAGATAAGGAAACATTATTTTTCTAAAGTCCAACAGATACAAGCATCGCATGCCTAATTTTCCTCTTAATACACCCCCTGTCAAAACTAGATATTAGTCTGGTAATTCTTGATCTGAACTACAGTACGTTCAACTCATTGTTGGATTGAGGTGTAGAATTTTTTTTTGTAGTTTATGCTTGCTTGTATTTCTATATAATCAATGATGTACATGTAATTGTTTAGTGCATTTTTCAGTACAGTTGCTTCTGTATTTATCTAGAAGCTTCTTAGTTTTCAGTAGCAGGTGTCACGCCCTTTGAACCTGGCTATTTCTTGGTTTAAGTGTTATCACTGGAATGTTGGGTTATTGCAGGTCTGAGTATGGGAAGACAGCAACTTTTCCTTTATCTTTCTTTGTTCATGTAACAGTTAACAAAATTGTTATCAGTAAGTTTTATGCCTCATTCTTGACTCCCGAAGAACCTCTGGATCAGGATGTAACAACGTTTACAGCTTCTCTTAAATAAGGAAACCGATACTGTGTAGAATACACCAGATGCAATTTCAACCAGATAACTGAAACCTAACCTCCCTCCTCCTGTATGCAGGTCCCTTAGCGATAAATGATTACATTATGTTTGCTTTCCTTATTAGTTGTTGTATTAACCTTTTTCTAATCGTGCACCAGAAATCTCTGCAATGCAAAGCTCTGAAATCAGTCACCATTTAGATTATCTACTGATTTATTTTTCCTGCCAAAGAAGATAATTTTATCTTTTCCCACATTGATACTATACTTAACAGATCTCTCCCTGCTCATTCAACCTATCAATGTCCCTTTGTAATAGATACCAACAGGCCTAGATAGAGTGGATGTTGAGAGGATGCTTCTCTTCATAGGAGGGTCTAGGATCTGAGGGCACAGGCTCAGAATAAAGGGATGTTCCTTTATTACCGAGCTAAGGAGAAATTTCTACAGCCAGAGAGGTTGGTAAGTCTGTGTAATCCGTTGCCATGTGAAACCAAGTCATTAGTTGTATTTAAGGCAAGAGATTGATATGTTCTTTATTGGTATGGGTAGAAGACTGAAGAATAGGGTTGAAACAAGAAATCAGCCATGATTGAATCGTAAGTAGACTCAATGGGCTGAATGGCCTAACTCTGCTCCTATATCTAATGGTAACCTTCTTGTGTTCTCTTCACAACTTACTTTCCAATTTATCTTTGTGTCATCAGCAAATCCAAGCCATTTAATGATTGTAGGGAGCTGAGGCCCCAGTACCAGTCCCTGTATCACACCACTTGTGCATCTTGCCAACCATGAAAAGACCACTTTCTGCATAGTCACTGTTTCTCATTCAGCAGCTAATCTTATATCTATACTAAAATATTGCATTTTGTTTTCTGTACAACTCTTGACACAGCACCTTATCAAATGCCTTCTGGAAGTATTCAAGTTCAGATTCAGATTGGTTTATAATCATATACACCGGGTTGCAATGAAATCCCCTGCTCTTGCAGAACTTACAGAGTAACCAGTATACAACATTAGTTACAGTGACAAGTACGAAACAATAGAATAATGTAGTTTGTCTGTTCACCAGTTCCCCTTTATACACAGCATGTCGCTGTTTCAAAAACCTCCAATAAGATTATTTATTTTTCACTAAAATACATTAACTTGAAGATTTTAAGTGTCATGATGTACATGTTTGATATTAGTTTCTAACTGTCGCAATGACAAGTGCTAATCTAACTGGCTGAGGTCTCCTGCTTTCT